>NC_030854.1:30352203-30380938 GCF_000208745.1 Theobroma cacao
TCCGGGATATATCCTCAATGAAAGGTTTTCGTCTGACATTATTTGTGTTTTATGCCATGCATTTCTCAAACACATCATGTGCGCGTCACACCCGTAAAATCAAATAAAATATTTTAATTTGCTAACAAAATAGAGGGTAAAAAAATAAATGATAATTAAGGGAACACAATGAAATAAATTAAATAATTAAGGTTCAAATAGGATAACCTATAGTTAAGTGGTACCGTTCGTGGAACGGGCGTCATGGAGGTGTTAAATTTTCTCCGTGCGTAACCGCACTCACGAACCCATCTCTAAAAATCGTAGACCAGTTATCGTTCTTTCGAATGACCTAAAATTAATTTAGGATTTCGTCTATTAGAATCGAGTCAATAGGTGGCTAATCACACCTAAATAAAAAATATTTGTGGCAACTCCTAATTATTTTATTTTCGCCCTCATCTAGTAGATTAGTTCTCGGACCCGTACGTTACGACAATAGTAAAATCAAATATATAAAAATGTTTTAAAAAATATTTTAAAATGTTATTAAAAATATTTTTAAGAACACATTTTAAAAATATATTATCTTTCAGTCAAAATTTTTCCAATATGCACATTGTGATATCCGACGCTCCATGTCAGAAGATTGAGGGGACCATAGTAAGAATATGTCTCTTGGTCAGGCTTGAATACGTAATGCTCAGCGATGAAATGGCCGGCCATTGGGTGCATTCCACCCCCAACAAATGTTGAAAGTATCAAATACGCCAAAGGTTTCCAGCCCCAAAAGTAAATTAAGGTTGCATCAAGTGCGATCTGAATAAATAAGTTGATGAACTCCCAATAGCCAGGGGGCTTTGGTTTGTGAAATAAAGGGCGGAGCGCATAGAAAAAGAGTTGGAAGATGACCCATACGGCTTTTGTTACAACATTAGTCACAAGATAAGCTTCGATGTGGCTTGGGACATCCATGTCCATGCCATCTCCCTTGGAAACGATGATGCTCAAGGTGATACTTCTGGAAAGTGACAGACATGGGCACACCAATAGGGAGGTTAGCAAAAATCCCAAGCCAACGGTTGTAGACAGGAGTGGAGAAAGTAAGATTATGGCTGAGCTCATGGATGGTAAGAAGAGGTTGTGGTTGAGGAAAGAGCCAAAGAAGTAGGCAGTTGCAAAAATCTTCAGCCAACCAGCATCATGTAGGGAAGTAGCGGTCCATAGCTGAAGCTAAAAAACCACACTAATCTTAAGGAAAGCTAAGGGATCAGGACCAAAGAGCTCTTTAATTTGAGGGCACTGAGAGAGGATCTAAAGTCTCCTTGAAGCATGAGGCTCATCGGTCTATGACCAGAAAAAGTCGTTCGCCGTTATTACTCCTTTCTTTTCCTCTCTCCTTTTCCCTCTCCCCATCTCTCTCTCTCTCTCTACAAACCGTATATTAGTTTCCCTTCATTTTCCCTTCTTCTCCTCCTTCTTCCATCTTTTCTCCACAAAAGATTGGTTCATTCCATCTTTTAATTTAGGGTTTTACTAACAGGGAAAGTGGTATTTATAGTTTTTTTTTTTGGTGTGGTATTTACTGTTTTATTTTTATTTTAATTGATGATATTGAATGAAGTTGGACGAAGATATTACTTAAAATGCATTGACACGTTAAGAAGTTCCCTTAGGGTACTTATAAGCAATAAAAATAACTTCTGTTGATTTTATTGCTATTAAACTTGTTTGATAAAGTAATGTAGGATTAACGTAACAGATGCCCATTTACTACCAAGCATGTAATGGTGCATTCAATGTAATTTAAAGCTCAAAGTATTCCATAGGTCCCTATTCTATAGGTTTTTCATCAATTTAATCTTTATTTCAAAATTGATTAATATAATTTTTATTCTCTGAGATTTGTGCAATTGGGTCTTTATATCTAATGCTATCTAAATTGACAGTTAGTGATACTGACTTGCAGAGACAGAGTCAGGATTTTAAGTTTGCAAAAACAAAAATAAAAAATTTAATATTTTACAAGATAAATCTATTAAATTTTTAAAAAATTATGAATAAAATTACAAATATTTAAAACAAAGCAAGAAAAATTTATAAATTTTTTGAACTTTGGGGGACGGGGGGCCTACTAACCCCTCTCCCTCCTCCTCAATTGACGTGTAATTGACATAGTATAGACATGTTAAACAATGTTAATCCATAAAGTTAAACTATGTATCTATCATATCACCCATTAATTTCAGCCGAATGTATTCACGGTGTAATTTTGGTTAATACCAAAGGAAAACAAAACAAGAAAGCAAACTGCAAAACCAACTAGCAGGGGGGACTTTACACGGTGTTAATAGCCCTGGCACCCCGCAACCCAAGGCCCCGCCCCCCCTCCCCCCAAGCTAGGATAGAGTTTTGCTTTATACGGAATTATGGGGTACCAACCTAAAAAAAGAAAAAGTAAAATCGTATCTCGGCTTTAGGTGAATCCCTCAGCTTTTACATTTTTTGAGTGTAATAGTTGTGAAGTGATGAACAAAAACAAAATATCCTATTTATATAACTTTTATGTCATTTGAAAAGTAAACATCAATTTAAACATAAAAAATATTTTTTGTTTATAAATATTATGATTGAGCCAAACTCACACTTAAAAATTTATATCCAATCTTAAATTAAATTAGACCGAATCTAAGGGCCTAGGTTAGATAGCCTAACCCCCTTCGACACCTCTACACATCAGCCAAACCATTGGCATTTTTTAATAAACAAAATAAAAATGCATTGATATATTGAATGACGTGGGACAAAAAGTGATACTTGAACATATGTTATACCAAAAAATATAAGTGTGGGCTTATAGTGATTGAATGCAATCGACACCTTATTATAAGAGAGCTTGTAGTTTTTTGTATTTAGATGGCTTTGTAGTTCCAAGAGCTCTTTGTAGCACAAGTTATAGGAAAAATATGGGTTTCAAGTACTCATGGTCCTCTTGGAGGTTTCTTGCACTTGTTTTTGCAGTTGAATTTGCTTTTCATGGCTTCAGCTATGGAGAAGAAGGTACTCTAGTATTTATTTCTACAAGCATTTCATTTTGAAGACTTGGATTTAGGTTCATATGTAGTATTTATTTTCCTTTGCATACATACATGATATATGAATTGATGTTACAATGAGATATTTTTTTATTTTATAAATCCCGTATTATAATTTGATTTTGACGTTTTTAAATTAAATTCTTATTGTAAAAAAAATGCATCGATCATTAGCAATCTTAATTTGTTCAATATTTAATTGTTTATTCATAATTTTTACAATTAAAATTTTTGATCCATAACTTTTTAAAAATGTTTTAAATCCATCTATTTCATCAATTACAGCTAAAAATCGATGAAATATGTCACTTTAACGTCATGTAGATGTTCACATAGCATAGATCTCTGTTCAAAAAGTTAGATGGGTTCACTTTTTTCTCACGTGGACATCCAAATTTTCTGATTCATTTAATTTTGACATGTAGACATTGAAATAACAAATTTTGTTGAATTTTAATGACAACGGTTGCAACAAATGAATTTGAAACATTTTCATAAATTATAAATACCATATTTGAATTTTAAAAATTAATAAAAATAAGGTATTACATAAAATTCATAGATCTTTAGAGCAATTTTCTCCATTCTAACACTTCGTTGTTATAGATGACATGTATTTAGGAGGTAGAGACCAAATAAATTTGTAATACATTAACAACCAATGAAATATGTTACCTTAAGGTCACGTAGAGTTACATTTAACATAAATCTTAATTTAAAATGTCAAGCGGATCCACTTTTTTACCAAGCGAACATCGTGAACATTCACATGGATGTCCATGTAATGCTAATATAGTAAATTTCATCGAATTTTAATGATGATGGTTAAAATGGATGAATTTGAACTAATTAAAAAAATTACAAATACAAATTTAAATTTTAAAAGTTAAAAGATTTATGGATACCAGTTCAATGTAACTCAAATGTTCTTTTGATGATAATTTACATGTATTTAGGAGATAGAGGCAGGACAAATTAGAAGATTTTTTCCCTTATGAGGAGAGCAAGTAAAGATATATAATTAACTCAAAATATCATTTGCAGCTCCTAAATTTGGCTTTATCCAAGACGCAACCTTTGCTCCAGCAGTCTCGTACTACGACTACATAATCATTGGTGGTGGAACCGCTGGTTGTCCATTGGCTGCAACCCTGTCTCAAAATGCGAATGTTCTAGTCTTGGAAAGAGGGGGGTCTCAGTATGTAAACATAACCAAGATAAGGATAGAGAACTTTTTGTCTACTCTTACAGACAACTCTCCCGATTCATTCTCTGAAGCATTCATCTCCAAGGATGGAGTCCCTAACAACCGAGCACGTGTGCTTGGCGGAGGAACAGTGATTAACGGAGGGTTTTACTCTCGTGCGGAAACATGCTTCTTAAAGCAAAATGGGATGGATGAAGCATTAGCAAATGATTCTTACGAGTGGGTTGAAAAGAAGTTGGTACACAAGCCAGTTGTGTTGCAGTGGCAATCTGCAGTGAGAGATGGGTTGCTTGAAGCTGGGGTTTTGCCATATAATGGATTTACGTATGATCACATTAATGGGACAAAAACTGGCGGAAGTATTTTGGATGGAAATGGAAATAGACATACTGCAGCTGATTTGCTTGAGTATGCTGATCCGAAGAGGATTAAGGTTTACTTGCATGCTGTTGTGCATAAGATCATGTTTACAACAAAAGGTAATTAATTAATGCATTTTATTTTTCTAGAATCAAATAACTTTATTATATTATTTAAATAAGTTCTTAAATTTTAATTTTTTATTAAATTTAATTAAGTCTTTGTATTTTATTTTGGACTAAATAAGTCTTATTATTTTTATTTTTAATCCAATAACTCTTATAACTAATGATTGATTTAATCAAAACGCTATTTGTTGTTTTTCAGTGACATTGACGTGAATTGTAACATGCCATAATAAATAATAATATAACATAATGATATGACCGTATGTTATTTTCACTATCACATCAATATAATGGAAGTATTTTAACTAATGACAATTAATCAACTATTAATTATAAATATTATTTTTTAAATTTAATTGAAGATAATAAAAATAGAAGGATTTATTTAAAATTTTTAAAATAATTTAATAATTTTATTAGACATTATGCCAATAACCTTATCTACTTAAAATCATTTTTCTCTTGTGCTGAATTTGTTCCCTGCACTTAAGTTTTGGTTTTGCGTATAAGCAAACAAAATGGAAAACTTTAATTTTTTGCCACTAAAAAATTCGTGCTTTAACCTTTTTCCTTACCTACTTTGATACTCACATTTTGATTAATATTGAAAATTTTAAATAGAGTAAAGTCAACTATGATAATTTAACTAAAACAAAATTAATGATTATATTTTACAATTGATGGTTACTTTCTGACTGCTATTAAAATGCTTCATCATAATTGGCCACATTAGAATGAAAGGGTTTCGTGGAATGCCAATCAAGCATTCAAGTGATGATCAATAAATGTACTAAATTTAGAATTGGCAAATGCAGCCTTAAGATTCTTAAATTAAGAGTTTGTCGTATTCATATATAGGATGAAGGCATCTACATTGGCAATGCAATTTCAGAATGCATGCTCTAACTAACTTTCTTTTTCGTTTACGTCAGACTGAATAAAATATACTGTTATGGCAGTTGGATCGAGACCCAAAGCTCAAGGGGTGATCTTCCACGATGCAAAAGGAGTAAGGCACACGGCTTTCTTGCAAAATGGGTCCAGGAGTGAGATAATTTCATCCGCAGGTGCAATTGGAAGTCCACAGTTGTTAATGTTGAGTGGGATTGGGCCCGCCCCTCAGTTGGAGGCACTTGGCATTAAGGTGGTGCTGAACCAGACCCTTGTGGGTCAAGGGATGGCAGACAATCCATTAAACGGTCTCATAATTCCTTCTCCTGTGCCCGTTGAGCTCTCATTCCCTGAAATTGTGGGTATCACCGAATTGAGTAATTATATAGAATCCACCAGTGGGTTTGATTTTTCTGCCCTTTCTGTTGCTCAAAGTCCTGCCAACTTCAATCAGGTTTTTACCCATTGCTATGTTCTCGGACATTTTGTTTATTTATTTATTCTTTTTACATGTGATTTTGAGTTATATAATTGAAAGTAATTATCTTATTATATAAACTCCATCTTCTCATTCTAGAATTGGAAACATATTGACACGATATTTTATCTTATGAAATTAGTTTTTTGATCATATGGTAAGTTAAATCAACTCAAGTGAGTTTGAGAGATTCTATCTTTTGAGTCGAGTTGTATTTTTAGGTTGAAAAAAGCCCTATGGCATCCCAAGAAGCAATGGATAATTCACCAACAAATCTTGGGTTTATTATGGAGAAGTTTAATGGTCCAATCTCAGAGGGTTATCTTGAGCTTCAAAGCACAAATGTGAGTGACAACCCTAAAGTCAGGTTTAACTACTTCCAAGCACCAGAGGACTTAAGGAAGTGTGTCCAAGGCGTGAAAACCATCATCAACGTTGTGAATTCCAAATCATACTCGAGATTCCGTTACAGCAACACAACAACACAAGATCTTCTAAACATGATGGCGAGCATGCCGGTGAACCTGAGACCAAGACATCCTAATTCTACAGTTTCCCTGGAGCAATACTGCATAGACACTGTCATGACCTTTTGGCATTATCATGGAGGTTGCCAAGTTGGAAAGGTTGTTGATCGAGATTACAAGGTCTTTGGTGTGGATAGGCTTAGGGTTATAGATGGTTCAACCTTTAATTTTTCCCCTGGAACTAATCCTCAAGCTACACTTATGATGCTCGGAAGGTAATAATATTATTTACTACTCTTATTTTATATATTTTTTAGTTTGAATAGATCAATCATTTTTTACATTGATAATAATATGATTTGTTTTTTTATCAATTTTTTATGCAGATATATGGGACGAAGGATTCTACAAAGTAGACGAAAATGATCTAATCTTGTCTTCACACAAGCATGCATAATAATTTCATTTTAGGAAAAAAGAAACAGAAAAAAGGAAAATATGTGAGAGGTGACATATGTAAACTCTTGCTTGCTTGGAGTTCATTCTTCTTATGTGTCTAATAAAATATATGTCTAATAATCACGTGTTTTACATACAACGGTTTGAAGTGGAGAAGCATGCAAGTGGCACGTGACGAAATAATGCGTGATGATACAAGTGTAATTTTCAATTCACTTTATGTAATATTCTCTTTTCCACTCTTATCGACTATTTCTCTCAATTTTATAACCATTAATAACTCTATGTCCCTCCATGCAATTCATTGAATATTGTGGAAATTAAACTACCTCTATCTTAATAATTTTTACATTCAATTATTAGATCATACCTTTACTCTGAAGTTGTAATCGGAGTCGAAACCATACATCATGCAAGCATTAGCCTGCCACACTGCAACATTCCAGATATGCAGTTCACTTTATTAGATCATACCTTTACTCTGGCTATTCATATTTTGTAGAGAGCTTCCTCTTCATTTGGCTAAAAGAACCAACGGTACTGTCCATAACATACGCGTAAATAACCTGGCTCCAACATTTATACGACTTGAAGCCCACGTAATATTCAAGGGCAGTCTTCTTCACCTTATGCAAGTTGCTCCCAGGGATCCTTCGGAAATCATGGTGTTCATTGTGACATCCTAAGCTATGAGGGGACCATAGTAAGGATATGTCTCTTGGTCAAGCTTGAATACGTAATGCTCAGAGATGAAATGGTAGGCCATTGCCACATTACGCTCATTCCACCCCCAACAAATGATGAAAGTATCAAATACGTGAAAGGTTTCTAGCCCTAAAAGTAAACTAAGGTTGCATTAAGTGCAATCTGAATAAATAAGTTGATGAACTCCCAATAATTAGGGCACTTTGGTTTGTGAAATAGAGGGCGGAGAGCGTAGAAAAAGAATTGGAAGATGACCCATATGGCTTTTGTTACAACAGTAGTCACAAGATGGGCTTCGGTGTTGCTTGGGACATTCATGTCCATGCCATCTAGCTCTTGGAAATGATGATGCTTAAGGTGATACTTCTAGAGAGTCACAGACATGGGCACACCAATAGAGAGGTTAGCAAAAATCCCAAGCCAACAGTTGTAGACAGGAGTGGAGAAGACAAGATTGTGGCTGAGCTCATGGATGGTAAGAAGAAGTTATGGTTGAGGAAAAAGCCAAAGAAGTGTTGGTGCAAATGGGGTTTAAATGAAATTTAAGCAATCGGCAAAATTGACTTCAAAGCGAGCCTTTCAATAGACGTTATCTTTAAAACTTATTTCGTCCCCGCCGCTCAATATGCAAAGGGGAATAATGCGAATAGCTTTAGGGATACAATGAAACCAACGTCTAACTTCGTCTTACACTTTACAAGAGTAGATCACTAGATACACTCGAGGGTTTGCAAAGTTGTTTAGCCTTAAAGTCAACTTTTTGCAACAAATAGATTATAAGGAATTTGGATGCTTTTGTAGTTGATGGAAACTTAAGTGTTTATGTTAATAGAACACAACACTTTTTTACTCTTAACTTTTCTAGTCTTGTTTTGTTTTTGATTTGATGTGTGAAAATTGTTAGCAACAAGTTCTTTATAAAAGCTTACAAGTATCTCTTCTTCTAAAACACAACCCTTTCAGTAAGGCACCACTTTGTCTAAAAGATATCTTTACATTTTGCAAAACACAACCTTTAGATAAAGGTACTATTTTAATAATCACTTTATGAGCCAACCATTCATTTCATAAAATATAATCTTTCAATTATAATTTGAAACAATAACTATTCATATTTAAACTTTTGAGCTATGGTGCTTTTTCAATTTGTCTCTAAAACTTTTAATGTCATTTTACCAAGAGATATAACCATTCACATGAAAACCTACCTATAATCCAATAGTCACAGTATGTCACTTTATATGACATAACTTTTAAGCTAAGATAGTTTTTCATTATGTGACATAACCTTTGACTTTGAAAATACACTAACGATCCTCCAGCATTTTCAAATACCAACAACTTTGGGAACCTTGTGCATAAATGAAGGTATCTCACATATTTGAACCTTCACTTAGTGAGTGTGGTTGGTTTTAGTCTAAATTGAGTGGTTGACTAAACATGGAACCATTGATTATTCATTTGACTAGTCGGGCCACTAAACACACACAAGCTTCCTTGCTCACTTTGTATCTAGTTTTTTTACCAACACATTTTATGGCCTTGTATTTTGCATCCATTCATGAGTATTGTCAGAGTCAAGTCTTTAGCTCCTAAAAGCGGTTACACTTCCACTCACATAGCTAGCCTTCATCGAAAATACCCCGTAATTGTAGTACTTTAACATATACATGTTATGGGTCTATTAAGAACTTTGGTTCAACCTTACCTTACACATTACGAGAATCAAGCACTATACACCTTAGGATGAAAAAAATAAATTAATGCTTGCAATCATCCATGTAGTAGAATAGTCAGTACCCAAGACTTATAGGTTGGCCATAAGCATCGGGGTGAGCTCCCACCATTGGAGATTTATTTGATAGGCTTGAAACCCATCCCTCTTGAGGTCTTTATTACCAAGTCCTTTTTTAGACCTTTGATAAACGGATTCACTAAATTTTCACAAGACCTTACATAACTTATAGTAACTATACCATCACTAATTCTTTGTCTTACAATGCTATGTCAAAATCCAATATATCGAGTCTTTCTGTTGTATGCTTGATGATATGCATTTGATACAGTTGCTTCATTGTCACAATGTATTAAGATTGATGCCATTGGTTTAAACCACAACAGAATTTCATAAAGTAAATCTCTTAACCATTCCACTTCTTAGGTGATAGATGTTAAACCTATAAATTCAGCTACCGTGATAAAGTCAGCTTGACAAGATTGTTTATTAGAGCTCCAAAAAACAGCATTCCCACCAATTGTAAAAATCCAACCAGTCGTAGATGTATGATCTGTTCTATTTGAGTTCCAACTAATCTCTGTATACCTTTCTAAAACGAAAAAAGAGAAAATATGTCAAAGGAAACATATATAAATTTTTGCATGCTTGGACTTTGATTTTTTTATTTTCCTTTTGTGCTGCTTTATCTGTCTAATAAACAAGAGATGAACACCATAGTAATAAGTTGAAGGGCTAATTTCTCTTAAAAAATAACAAAATCCTCATAACAATTGTACGAATTCTGATGGGGAAATATTCATTCCCTTGGTTTTAAAATGAAATCTTACTGAATGACTTAAAAAAAAAACAATTGTACGAATTCCAATGCATTCTCTAAAGAATTGTAGCTTTTTTATTATTATTTTTCTTTCTTTTTCTTGGTTTTGCGCCCATAGGATAAATATTTTATTGAATACGTAAATAGAAATTCAGCACTTTAGTAATCTCTTATGTAAATAATAATTGCATGTTTAATTACAAATTAATATTTTATACAAAAAAAAATTCACAAGCTGGTTTATATACCAATATGTTTATAGATACACACAGCCTCACAAGTAAGCTACACAATATACAGTTCAACAATGCTTTGTTCATGAATCAAATATCTTCTCACTGAAACAATGTTTAGGGCCAAAAATGGATTTAACTATCCTCATTTCCCAAAAATATTTTATTACAGACTATCGCATTTCCTACTCAAGATGATACCACAAATAACATTCCGATGATTCGCAACGGGATCAGCAAATGTTCATTATTACAAATTAATAATACATTAAACAACTTAGTCCAATGTTCAAATTACCTCATCTCAGGAACTGAATAACAGTAAGGCATAAATAATGTACCAACCTGGAAAGGCGTCCCACAGATTCAATCTTTAGGTAGAAAAGGACGCTCAAACAGATAACTCAGTTTTAACTATATATGTGAAATATTGGTTCGAGGGCTCGAAGTTCACCACTCACGATTAGCTATGGATTTGCATCACAGACTTCGGTAGTTGTAACCAAAGCCATTTATTACACACACCTTCAAGACAAGACAACAACTGAAAAGCATTCAAGGTCAGAAATGAACATATATTCACATTTTCTTAAAAATACCATGGAGTACAAGTTGGCAGACACTACACAGTTGTATCATGCCATCATTGTTTACCTAAAAGCAAAAAGCATTTTAAAACTGGTAATAACACTACGGTGACGTTTGGTATGAGGGAAGTGAAAACACATTCCTTGCAATGTGTCCAATTAAATTATATGATAGTGGTTGTTTTACAACAGACCACTACAATGTAAGATTGCAATGCAATCACATTACAATCAAGGGATGTCATGTGATTACAGTTTAAAACCAATGCAATCACATTACATTGCACTCTGCAATATCCTTAAGAATATTTTTACCTATCATCTTTTAAAAAAATTACTCATAATCCCTTTCAAATGTTTTTCATTGTCATTTTGGGGTTTAGGGTCTACTGCTTCTTCTCCATTTTGCTAAAGTCGCTCCTCCTTCTTCTAGCTAATAAGGTCCTGCTTCTTCATCATATAAAATTGTGGGTTGAAATCTCCCATTTTTCTTTTTCTTTCTCTTTTTTTTATCTTCTTCTTGTATGCTTTAAATTAGGTTTTTTTCTTTTAATTGGGGTTTTCTTCATAATTATATTTTTGTTTTATTAGTGAAACAATTTGGGCCTTGATCAACAAGAGACGTTGGATTTCTGGGCTAATCTTCAACAAGAGGTAGATATGTACTCCATCCTGTTTCTTGGCAAGCAGATATATCATAATTTGATGACAGAAACCCAGTAACACGAAGACTTCCAATTCTTGGCTCAAGTAAAAATTTAGAATAGGCATATTTGACAAGACCCAAGGCACTGGAAATAATATAATAAGGAAGCATCGTTTTCTGTTTGTTTTTCCCACTTTGTTTTCCTCCGTTTTCTAAGCAAACAAACAGACAATTTGTTGAGAATTCAACAAGGCGGCAGGAGGTGGATGCTTACTTGAGGGCCTGTGGAGATGAAATGCAGAAACAGATTCAAGTAGATATAGCTTAGTAGCCTAACTAAGAAGAGCAAAGAATGTGCAGTCTTCTGCACGACATGCAACAGATGAAGGAGATTCTGACAGCAATAATTAGCTTTATTCGACTTGATTTATCAGTCTTTCTAATATCTAAAATTTGAAAACAAAAATCTCATGTGATGTTATTCAGTGTCAACAAGAACACTTGTGTATTGCTCATTTTTTTTCTTCTTCCTCTAGCATTGCAAAGACAATTTGGGTTTTTTTTTTTCTTTCCTACTATTCATCATTACCAGTAGATTCACAAACAAGGAAGGAAGCTATCACGTTAATGTATACATATAAAACGTATTAAGAAATAAAAATAAAATATTATCTTTTAAAGAAAAAAATTAAAATAAAATATATAATATACAAAATTATATTAAAAATAAATATAAAATATATACTTGTAATAAGAAATGAAAAATAAAATAATGACATTAAAAATATATTTAAATAATGACATTATATAAAAATTAACAATAAAAAAATACATGTTAAACTTGTATTTTAATATATATAAGGGTAGTTTTTGAAATTAACATTACATACCCTGTAAAGTACTTGTAAAATTAATAATGCAATGTTATATTCTCTACATTTTAATCATTACATTACTTATATACCAAACACTGCAATATTATCTTCTTTGCAATCACATTGCTTGCAATTACAGTACCTACAATCACATTATTTGTAATCACATTGTATTGTAAAGTACCAAACAGCACTAAAGCAAGTGTTTTACAATAAATGCTTTCCTAATTATCACAGAAAAACAACTTTGAAATATAAATGACAAAATATAAGACCAGAAACTCCCTTGTATGCGTAGCACAAGAGTTAGGAGTGTATTGATTACATTACACATGTATGATGTCTCTAAAAAGGAAAAGAAATAGAAAAATTTCCTAATGTCACCATGATACTTCCTAACAGGTCCAAAAGAGCTGGAATTACACCCGCATATCACCTTCACCAGAACAATCAGTTTAGATTAGATGCCTCAGAAAGAAAAATCATGAATGTCAATTACAAACATCTAACAGAGGAAAAATGGCGATCTTTTGTGAAAACCTAGCAGTAGTCATCCACAACACAAAGTCAAAAAGGATGAAATAAAACAGCTAAAACTTTTACTATCATTGCAATCATTAAGTTCTCCAAGATCTAGGCAAACATTTCCAAAGTTGAAATCTAACAAATCAAAAACGAAAAGCACGTCAGAGAACCCCCCTTCCACCTTCGATCTAGCGTGTTATGGATACCTTTTCCATTGGTGAGTTTAAATTCAATGTCGACAACTTGACCAGAGATAAATCAAGACCTGCTAGCTGCAGTGGTGTCTTACACAACTCTGACAGTTTTGTAGTAGGCTTGCTCTTCATTCCACTTGACTTGCATGACTCCAATTATGCAGAATTTATGACCATCTTGCACGCCTTATGCCTTTTTTCTACCTCCACCTATGTCTCTTCTCCTTTAATTGTCGAATTGAATTCACGGGTTACTCTCTCTTGGATCAACTATGTGGATTGAAGACCCTAAGACAAATGGTACAGTTTTAACAAGATCGATTCATTGTTACTTTTGATTGGTAATGTGTCTTTCACTCACGTCTTTAAAGAAGATAACTCATTCATAAACTCTTTGACCAGGTATGATGTTAATGTTTATGCTCCCCTCTCTGCTTGGTGGTGAGTCCATGATGTGCTAAATGCTTCTTATGTTGTTGTTTTGTTTTATATTCCATAGTCAGTCTTGCGCTTGAGCTCTCTTTATTTGTTGATGTTATACTCATTTGTTCAGTCTGTCTTTACCTCTTCTTTCATGCAGGTTGCTTTAAGCTCACTTTGTTTACTGCTTTTCAAGTTTTTTTTAGGCGCAACAGGTTGTTAAATGTTGCTTACAGATACTTGTACCAGTTGGGCTCTAGGCTAACATACATTAAGTCTCAGTGATTTAAATGAAATTTTATCTTGGCTAAAAAAAGAAATGAAAAGCATGTACACATGACTAAATGGAAGAAGAACACATCAAAACTAATAAATGATGATAAAAAACAATTACAGCAGCAGAAAGAATTTTCAACTTATGGGACCCATAAGCTAATAATCACAAGAGAAAATTGTGAAAAATAACTCTTCTCATAAGCTCAATTCAAAAATATCCTTCACTATAATTTTAACTATTTTTAACCAATTTTTTACATGACTTGACAACAATGCCCTTTAAACAATTTCAGACAAATTAAAATAGTTTCGGCTTTCTCTATCCTTTCATCCAAACAAAAATTTTAAAATTAAATATTGATTTTTCTCTCTTACCAAATATTGTCTATCTCACTATCTAACTCTTTCTCATCATCTCAAAGATCAGAGATAACATCAAGGTATGTATTTTAGATTTTTAGGTTTATTGGTTTATTAGTTTATTGATAGAACCCCAAAGTTGAGGAGTTGAAATTGATTAGACATATTTGTAAATCAGAACACTGTATGACTTTGGCAACTTAAACTTGGCTACGAATAGGTAAATAAATTAGTTATTAGATATTGCATTACTGAATTTTAGACATTGTGTCATTGATTTTTAGGTATTACAAGACTGATTTTTAGGTATTACGTAACTTAATCATTGCATCGTTAGTTTTTAGGCATTGCGTAATTGGTTTTAGGCATTGCATGACTGATTTTTAGGCAATGCTTAAGTCACACAATGCCTAAAAACTAGTCACGCAACGTCTTACTAAGCAGTCATGCAATGCTTTACTAACCAGTCACGTTATGCCTATCAACTAGTCACGCAATACCATACCCAATGTCATATCAACCAGTCATGCAATACTTAAAAATCAATCATGCAATGCATAAAAATTAGTGACGTAATGCCTAAAAAATGGTCATGCAATACCCAAAAACTGGTTATGTAATGCCTAAAAATCACCAAAACTACTAAATTTCATTTAACAAAATCAACAACTTTAAATAATACACCATATTCCATTTAACAATATAATGAACCAATATGCCTACTTGGCAAAGAATGCTCAAAATGCTCAAAGTTTTTTCTTCAAGTATCACAAACCACTCTAAAATACTTAAAAAGCTCAAAGGTCTTTCTTAGTGTATCAAAAACCATTTCAAAATGTTCAAAATGCTTAAAAGTTTTTCTTTTTGGAAAGTAATACTCCAAAGATGACTAGTCTAACAAGGAAAGCTCAAAGGATATGAGTTAGTTTGAGGTACAGACCTAAACATATGAGTCGGTTTCATTAAAGGTAATTTTATCTAAAATTAATTTCTCTTGGCTAAAAATAATTAAAATTATAAAGAGAACTATTTTTGAAAACATCTTATATATGAGGTGTATTTTTTAAAAGAACCCTAATTACAAAGCCTCATGCTTTGAACAAACAAAAAGCAGAAAAATCTTGAAACAAGATTTCTTGAGAATCAATATTTTATTATTCTTTATTCCTCAATAATATTGTTTATTTTATATTCAAAATTTTGTCATTTTTTAAAAAAAAAGTTAGTTTTCTTTAGACATGTCAATTGAATTCCTGTATTTTATATATGTTATAATTGTTGAAGATTTAGATATAATTGTGAAAATAATGTTAATTCGTATGCATACACATGTATTTGAATAGATAAAACTAATCTGTATATAGCACAGGTCACAAGTTAGGTTTATAATATAAAATATATCAAAGTAAAATTTTTTTGAAAAAAGAAAGTCAAAACTTAATTAATCACACATTGATTTTAATCCATAAAGTTAAACTTTGTGTATATATCATATCACTCATTAATTTCAGCATAATGTATTCATTATACAGTTTTGGTTAAAAAAATAGGGGTGAGCAAATCGGTGGATTAGGTACTTTGGTCCACCATACTTAAGAACCAAATGAATCAATCAATTTTAAAAACCAATCAAAATCAACCAAATATAAAGAAAGATCAAACTGACCAAACATAAAATTAGTTTGGTTGATCCATTTTTGGACCAATTAACAAAAATTTTATCACTTTTTTTTTGTAAATTATAATATTAAAACTTATAAACTTCATCTATAATTATATATATATGAAATTAATGATATAACTTATATGTTATAATGTTTTATATCAAAGTTTGTATAAATAATACCTAATTATAAACAATATGTAATAAAATCTAAAGTGATCGTTGATAAACTTATTAAGTGTAATCATATAAATAAAATTTATTATAAGTTATAGTAATGCTTATGTATAAATTGAATATATGTATATATACAATATATTGCTTTATTATATATATAATTAATAATACAAATTATATGCTAAAATATTTTATACAAAGTTTGTATAAATAATAACTAATTATAAACAATATGTTATAGAATCTAACGTGATAACTAATAAAATTATTAATTGTAATTATATAAATAATGTCTATTCTAAATTATAGTAATGCTTATGTATAAATTAAATATATGTATATATATAATATATTTATACAATTATATATATATTCATAACTTTTTATATTACGAAACATTACTAAGGTATAATAATTATAATATATTAATATGTAGGATATTTAATATCATATACTATAATATTAACATACAACTTACATCATTTAAAATATATAACTTGTAATTTCATATTAATATAGATTTATTAATAAATAAATATATATAACTAATATTAAATTCCTATGATTATAATTTGTATATGTACGTATAATACCCTAATATATTTTAAATATATTATTAATTAAGTTTACTCTAAATTCTTCTTAACATATATATAATATTTTATATATTAATATATATAAATAAATGTATAAAAATTAATTTGATTTTTTGGGTGGATTGGTCCAAAAATTTTAACATTGAGAACCGATCAAAAAATCAATTGAATCAAACATTTTGAACCAATTGATCTAATGGACCAATTAGAGCAAATCGTTTTACCCAAATCACATTTGATTTGAATGGATAATTGATCTGAATTAATTTTACTCACCTTTAAAAAAAAAAAAACAAATCATGCAAGCAAACTGCAAACCTAACATGGGGGAGACTCTACACGGTGGAAATAGCCACGGCACCCCCTTAGCTAGGATAGGTTTTCGCTTTCTATGGAATTATGGAGTACCAACCTAAAATGAGAAAAAGTAAAATCATATCTTGGCTTTAGGTGTGAATCCCTCAGCTTTATCATTATTTTTTAGTGTAATAGTTGTGAAGTAAAGAGCAAAATATCCAAGTCATATAACTTTTATGTCATTTGAAAAGTAAACATCAATTTAAAACATAAAAAATATTATTTATTTATATATAAACATTATGATTGAGCCGAACTCACACCTAAAAATTTATATCCAAACTTGAATTACATTAGGCCGAACCTTACGGCCTAGGTTAAATCTGTTATACCAAAAAAATAAATGTAGGGCTACAGTGATTACATGCAATCGACACCTTATGAGAGAGCTTGCACGTTTTTGTATTTAGATTGACTAGAGTCGTGCCCCGCTTAGCGTGGGTGTTGATTTTTTTATTAAAAGCAATTTTAAATTATATAATATTATAAATAAGAATAATAATAAAAGAAAAATGATTTTAAATTTAAAAACATTATAAATAATAGTGATAATAATAAATTAAAGATAATTTTTAAAAAAATTTAATTTTTGAAAAATATTTTTTGATGTCTTACTAAGCAAAATTGTTTATTTAAATAAATTCTTTTAAAAATATTTGATTTTTTATATCTTAATATATGTTAATGTTGATATAATCATATTTTGTTAATTACATGATTCTAATAGCGAAATTAAAATTCATGTTAAGAAAATATAATATTTATAAAGTAATTATCGATAGGCTACATAATTTATACAATAAAATTATTAAAATAAAATGAATATTTTTTGAAGTCAAAATAAAATGAAGTTTTAATGATGAAATTTTCTAAATTATCTTCAATTTTAATTACTACTTTCTTATCTTATGCTTTTATAATTATTTAGAATTAATTATAATTTTAGGATAATTGAAGGAGGGGGGATTCGAACCTGCTCTTTTTAAGCGGGAATCATGCACTAACCAATGAGCCAAATGCTCGGGTGCCTTCAATAATTTTGATAAGTCATTATTAACTTTATTCAATTAATTGTTCATTTTTTATTATTTATCAAAAAAATTGTTTTACTTTTTGTTCTTATCCTATTTTCATAAATTTAATTCATATAGATAGAAAAGGAAATTACAAATAAAAAAATAAATTAACTAAACCTGACTTGTATGAATCCAACCTACTTTTTTTTTTTTTGTATCCTTCATAAATGATTTTAATTTTAACGTAACCCTAGCTGCCAACCCTTTCTCTTTTCTTTATTTGTGCTCTTTTCTTCTTCCACTGGCAGCAGCCAACCCCTTTCTGTAAACCCTTTCTCCCATTACTCGATCCTCGACGTCGTCGCCCTTGTTGGACTAAGCCTTTTCGGCAACAGCTCCCTCTTTCTTTCCCTTTCCTTTTTTCTTCTCTTTCCCTTCCTTTTGCCGCCAGTTTCCTCTCTATCTAAAAAAGCCTAGCCACTGTTCTCCTCCTGCAATTTGGGCTTTCTTTTAGAAGTCGTGCCACAAATTTAAAGCCCCATTTAAAACCCCTTTCCTCAAAGCTGGGCGCGAGCACCCTTTAAGAGCATTCTTCATTGTTTTTGTTTGACTCACTCAATGGCAATTTGTTTTTTCTAATTGTAAGCTACCACGTGGTAAAATAAGAAAACAGAAACATGGCAAACAGAGGAAGCCCCTTTGCGGCTTCCTTTTACTTATGTTATAGATTTGTAGTTCCAAGAGCTCCTTGAAGCACAAGTTATAGGAAAAATATGGGTTTGAAGTACTCCTGGTCCTCATGGAGGTTTCTTGCACTTGTTTTTGTAGTTGAATTTGCTTTCCATGGCTTCAGCTATGGGGAAAATGGTACTCTAGTTTTTATTTATATAAGCATCTCATTTTGAAAACTTGGATTTAGGTTCATATGTAGTATTTGTTTTCCTTTGCATACCTATATGATATAATATGAATTGATGTTACCATGAGATAATTTCTTTTATTTTATAAATCTCTTCTTATAGTTTTACTTTGACATTTTTAAATTGAATTTTTATTATCACAAATAAAATATATCAATTATTTCTGATCTTAATTTGTTTGATATTTAATTTTTTACTTGTAATTTCAAAAATTAAATTTTTTTTATTTATAACTTTCTAAAAATGTTTCAAATCTATCCATTTCATTAACTACGGTTAAAAATCAATAAAATATGTCACTTTAATGCCATGTAGACATTCACATAGCATAAATATCAATTCAAAAAGTCAAATGAGTTCACTTTTTTCCCATGTGGACATCCAAAATTTTGGATTCATTCATTTTGACACATAGACGTCCATGTGACATTGAAATAACAAATTTTGTCAAATTTTAATGATAATAGTTGCAACAAATGAATCTGAAACATTTTTAAAAATTACGAATATAAATTTTGAATTTTAAATGTTAATAAAAATAAAATAGCACATAAAGTTCATAGATCTTTAGAGGAATTTACTCCATCTTAACACTTAAGTGGTTTTTTTTTATTTTGTGATAGTTTTATATGTATTTAGGAGGTAGAGACTAGATAAATTTGAAATACATTAACAATCAATGAAATATGTTACCTCAACATCATGTAAGGTCTATGTAACATTAATCTTAATTTAAAAAGTCAAATGGATCCACTTTTTACCACGTGAACATCTAAATGTCTGAATCCACATATTTTTACTATGTGAACACTCACATAGACAATTATGTGATATTGATATGACAAATTTCGTCAAATATTAATAACAATAGTTAAAATAGATGAATTTGAAACATTTTTAAAAATTATAAATACAAAATTTGAATTTTAAAGGTTAATAAAAATTAAATATTACATAAAATTTATAGGTATGGGGACAATTTACTCCATTCTAACACTCAAATGTCTTTTTATAATAGTTTACATGTATTTAAGAGATAGAGGCAGGATAAATTAGAAGATTTTTTTCCCTTATGAGAAGAGCAAGTAAAGATATATATTAACTCAAAATCTCATTTGCAGCTCCTAATATCAGCTTTATCCAAGAAGCAACCTCTGCTCCAGCAGTCGCATACTACGACTACATAATCATTGGTGGAGGAACCGCTGGCTGTCCATTGGCTGCAACCCTGTCTCAAAATGCAAACGTTCTAGTCTTGGAAAGAGGGGGATCTCCATATGTTAACACGACCAAGATAAGGACAGAGAACTTTTTGTCTACTCTTAGAGACAACTCTCCCGAATCATTCTCTGAAGCATTCATCTCCGAGGATGGAGTTCCTAACAACAGACCACGCGCGCTTGGCGGTGGAACAGTGATTAATGCAGGGGTTTACTCGCATGTAGAAACATTCTTCCTAAAGCAAAATGGAATGGATGAAGCATTAGCAAATGATTCTTACGAGTGGGTTGAAAGGAAGTTGGTGTACAAGCCAATTGTGTTGCAATTGCAATCTGCAGTGAGAGATGGGTTGCTTGAAGCTGGGGTTTTACCATATAATGGGTTCACGTATGATCACATTAATGGGACCAAAACTGTTGGAAGTATTTTGGATAGAAATGGAAATAGACACACTGCAGCTGATTTGCTTGAGTATGCCGATCCGAAGAGGATTAAGGTTTATCTGCATGCTGTTGTGCACAAGATCACGTTTACAAGAAAAGGTAATTAATGCATTATTTTTCGTAGAATCCAATAAGCTTATTTGCTGAAGCAATCACAATGGAAAACTTTAATGTTTAGTTAGCACAGTCAATATTAAAAATTTTCGTGCTTTCTTTTTTGCTCAACTACAGTTTCTTTTGAAAAAAAAATACAATTTAATCACTAAAACTTCCTTCATTAGTCCCAAAATATTTGACTGCGTTTTTATTTTTATTGGACAAATTACATTGAAAACTTTGGCCTCTTATTATTTTGTATTTGTGATTAATAAAAATATGGAAAACTATTTTTTAAAAAAACTCTTAATAAAGTAATTTATTATATTTTATTAAATTTAATTAGTTAAAATATTAAAACAATAAAGATTTGAAGTTCAAACTTTTTATCAGAGTCAATTGTGACAATTAAATTAAAACAAAATGAATATTATATTTTTCAATTGTTGGTTGCTGTTAGGCACTATTAGAATGCTTCATCCGTCATTGGCCATATAAAAATAAAAGAGTTATGCGAAATATCATCAAGGTATTTAGTTAGTGCTTAAAGATGGTGATCAAATTGTATTTAAAATTTTTTTTGAATTATTTAAGAAAATTTAAATAAATTTTTATATTTTGATTACATTCAATTAAATCATTATGCTTTTATTTTAAATCAAATAAATTCTTATAACTAACAATTCACTAAGAATTGTCATTTTATGCCACATAATATTAACGTGACATGCTAACATGTTGTAAATGGTGATGTGGCATGATAACATGGTTATTTGACATTTTTCACCCTGCACATGATCAGGGTCATAGACATAAAATAACAAATGACGTTTTGACTAATGATAATTAGTTAACTATTAATCATAAAGGCTTATTTAATCCAAAATAAAAATATAAAAACTTGATTGAACTTGTACCTAAACATTTGCCTCATTGATTAATGTATTATCTTCCGTTTAAAGAGTAAAGTTCGAATCCTCCTTCCCTCAATTTAAAAAAAAAAAAACTTGATTGAACTTAATAAAAAATCATGAAAACTTTTAGTGATCAAAAGGTTAGATTTTACTCAATTTTTTTGAAAAAAAAAATCTCAGAAATTTAATTTATACTATGTTTGTAAATATGGAGAGTGAATTTAATTTGATGTATTAAATAAACTGTGTTCAGAGGATGAATTTGAAGATTATATCAACACTAGTTAAGATGTATTACTCATATGCATTTGAAATAATATAAGAAGATGAATTTAAAATTCACTATTTTATTTAGGTACTTTAAATTCACCATTAACAAATTAGGAATCCAATAACGATTTCATAAAATTTACATATAATCATGACACTCGTCTTTATAAAATTAATCCTATTACACAATTTATACTAAATTTAAAATTGTAAAATGTAACCTAATTAATATTCTTATATTAATTAAGAGTTTGTTGTATTCATATATATATATATATATATATATGATCAAGACAGCTTCACTGGCATTACAATTTCAAAATGCATGCTCTAATTAATTTTTTCATTTATTTTTTATTGGAATAAAATATATTCCTATGGCAGATGGATCGAGACCGAAAGCTCAGGGGGTTATCTTTTACGATGCAAAAGGAATAAGGCACACGGCTTTACTTAAAAATGGGTCCATGAGTGAGATAATTTCATCCGCAGGTGCAAAGGGAAGTCCACAGTTGTTGCTGCTGAGTGGTATTGGGCCCGCCCCTCAGCTAGAGGCACTCGGTATCGAGGTGGTGCTGCACCAAGCCATGGTGGGTCAAGGGATGGCTGATAATCCACAAAACTCTCTCGTAATTCCTTCTCCTTCGCCGCTTGAGTTCTCACTCCCTGCAATTGTGGGTATCACCAAATTTGGTAGTTATATAGAATCTTCCAGTGGGTTTGATTATTCTGCCCTTTCTGTTGCTCAAACTCTTACCAATCACTTTACTACAAACTTCAATCAGGTTTTTAGCCATTGCTATACTCTCATTGACACAGTATTAGTTTATAAAAAGTTAAATCAATTCGAATGTGTTTGAGAGATTCTACCGTTTGAGTTGGGCTGTAATTTCAGGATGGAGAAAGCTTTATGGCATTCCGAGACACGATAACTAATTTACCAACAAATCTTGCCAATATTGTGGAGAAGGTTAATGGTCCAATCTCAAAGGGCTACCTTGAGCTTCGAAGCACGAATGTGAGTGACAACCCAAAGGTCATGTTTAACTACTTCCAGGCACCTGAGGACTTAAGGAAGTGTGTCCAGGGCAGGAAAACCATCATCAACGTCGTGGATTCCAAATCATACTCGAGATTCCGTTACAGCAACACAACAACACAAGATCTTCTAACATGATGACCAGGACGAGAATGCTAGTGAGCACGAGACCAAAACATCGCAATTCTACAGTCTCCTTAAAACAGTTCTGCATAAATACTGTTAGGACTCTTTGGCATTATCATGGAGGCTGTCAAGTAGGAAAGGTTGTCGATCGAGATTACAAGGTCTTTGGTGTGGATAACCTTAGGGTTATAGATGGGTCTACCTTCAATTTCTCCCCTGGGACTAATCCTCAAGCTACACTTATGATGCTTGGAAGGTAATGATAATATTTTTTTATATTTGTTGTTTTGAATAAATTGATAAAATGATATGATTTGTTTTCTATTCATTTCTGATGCAGATATATGGGACGAAGGATTCTGCAAAGTAGAACAAGATGATTTAATCTTATTTTGTACAGACATGCATAATAGTTTCATTTCGAGAGAAAAGAAATTAAAAAAAGGAAAATATGTCAAAGGAAACATATATAAACTTTTGCATGCTTGTGATTTTTATTTTTTTTTTATCTTCTTTTTCTGCTGTTTTATGTGTCCAGTAAACAGGAGATGAACACCAGAGCAATAAGTTGAAGGACTAATTTCCCTTAAAAAATAATAAAATCCTCATAACAATAGCAGGAATTCTAATGCTTTCTCTAAAGAATTTCGGCTAATTTTATTTTTCTCTCTTTTTCTTGGCTCTGCGCCCTGAAAGAAATTCAGCATTTTCTAATTACCCTTTCATATTTTTAAGCTTTTTTATGTAACAAAATTCCCCTTAGTTCATCCCTTTCCATTTCTCTATGTACCTGCATGCAATCCTACACATTGTTGTGGAAACTAAAGTGTTTCCCCAACAAAAAATGTGATGCACGTTGGGGGCTGCTCAGTTCAATTTTTACATAATTTATGTCTCCAAATTTCAATGGTCCCATAGGCAACGGTAGACAGCGTCCGACAAGAAGTTACAATTTGGTCAAAAATTGGCAAAGCATTTGGAATTTCGATCACCAATCTCCATATCCTCAGAGACATGTAAATGCAACCAGTTAACAAAGAAAATCATAACCAAAAGGAGTCTATCACTAGTTCATTAGAGTCTTGCATATGGGGTTGACATCAGATGCTCAGTCGGTCAGTCCTCTAGAACCAAAAAGCACTTTAATAATCTCTTATGTAAATAATATAAATAATAATTGCCTGTTTAATTACACATTAATGCTTTATACAAAAAAAATTTCACAAGCCGGTTTATATATCAATCTGTTTCACAAGCTACACAATATACAGTTCCACAATGCTCTGTTCATGAATCAAATATCTTGTCACTGAAACAACGTTTAGAGCCAAAAATGGATTGAAATTATTAACTATCCTCATTTCGCATTTCCTACTCGCGATGACACCACAAATAGCATTACGCTGATTCGCAAAGTGATCAGCAAATGTTCATTATCACAAATTAATAATACATCACACAACTTCGTCCAATGTTTAAAATCTCATTTCAGGAACAGAATAACAGAAAGGCATATATAACTTACCAGCCTGGGAAGGCGTCCTGCAGATTCTAACTTTAGGTAGAAAAGGATGCTCAAACAGATAACTCAGTTTTAGAAATGAGGATACCATCAGTGTCAGCATAAAGCCACTCCCCATTACAGATTCTAGTCCCGGCAATGGTTATTGGGACATGCTTCTCCCCAATTCCCTTCTTATTGGCCTTCATTGGATGAGAATGAAGAGCTCTCACCCCAATGTCACAACCATTTATCTCATCAACATCCCTTATGCAGCCATTAACCACTATTCCAGCCCATCCATTATTTTGAGCTTGAACTACAGGATTGCCCCCAAGTATGGCACACCTTAAACTACCACCACCATCTACAACCAGAACTCTGCCATTACCCTTCTCCTCAAGAAACTCACGGATCAAAACATTGTCTTCAAATACTTTAAGTGTAACTATAGGTCCAGAGAAAACCGGGCGACGACCGTATATCTGGAATATTGGTTGGAGGGCCCGAAGTTCACCACTCACGATTAGCTGTGGATTTGCATCACAGACTTCGGCAGTTGTAACCAAAGCCATTTATTACAGACACCTTCAAGACAAGACAACAATTGAAAAGTATTCAGGGTCAGATATGAATATATATTCACATTTTCTTAAAACTACCATGGAATACAAGTTAGCAGACACCACACAGTTGGATCATGCCATCATTGTTTACCTAAAAACAAAAAGCATTTTAAAACTGGTAATAACACTAAAAGCAACTTTTTACAGTGGATGCTTTCCTAATTATCACAGAAAAATAACTTTGAAATATAAATGACAAAATATAAGACCAGAAACTCCCTTGTATGCCTAGCAGGAGGTTTTGGAGCTTATTGATTACACGTCTCTAAGAAGGAAAAGAAATAGAAAAATTTCCTAATGTCACCATGATACTTCCTAACAGGTCCAAAAGAGCTGAAATCTCATCTGCATATCACCTTCACCAGAACAATCAGTTTAGATTGGATGCCTCAGAAAGAAAAATCATGAATGCCAATTACAAACGTCTAACAGGAGAAAAAAGGTGATCAATCTTTTGTGAAAACCTAGTAGCAGTCATCCATAAGGTCAAAAGGGATGAAACAGAACAGCTGACCGCAACCCAACTTCTACTATCATTGCAATCATAAAGTTCTCCAAGATCTAGGCAAACATTGCCACAGTTGAAATCTATCAAATTAAAAACGAAAGGCATGTACACATGACTAAATGGAAGCAGAAGACAGCAAAATTAATAAATGCTGAGAAAACAAATTAGCGCAGCAAAAAGAATTTCCAATTTACGGGACCCACAAGCCGATAGTCACAAGCCTCATGCTTTCAACAAACAAAAAGCAGAGAAATCTTGAAACAAGATTTCTTGAGAACCAATGTTTAGAACAAAATAAAAGAAAAGATTTCAAATTCATAAAATATAAGAAAACCCATTACAATACAATCGCTAAAATGCTTCCCCTCTATCAATGTTATTCAAATCCTCAATCAAACCTTCATAATCCCCATCCCCTCTCCCTATTTGTTTTTCATAATCTTTTGCTTTTCAAAAAATTAATACATACTCACAGTGAAATTTTCAATCTATATAAGCGGATCAAATAACCCAATTGAGAAGATTGATTATTTGTGTATATTAAGATTGACCCAACTAAAGAAGGACTTAAATATTGAATAGAAAACTGAAGAGAAAAAAATACTCTTGCATCTAAATTGGAAAAATCAAAGGGCTAAGATATTACCTTGAAAGGGAGCCTCCTGAAAGAAGGAATCAAAGACGATGCAAAGTAAAAGTTGAAACAGAGACACAAGATAGAGTTCGTGGTTTTAAGGAAGGAAAGAGAATCGGAGTTTAGCTGTTAAAAGCGCGTGGGTGTTGCTCTCTTACGTCCTTTTTTAATCAAATAGGTTAATTTCTCTGAATAATTATTTCTCTTTCCACTTGCCAGCGTTGGGAGTGGAGATGGTGACCGAGCAGACGCCCAACGGTAATCATTACATCATTATTTTGTCTATATTCCTATATAAATGTGATTAGATATTCACGAGTCGAATTACCCGTCCAAACCCACAGATCAGGCTCGATTTGGGCTGGGCTTGGCAAAGCTTTAGGTCCACATCCCATCGATCCAGTTTCTACAGCATCAGAACAATGTCTCTGTATTTATGCAAAGGGAGGGACTATGTTTTTTTGTGGTTGATGAGTCATGAGTCCTATGAAATCAGGCATAAAAATTGATAATAGCCTGCCTCTATTCAGCAATTTATTCTATCCTGTCCTGAACCAATTATCAAATGAACAAACACTATGAGAGTCACTAGAGGAGAATGGACACTCTTAAGTGCATAAGAGTAGGACATTCCATCACATCCCTTGCCAAAGTATGTAACATGGCCATGTTAGCTCCACTTGTGTTGTTCAGCATTCAAGTAAGGACAGGGAAACGCCTGAAGTAATATTTAGCATAACTGGATATCAGCCTGAAGAACAATTTATACATTCTAATTAATTTTAGCAAGTCACTGCACCACTGAAGGATGAAGCTAGATTTTTGAAAGCCAATCGAGTGAACAATCACTTGCACCACGAAAACTAGGATGCTAACCTGGGAGACAGCTTAACTAACCATTGAAAAAGAGTTAATATTTCCAAGAAATATATAGTATCTGTTTACAGTTAGTTTGATAATCAGATATATCTTAGTCTTAAGGATATTCAGTTACTTCAGCTAGTACCCTATAATTGTTTTGAAGTTGTTGGTTAACTGATATATCTTATCAAGAATTGATCAACTTTCTAATTGAACCAGGTTTCGTTGATTTTAATAATTGATCTATTTATACTTGCTTCCTTGATCACTGTTATTTCACTGCATGCTCCCATGCTTGATTAATATGGAAGGGTCAGGGGGATACCATGAAATAAAACAATATTATCTCCTTCAATTAATTAATTCCTTATAAAAACTAAATTCAGCTCCCTCGCTCCTTGATCATGCTTCTTGATTTATTCAATCTTCTTGGCATGCATGCATTCAACATGATTTTCTCTTAAAAAGAGCTTGCATACATAAACATATGCATTATACGTTTACAAATCACATTCATTTTAGTTTGACATAAGTGAAAATGGATATTGCTAGGGGAAATATTGGCAGTTCAGATGATGAGCAGAAAGCTTCGACTTGTCACGAGAAAGGAAGGATATATCATCGTCACACGACTCACCAAATACAAACCCTGGAAGCATTTTTCAAGGAATGTGCTCACCCGGACGAAAACCAGAGACGAGAGTTGAGCAAGGAACTTGGTTTGGAACCTAAACAAATCAAGTTTTGGTTTCAAAACAAAAGGACTCAAACCAAAGCTCGAAAGGAACGAGCAGAGAACTCAATTCTTCGAGCAAGCAAGGAAAGTTTGCTTTACGAAAACACTGCAATGAGAGAGGCATTGGCTAAAATGGTTTGTGTATGTTGTGGTAGTCCACTGCTCCCAGAACCGCAAGCTGGTCATGGCCTGCACCAACTGGAATTGGAAAATACCCAATTGAAACAAGGGCTTGAGAAGCTTACCAAATTTCTTGCCAATTATATTAACATGCATGACCATTACTGAATCAACAGTTTAATGGTAATCACATCTTTTCCTTGTAACTTAACTTTTCTTTTTTAAGAAAAAATGTATATATTAAATATAAGCATCAGATTCAAGCAACTTCTCATGTATTTGTAAAATAAGAAAACTTCATATCATTTTTTATGTTATTCAAACAACATATATCTCATTATTTACTTTTATTTATTTATTTATTTTGCATGTGCTAGTTTTTCCTTCATTTCTATTTCTTTTAAATTTAGCTGTATGCGTATTATTTATTTTATATATACACACACATATATATATATATATACTGTATAT
>NC_030854.1:30381761-30455130 GCF_000208745.1 Theobroma cacao
GGGCGGGGGGGTGAGAGGGGGTATGAATTCCCTGTTCTCCGCAAGTCTGGCAATAGCCAAATTTTGGGGGGAAAGACCATTTGTTTCTCCCCTCTTTACCAAAAACAAAAAATTCTTGGATTTCATGGTAATTTGCTTCTTGTTTTGGTACAAATTAAAACTTTTTCTGTGTATGAAACCAACAGAAATGGAAGGAAAATAAATAAAAACCTATTGAGAAAGATGGATAAGCATGCAGTTGAATATGAATCTCCGCGTTAGATATAATACCATAATTGAAGACAAAAATAAGGTTTGGCATAGTGGAAATCTTCTGGATTCTGCATTCATTTCTCTAATCATTTCCCTTTATGGCCAAATTCCCTCTTTCGCCATCCTATGGCATTATAAACCCTAGTTCCAGTTTTCATCAAGGATTATTGGTTTAGTTTATTGGAAAATTCACCAAAATTTTGTGAGGGGAGAGTGACGAAAACAATGCAAATTCTGCTGCGTACAGTGTGGCTGTGAGACGAGTTTGACGCATGGCTACAAGAGGTCAGGCCTAAACCCACCCTCTTGCCTTGATATCATTATTTTCTTTACTACTGTTGTCTTGCAAGGACAAAACTCCTTGACTTTAATAGCTTAGAACTGGTTATTAGTTCGATTGCTTAATTTATGATTCTGTTGAATATAATCTGTATTTGTAGACTGTATTTTGCG
The DNA here is from genome assembly GCF_000208745.1 of Theobroma cacao. Lineage (NCBI taxonomy): Eukaryota > Viridiplantae > Streptophyta > Magnoliopsida > Malvales > Malvaceae > Theobroma > Theobroma cacao. The sequence continues at coordinate 30,382,467 of NC_030854.1, forward strand.
TTTAAAATGGCACATCTTCATTATTAATGATTTAGATTGAATGTGATATTCACTAAAAGTATTTCTACTTGTGAATTAAATCACGCGTATAATGCACTAATGATTTAAATTAAGCATATATGTTAAAACGGCACGTGTTGTGCATTGATTATTTAAGATTAAATATGCATATTAATTGTAAATTTTGTATTTTCAAGACACGTGTATTTCACTAAATATGTATCTTAAAAGAGCGCGTGTAGTTCATCAACAATTTAAAATAGAATATGCATATTAGTTATAAGTTTTTCAACTTCAAGGTGTGTATATAGCAATAATGATTTAGATTAAATATGCATATTACAACAGTGCGTGTAGTTCACTAATGATTTAAGATTGAATATGCATATTTATTATAAGTTTTACAATTTCAAGACGTGTATATTATAATAATGATTTAGACTAAATATGCATATAAAAACAACTCGCGTAGTTCACTGATGATTTAAGATTGAATATGTATGTTAGTTATAAGTTTTGCATTTTCTAGAGGAGTGGATTGCACTAATGATTTTAGAAGGATTGGTTACAGCTTACAACTATGAAGCTGTCATTAAAAATCTTAATATTTCCTCTAAAAATTCCTCTGTTGTGTTGTTTGTGGTGTTCATTTTGTAGGGATATCAATGACAAAGGAAGATGAAGGCGAAATCAGTCCTGAGATCATCACTGTTTCAGAACTGAATTATTGCATTGAGAGAATAGATCAAAAGATGATTGACTTGGTGCATAAGAATGGCAAAACAGGTGAAGATGAAACCAACAAGGCATTCAGGGCAGAGACTGAAGTACTGAAAAAAGATCAACTAAGTGTCAAGAGAAGGGTGAATGAGTTCATGACATCACAATATTGTCAGTTGGATGATCGTACTTGTACCAATCTTGATCCTCTTACAAGTCTTTGTGAGGAAAGCAAGACATTGAAGTTAGAGGATGATGACATAAAACACAATGGCTTGATCGGACTGTCTTTGGGGTTTGACAAAGCTAATGAGCATGTGCTGAAAAGTGGATGTGGGAATCAAGGTGAAGATCAGTTGAAGGTGAAGAGTGCAGGGCTAACGAAAGATAAAGATCATGTGAAGAAGTGGTTGAATCAGTTTGATATGCAATTTAACTTTAGCTTTGGTCAATGGGAAGAGAATGAATTTACCTTGATCAGTGAAAGTGTAGACAGCGAAGAAGAAGAAGAAGTGGAAGAACCCAAGCAAGAAGGTGACTCGAAGGAGAGGTTTCTTGCAAAGCTGATTGAGTATGATTCGATTGATGAACTTGAAGATGAGGAATCTATCTGCAATGGGGGCGAGGGATGCCAAGAATTGAAGAAACAAGATACTGTAGAGATGGAGGATGACTGGATGAACTATCTTCAACTTGATGGTTTTGATCAAGAATTCGACACTAATATTGATGGACTTAAGGAAGAGATGAGTGCAATGATGTTCCAAGAGGGAAAGTACAAGAGAGTTAAGTATAATGAAAAGAAGAGTTCTTAGGAGATGCAGATTGAAGACAGTGCTGATGAAAACACATTACAGCCTCAGGCAGTTGAGCTCTGGGAAAGAAAAGACAAAGAAAGGTGCAAGATTTCATAATGTTGAAAGTGAATCAAGTCATGATAATGCTTAGCATTGTACAACAGATTGTTAGAATCTGTTGATGATGACATTTGGCTTTTATTTTTTCACATTCCCAAAGACATGCTCTGATATGATGCAACTATTGAATTATGTATTTCCCCCTTTTTTTTATATGATATAGTGAAAATCATTGATTAGAACACAAAAAATTTAGAAGTTTAACTACTATATGTGTATTTAATTTCAATATTAATTCTTGAAATTCAATTTCAATATTAATTCAATCACACAAATAAAATAATAATATTTTAAAAATTTATTATAATCACTCAAACAATTACAATCATAAGTCCAAGTCAACATGTTAAAATTTTAATGTCAATCCAATCAAAATACATCATTATAATTCATAATGTACACTTCTATCATAAGATTATAAATTTAGAATTATATTGAAATTAGATAGATATACCATCGTTACAATCAATAATTTTTACTCAATCATTTTATTTATGAAAAGATTAAGAAAAAGCTTGATCTAAAAAAGATGATAAAATGATAGATTATGAAAAATAACGTAAATAGTGAAAAACAAAAAAAGTTTGAAAAAGATATAATAGCTTTTTTATTCTAAATTGTGAGTTTATAGAGAAAAGAAATAGAAAAATAAGAAGTAAAATATCCTAACATTTTTAAGTTTTAGTCATAATTTCACACGGATTCATTAGTTTTCGAAATGTATAATCTGTTTTAAAGTGTAAATGGCATTAACAGGTAAACGTAAAATATATAAAATACCTTTTTTTTTCACTCTTTGAAAGAAAAATCTCTCTACCTTCTCTTTCGTCTACCGGCTATCCTGTGGTCAGATCTAACCGATGAGCACCAAATCTTGTTAGCTTGTGTTCCCTTAATACTCCCCATCCCAAGGGAAAAGAGCACTAGATCAAGCTTCCCTTGAGAGCATTGTCAGCCACAGGCTGGTTGGATCGAGAGAATTTTTGTTTATGAAAAAAAAAAATTTAAAATAAAAAATTATACTTTATGTAGTGATAATTTTTAAAATTAATAAAGAGTAAAATTATCTTAAAAATATCATCATGTTATTAAATTAACAAAAATATTAACGGTTATACTTGTGTGTTTAGCGAAATATATTTTTTAAAATAAATTGTAAATTTCGAAAACTAATATATTCATGTAAAATTATAATTAAAACTTAAAAGTGTTAGAATATTTTATCTAAAAATAAATAATATTACCGCAAAAATGCAAAAAATGGACTCTAATTAATAAAGTAAAAGAGAAAGGCAATGGTAAAAGACTGCAAAACATTCTAACTCCCAGTACACTGGAACTTAAATTTTTTTTGAAAAAAAGCATATTATTGTTAAATCTTCAGTATTTAAATTTTATTTATAAATTAATTAAAGAAATATTTTAAAAATATAAAACTATAACAATAATATAATAAAGTGGTTATTTAATTATTGAATTATCATTTAATACAGTAATAATAGAACTTTTAAACGTTACAAGGGAATTTAGAGAATTGATACGTGTTCATTTAATAATGAGTCAATCAATTAATATATATATATATCTTAAAAAGACATTTATTAATTTATTAATTTTACTTGTAAAATTTAAAAATTCAATTTATGCAAATTATATTAAAAAATTAAGCTCAATATTTTTGTATAGTACAAGAAGAAATTATATTAAACAATGTTGACAAAAGAGTAATCAAGTTTATAAGATTGATTTGTATTAAAAATAAAAATACATTTAATTATTCTAAAATATGCCAAAAATATTGTGAAAAGAAAATGTTTCACAAATTTACACTGGCTTCATTTTAACGCATTTCAAAAGAAAAAGAGAAAAAAAAAGTGAAAATCCCACCAAAACCCTAACAGCTGACTCCTTCCTCCTCACATCACACTCTCTATTTTTTGCCGTTACATTTCACTTTTACTTTCTCAAAAAGAAACCCCACGCCACGGGCGTAAACGAAGACGGATCCGCCATGTCAGCTTTACTCGATTCATGCAAGCTTCTAGACGAAAGCTCCTCAGCTCTATCCACCATCGCCGTGGTAGTAGCCGCGCTCTCCTGTGAGGCCGCAAGGGCCAACTTATCAGCCTTCGACTTAACCGATTCCGGCGATGGGTCCGTCGCCAAAGACGATATCGGAGTTGCTAGCGACATCAAAGTCTTACTCAACGGCTCCAAGTTGGTGGCAAGTTCTAATAAAGGTGATGATAAAATTAACATTGATTCGTTTTCTAAGATTCCTGTTGTTAATGGAAATGTGAGGGAAGCGGTTAAGAGTTTGCATTCTGTTATTCGGGTGGTTTCGAATACGGGCGATAAGTTGGGGGGAAAAGTTTTGCATTTGGGGTTTGAGTTGAGGAATTTAGGGGAGAGTAGTTTGGAAAGAGTGAGGTTGAATTTGGGTTCAGTTGGGATTGAGGGTATAAAGGGTATCTTTGAAAAGGATTGTTTAAGTGAGGAAAGTTTGAGAAATGGGGTCCAATTGGCTGTGGAGGCAGGGCTTGAGAAAGATTATTTGAAGTTGGTGAAGGAGGTGGATATGGTTTTGGGAATCGTGTGGAAAATTGTTGCGTGGGAGGCAGTGACTGCATTTTTCGTGCTTGAAGGTGGGGAGGTTTTAAGTGAGAAGAGTGGTGGGAAAGGAGGAGAGGCTGATGGAGGGAATGTGAAAGTGGAAAAGAAGAAGAAGAAGAAAATTTTGTTGGGGAAGGGAACTAGTTTTATTGTCGAGGTGATTAAGGATAGTGTGATGAGTATGGTAGAAGGGTTAGAGAAAGTAGTGGAGGATCTTTTATCATTTTTAGATCCGAAAAGCCCGGAGTTTGATGGTTTGTTGAAGAAGATGAAGGAGATTTTGGAGAGCAATGAAAGTAGAAGAATCCCCAAGACTCCTAAGGTAAAAGCTAAACCATAATTTTTGTTTTCTTTTACCTATAGGCATAATTTGTTTAAATTATGTTTAAAAGTAGAAGTAGAGCAGTTACTTGTTGGTTGGTTTATTTTCATTGATATTATAATCATCTAGAAAGAAAAGGTTCAATACCAATATAATGCCATCATCTTGTGCGTCATTCGTAAGTCGAATGTTTAAGTGTTCTTAGCTTTTGTTTTTAGGGTACTCGTGATTTTGCTAAAGAGCAAATGGCAATAAGAAAGAAAGCTTTCTCTATTATAACAAAAGTTTTCGAGAGGCACTGTGCCACAGCCCTGGATACTCCTGCTTTTGAATTGAAGGAGACTCTTACTGGAAAATATGGAGAGGATTCGAAGTTGATTTATGATCTTGCAGACCAGGTTAGTTAGTCAGAATTGGTCCATTCTAATGAAGTTATATTTTCTTTTTGCATTTGCTTTTTATTTAGAAAATTCATTTGATCAACGATCTAGACATTTGTTGATTCTGGCTGTTCCATTAAGAGAATCGACATGTATTGTTTATTTAGTTGTGGGCACTAACTTATTGTTAATATTTGTTTACAGGGTGGAGAGCTTTGTTCTCTACGATATGATTTAACCGTTCCATTTTCTCGGTATGTGGCCATGAATGGTCTCACGTCATTTAAAAGGTACCACATAGATAAGGTTTGGAGAAGGGATAACCCATCTAAAGGAAGATATCGAGAATTTTATCAATGTGATTTTGATATTGCTGGCCAATATGAAAAGATGGGACCAGACTTCGAGGTTGTTAGAATTTTGTCTGAAGTACTCAATTCACTAAACATTGGGGACTATGAGGTAAATCATTGTAACCATATTCCTATCTGTATAGCATCTTCAGTTTGTTGATGTAATTAATGCTACCTGTCATGTTGTTTGGTTTGTGATACTAAACTTGCAATTTTGGCAGATGCACTTGTACTGGCTTGTATACCTGAATTTGACATTTTGCATTATTCTAATTTCTTAAAATCATGATGGCATAGCAGTTATATTGGATGTTTCATTTTTTCAATTTCTGTATGGTTGGTTCAGTCTAGGCATTTAATTTCACTAGTTAGTGTACAGTCTTGATGTCAAAGTCACATTATCCTGGCATATTGTGGCATTATGCTTTTTTCTCTTTTACTTTCATGTTGTGGTTCTAAAGATGCTCGAAGTACTTTCTAAATTGGTTAATTTCCTTTTATTTGCTCTCGACAGATAAAATTGAACCACCGAAAGTTACTGGATGGAGTGCTGGAAATCTGCGGTGTGCCACCAGCAAAATTTAGAACTATTTGTTCAAGTATTGACAAACTAGACAAACAATCCTTTGAGCAAGTTAAAAAGGAAATGGTAAGGACCTAAGCCTCAAAATCTGTATGCCTCCACTTACAGCTCTTAGAAAAAAATGTATATATACCACTGTTCAATTATTTATTCTTGATTTATGAATTTTTATCATACTAACTGTTTTTTTTTTTGTAACAAAATTTTTAACACTTTTTAATTCAATACTCATTTTCTCAAGTGCAGTTAATGGGTATAGGCAATTCTCAAATATGCATGTTAGTCCATTTAATGTTGATCACTAACATTGGATGCAAGACTGTGTCCCTTTGATTGCTGTCATTTAAAACAAAAAAAAAATTTATTAGTTCTAAACTTTGCATGCTAGCTATATTGTTCAATGTTCATTCATGCATCTTCTGTTCTTGCTTGCCTAGAACAAGAGTGCCAGTTACGGAAAGCAGAATCCAGTGGCTAAGTGTATGTTGTTGTCTTTTGTGCCTTTATTATGTTCTACTGGAAAGTGCATTCTTGGAAAGTTAGAAATTTGTCAAGTTTCCTTTCTTTTAGTGCTGGATAAATGATTTATGTTGCATATATCCTGATTTTTAGTTAGTATTGTCTTAGATGATGGTTTCATTTTGAATTATTATATCTTTCAAATTATTAATTGATAGGTGGAAGAAAAGGGGTTATCTGTTGAGACAGCAGACAAAATTGGCACTTTTGTGAAGATAAGAGGACCTCCTTTGGAATTATTATCGAAGATTATGGGAGGAAGTGAGGGTACTGAGCTTCTTAAACACAATGCCTCTAAAGAAGCATTAGGTGACTTGTCAGTTTTATTTGAAGCTCTTGATAAGTCAAGGTGCATAGACAAAGTGGTTTTTGATTTGAGTCTTGCCAGAGGTCTTGATTACTATACTGGAGTCATATTTGAAGCTGCTTTCAAAGGAGGAGTGCAGGTAAATATTATTTCTGCCTGAGGGTTTTCAAATGTTTGCCTATATATCTTTCACAGGAATTCAGTACTATGCTTTTTTTTTTTAATTAATATATGTTAAGAGCTTTATGGTAGGCTCTAGCCGTATTGCTCAAGTTTGACTGTTTAAGATACTTTTATAGAATTTTGGAGTTTGGACTGTTGTAAATGACTTAGATTTGCTGTTTGGTAGATTTGACTTACTAGTTGGTTTGAGGGGCACTTTGCACATGTTGAGTCTTTTCCTCTGCTTGATGGTGGCTTTGGATCCCCCATGTCATTTTTTTTAATAGCTTCTGGCTTTCGGGGAGTAGGTTCTTTTAATAGTCACATTTTGTTGTAAAACTTGTTGTGCACTTCTCATTTGGTGCAGGCCCTAAATAAATGAAGGTGCAACTTGCAAAGCCGTGTAACATGTTTCTTGGTGTTATCAGTTCTTAGTTTTAGGGGCTGTAAAATCATGCATTATAACTTAGGACTGAGGCTGGGCCTGTTGAAACATGCAACTGTTAGCTGAAATGTTATGGAAAGACAAGCAAGTGGATGGTACAATCCCATCTCACTTTATTACCTTTCATCCCCAAATATGGCACCTACATTAATTATTTCATTGGCATAACTCTCTTCTTTTAATGTGTTGGTTGTTTAGCTGACCCTTGAATGATATGACTGACTTATTATATTCAGGTTGGATCAATTGGTGCTGGTGGACGTTATGACAATCTGATAGGAAATTTTGGCACAAAGCAGGTGCCTGCTGTTGGTATGAGTCTTGGAATTGAGCGAGTATTGACTATAATGGAAGAGAAAGCACAGAACCAGGTGACTTTTTTCCTTCCTAACCTACATGTTTAGAATATATCAATAGAATCTTTTCTGTTATATTGTGTACAAATTTGTATTTGAAATTTTCATTTCATGGATAATCTTTTGTAGCTGTATGTGTAAACATGAATTATGTCTTAGCTGCTGTGTTATATGCCAGACTTAAGCCACTCTCCATCTCTCTGTTGCCTGCTTGCTTCGTTTTAAGTTTCAAAAGCGCATTGGGTGAGGAGTGGTAGGAATTATAGATATCAAGCAAAAAAAGATGTAATGTATCTAATCTTGTAAATAATATGTTCATCTAATTTTGATAAGTAACATGTTGAAGTCTGAGAATTTTCAAATTGAGAAAAATATTGACTGGGTGAAAGCTTCAATTGTTATGTCAAAAGAATGATGAAGGTTGGAAAGTTATCTGTCTATTCTTACTCATCAGATGATGAAGTTTGTCTTGTAATGCAAGGATAGTTTTGTCATTGGATATCAAAATAAGTTTTTTGGGGATTAATCAGTGGTTTGAACATCTTGCTGCTATATCCTACCAAAGTTTATTAAATGGATACAACCCAAGTTTGTTCCTTCAATCTGCTGTGCCCGGAGTGGGTACCAGTCTGACTGGTCATCTAGCTCTAGCACTCCATGGGTCAAGCTTGAATGAGTTGTGTAATTATCCTGGGTAATGGTAGGAATTCAAACTGACTTCCTGCATCCATTTCTTTGTCATATATTCTCACATTCCGTGCTGTTATGAAGCTGTCATCTTGGATATAGAGCAATCTTTATTTTGCATATCCACTTGTGTATTGCATTATTCCATGCAGCTTTAATGTCATCTTTTTTACGAACCTTGACATTTCTCTCAACTATTGGAGCTACTGTTAATTATGTTGATTTCTTTCTGATTGAGAGCTATGCTAAAGGATTTTCATTTTAGTTATATGGATCGTTTTACTTTGCACATGTTATATGGGATTTGTTATCCTATCGGTCATTCTTTTTTCGTAAACAAATATATTAGAATTTCCTGTTAGACTGTCTTCTTCCTAACGTCTCTTCCTATCTGCATTTTCATTTCCCTTCCTCAATTTCTTGTTAAATGAATTATTTATTCTGATTCCTTATAAATTTAGAGTCTGGTGAGCGGTGGCCACAAGTTTTGATTCCGCTCTAATTATGTGGACTGCTTTTGAAACAGAATGGGTCTCATAATTATTACATGTGCTCGTAGTAATATTGATTATAATAACTAATGGATCCTACCAGCACTCCACATGTTGTGGGAAGCACTAAATGTAATTTATATTGGGGTGCATTGGCAGGCAGTCCGAGCCACAGAAACCCAATTGTTGGTGGCTGTCCTCGGGGATAAACTATCCATAGCTGCGGAGCTGGTTAGCGAGCTCTGGGATGTAGATGTTAAAGCAGAATACAAGGTACATAAAAAGGTGATGAAGCACATTGAATATGCCATAAACTCAAAGATCCCTTGGATGATTATCGTGGGGGAGCGAGAGCTGAATGAAGGGATTGTGAAATTGAAGAACATTGAAACCACGGAGGAGGAAGTGATTCCCAGAAGTAAACTTGTTGAGGAAGTGCAGCAGCGATTGAAGCCATGAAATGTGGAGACCTTGGTTCCTTTCTAACACACGTAGATTCACAATATTATTTATTTCTGTGGTTTTGGAAATGAATATGTTTATAGGGGAATATGGTCTTAACTTTGTGTGAAGTGAGAAAAGGAGAGGGAAGGATTCCAATTGAGGTTTGATAAAATTGTACCTGTATAATTCTTTAAAAGCAAGCAGTAGAGTAGAGTGGACATGTCATTTGAGGCATATTTGTATATCGGCCATCTTGAGATGCATTTGCAAATCATTTGCGAATGTAGTATTATACGCACTTGGGTCGGAAAAGCTTAAGCCTCAAGGTGCGACTCCGAACCTCACATTTATCTATTGTCATAGCTAGGTTAAGATTATATATGTTACTCCGATCCTTACCAAAGGTTTGCTTCGGAGGAACTCTCTATTTTTCTATATTAAAGTCACGAACATTTTTTGGATGGTAAAAATACCGTAAGCCATTTTATAAAATTACTAATTTAACTTATTAAAAAATATAAATTATTAATATCTAACTGACTTACAAAAAATATTAATATTTTAATTATAAATTATAAAATTTAAAAGTAAATTATTAGTATTTTAATTCTAAATTATTAATATCTTATATAAATTTTAAAAAATTAATATTTTCATTGCAAGCTAAATAATTATAGAAATAAATTATTAATATTTTAAAAGTTTTAATTATAAATTATTTACACTTTAAATAAATTATAAATTATAAATATTTTACATATTAACAAATAAAAATGAAGAAAAAATAAAATAAAATAAAAATAAAAATAAATAATCATGGTAGAGTTTTAATAAAAAATTATTAATAATTTCAATAAATTATTAAAAATAATATTTTATATTAAAAATCATAAAGTATAATAAAAAGTATTTTATTTTTTTAATAGCATATTTTTGTTTTTATTATTCTAAAATTATTTTTACTAACTAAATATTAAAATATATTAAAATATTAATTTCATTCAATAACTACATAATAATTATTTATGTCTTGTTCTATTCTTACTAAATAATTAATTTTTTTTACTCTATTTTGTTTTACGAGTTAGTTTAGTGCTTAAGAATTTTGAACTATTAACACCTTAGAATACAATGAAGTTAAAGATTGGATTGAGTTCTCAATAGTTAAGATTAGATTTCTCTATCTTATTAAGTTGTTTAGTGATGTGAATTTAATTTAATTATTTAATAAGATTATTAAAATATTTTTAAAATTTCAAATTAATTAATTTATTTAAATTTGAAAATTAATTTTACTAAACAAAATTAAAATCACTGAATGAAAAATAAAAAGGATGCTGTGTGGAAAAGTTGAGAGAACAATGTCAGGCCATCGAATATTAATTCATAAATAATAATGAGAATAATAATAATAAAACAAAGCAAAAGAAACAGTGAATTGGAAGCAGAAAAACCCAAAACCCTTGCTTCTCCTCACTGCAACAAACCGAAGCTGCCGAACCATATTTTCAAGTTGGAAGCCAAAAAAACCAGACGATGAAGTGGAAGCTGTGGAAAACAACTGCGTTTCTTTATCATCTTCAACAAATCGGTAGCCTTCATTCAGTTCTTCATGTACAAAAGCGTCCCTTCTATTTTCACTTCTTGTCTTCTTCTTCTTCTTCTTCTCCTTTTAGTAGCATTGCTAGCACCAAAACGTTTAAGAAACCTGCCAAGGGAAATGGAAAAAAGTACGAGTTTCATAATATTGTTGATGCCCTCACTTTGTTTAATCTGTTGGCTCATGCTTCTCCCAGGCCTTGTATTGTGGAATTCAATAAATTGTTGGGGGCAATTGTGGGAATGAAACATTATGCCATTGTTGTTTCTCTTTGCAAACAAATGGAGTTGTTAGGAATAATCCATGATGCTTATACTCTCAACATTTTAATTAATTGCTTTTGTCATTTGCGTCGCGTGGATTTTGGGTTTTCAGTTTTGGGAAAAATGTTGAAGCTTGGTTATAAGCCGCATTTAGTTACTTTCTCTACATTGGTTAAAGGGTTTTGCATGGAACATAAAGTTGCTCAAGCAGCTAGATTGTTTAATGAGATGGTTCTAACAGGGTATCAACCTGATTTGTATATTTATACGATTATAGTTAATGGATTTTGTAAAATAGGCGATACTAGTGGTGCTGTTAGAATGTTGAGGAAAATGGAAGAAAGAGGTTTCCAGCCTGACATTGTAGCTTTTAGTGCTGTCATTGATAGCCTTTGTAAGAATAAGTTAATAACCGAGGCTTTGGACCTTGCTTCTGAAATGAAAGGTAAAGGCATTCAAGCAGATGTTGTCACATACAGTTCATTAATTCGAGCAATGTGTAGTTCAGGCCGGTGGGATGATGCAATGAGATTATTCAATGAAATGGATTGTAAGAATTTGAAACCAAATGTTGTCACTTACAATATATTGGTCGACGCACTTTGTAAAGAAGGGAAGGTTTCTGAGGCTCTTGGTATATTTGAAATAATGACTCGTAGTGGTATTCAGCCTAATGTTGTTACGTATAGTGAATTGATAAATGGTTATCGTTTGCGGAATGAAATGGATGAGGCGAGAAAGGTTTTTGATTCGATGCTTACTTGTGGTTGTGAGCCTAATGTATTTAGTTACAACATTATGATCAATGGATATTGCAAAACCAACAGGATAGATGAAGCACTAAAACTCTTTCATGAAATGACTCAAAAAGGACCAACTCCTGACATTGCTACATATACCACTCTTATGAGTGGCATGTTCCAAGTAGGGAGGCTTTTGGATGCACAAGAACTCTTTGAGGATATGTGTTCCTGTGGTCAAGTTCCAAATTCAATGACTTACTCAGTTTTGTTAGATGGCGTATGCAAACATGGTCGAATTGATGAGGCACTGAGATTATTTCAAGCAATGCAAAACAGTGGAACGGAACCCTATATAGTCCATTATAATATCCTAATTGATGGCATGATTGAAGCTGGTCGACATAAAGTTGCATGGGAACTATTTTCTAACATCTTTGTCACTGGGTTAAAGCCTACCCTTCCGACATATAACATAATGATCAAGGGACTTTGCAACAAAGGATTCCCTGAAAAAGCATATGACCTTTTTAGGAAGATGGAAGTAGATGATTGTTTGCCAAATAGCATCTCTTACAATATTACAATTCGGGGATTTCTTCAAAGCAATGATATGTTGAGAGCTATGCAAATTCTTCACGAAATGGCTAGTAAAGGATTTTCTACTGATGCATCCACAGCAAACATGTTGGTGGACCTGTTGTCAGTAAATGGAGAAGATCAATCTACTTATGAAATAAGTCAGGCTTTGTGAAGATCATCAAACAAAACATGGAAAGTGGCTTCATTTGAAAGACTGCTACAGTAGAAATGCTAACATTCTTACAGATGTAAGGTGTGCAAGAGTCTCTTGTAAGTTTCCATTACATTCATTTCTTTTGCATTAGGAATCAAGGCAGTATTTTACAACTTGATTTGTCATTCTGCTGGTAATATTAATACTGTTGAGCCAATTTTTATCCTTATTTATTAGAGCTTCTAAATGAAACAGTAGTAGCTGCAGTGGTAAAATGGTTTTTAGCTAACAATGGCACTTTGTGCTGGTAACAAATTATTCTTTTTGGGTCAGTAGTGATTTTGTCCTTCTATTGCTTATCACCCCAGTTTTCTTAGTTGTAACAAATGATAGTACCATAAAATTGGCTTCCTAAATATTTAATTGAAATGTGGACAACCATCATTCATTTGTAAATTTAGTAACAAAACAAGTATTATCTGATGTTCTTGACTTGTGGCACTAACAATATTTACTGTTGGGTGTTTTTTTTTTTTTTTTTTGGTAATGATACTTTGACATTATTCCACAATGATTGCTCTAGGTATTGCTTTGGTTGTGCTGCCCACTAAATGGAAAAGGATGCTGAAATTCCTTTTAGTGAACTGAATTATTTGCTATGTTTCACTTCCTTTTTTTTTTTTAACTATTTACCTGTATGAAAACTCTGCATCCCCTGTTTAGACTTTTGCCTTGCCTGTATATTTTTAGTTCTCAGCAAGTTTGCTGAGTTGTGGTATAAAATGCTTTATTACTTGAAGTTTCTGGATTTATTCATGCAAATGAGTTTAGTCGTGGGACTATGTCTAATTGGTTGATGGAATACATGCAAGCTAAGCATTTGTTTCTGGAAAAAAGATTTAACGCATACAAACGCGCACACACACACACATATGTATGTATTAATTTTATCTGGTACTGCCTTGAGATTATGATTTTTGTTTGCTTAATTTTATATTTTGGTTATTATTTGATAGGTGGAAGAGACAAAAGTTATCTGTTGAGACAGCAGAGAATTTGCACTTATCTGAAGATAACAGGGCCTCCTTTAAAATTATTATTGGAGATCATGGAAGGAAGTGATCTTCTTAAACAAAGTGCATTACTGAGGTGACTTCTGAATTCTATTTGAAGTTCTGAAGAAGTCAAGGTGCATTAAAAAGTGGTTTTTGTTTTGTGTCATGCCCAAGGTCTTGAGTATTATACTGGAGTAACAATTTGAAGTCGCTTTCAAAGGAGCTCTGCAGGTAAATATTTTTCTCTTCCAGAGAAGTATTTACTATAGTTTTTTGTGTATTTATCTTTTGTGGGCATCTCATGCTCTTCTTTGTTTGATTATCTATGTTAGGAGGTTTTCGGTGGATTATAACCATAGTGCTCAAGTTTGAATTCTTGAGAAATGACTTAGGTTTGCTGTCTATGTGCTGTTTAGTATATTGCACTTACAGGTATGAGGTGCACTATGCACATATTAAGCCTTTGCTCTCTGCAAAACAGATCGCTTTGGTTCACTGCTGGTACTCACATTTATTGTTAAAACTCATTCGCCTATAATGATTTTGCTGTAAACTTGTGTGCCTCTCAACTGTTATGATATAGCCTGGTTTGCAAGTGAGCTTCTCTGGATAGGTTCTCGCTTTGAACATCAGGTTCTTTTTATTAGCATTTTGTATTAAAATTTGCTTTGTACAGCGTACATGGGGCTGGCTCTACAAAGGTCAAGTTGCAAAGCCGTGTAATTATGTTACTGTAGCTGATCTCAGTTCTTGTTTTCTTGATGTTGTCAGTTCTTGTTCCAGTCAACTTTAAATTCATGCATCATATGTTGGACTGAAATTGAGTCTATTAAAACAAGTCTTGATGCTGACGGATACCCCAGAATGTGAAAGCCATCCCTTCCCCCACTTTCTTCCCTTTTTAATTGGATTTCTAGTCTAGATGAAACGGTGTGGAAAGAAATGCAAGTGGATGATATGATCGCACCTGACTTATTACCATTACTGTCCTTAAACAAGATACCTACGTTAATTGTTGTATTATCATAACTTTCTTCTTCTATTTTGTTCGTTGGTTTTGCTGCCCTTGAATGATACCTCCCCCCACTTTCTTCCCTTTTTCATTGGATTCCTAGTCTAGATGAAATGGTGTGGAAAGAAATGCAAGTGGATGATATGATCGCACCTCACTTATCACCATTACTGTCCTTAAACAAGATACCTATGTTAATTGTTGTATTATCATAACTTTCTTCTTCAATTTTGTCAGTTGGTTTTGCTGCCCTGGAATGATATAACTGACTCCTTTATTTGTTCAGGTTGGTGCAATTGCTGCTGGTAGGAAATTTTTGCCATTTCTGGCTGTTCGTATGATTCTTGGAATTTTTTTTGGGTACATAAAGTAATTACACTAGATGAAGGGCTTAAACCTTCAACTTGTAGTTAAGAGCCACACACACTAGCCAACTGAGCTACTCCAGCTTTGTATTCTTGGAATTGAATAAGTATTACCTATGTTGGAAGAGAAAATGCGAAGCAGGTGATTCTAATTCCAATTTGATGTTTGAGATTTACGTAAAAAATCTTTTGTGCTAAGTTCAATGCAACTTTGTGGTTGGAATTTGTATTTCATGTAAAATCGTTTCTTGCTGAATGTATAAGCATGAATGCATGATTGCATGAATTGTGGTATATGCCTAAACTTTACATATAAGCCTCTCTCTGCCTCACTCCCCTTTTCAAGTTTTGAAGGGGCTTGTTGTCAACAGTGGTAGGAATTATCTATTTCAAGAAAAAAAAAAGATGTAGCATGTCTTTTTGTTTGGGTTCAATTAACATGTCAAATTTTGATAAAAAGTATGTTCATTAATTCTACTAAACAATATGTTCAAGTCTATGTTCATCTAATTTTACTAAATAATATGTTCAAGCATTAGTTGGTGGATAAATGATTTATTTTGCATTATATATGGTGGCTTTTAGCTAGTATTGTCTTAAGATGATGATTTAGTTAGCTTGATGAAATATTTCAAATTATTTTTTAATAGGTGGAAGGAAAAGGTTTATTTGTTGAAACAGGAGATAAATTGGCATTTTATTAGAGATCATGGAAGGAGTATTTTGGTGACTTGTTAACTCTATTTGAAGCTCTGGAGAAGTCCAGGTGTATAGACAAAGTGGTTTCCACTTGAAGCTCAACAGAGGTCTTATGCTGAAGTCATATTTGACTCTGCTTTCAAAGGAGTATAGGTAAAATATTATTTCTGCCTGGATACACACACACACACACACACACACACTCTTCTTAGTTTGATTGATCTGGTCTTAAGAGGTTTCTGGTGCATTGAAACTATAGCCCCCAATTCTTGAATTCTTGAGATACTTCCATAAACATTTGGAGTTTGGACTGATACAAATGACTTAGATTTGCTGTCTATTTGCTGTTTAGTTTATGCATATGTTTATATTTGTACAAACTGTATAGTAGATTTTACTCAGAGTTTTGAAGTGCATTTGCACATATTGAGCCATTTCCATCCTTTACATGGAAGATGGCTTTGTATCATTTACTTTCTAAACTAATTGCCCTTAGTGAGTTATATGCTGTAAAAACTTTTGCCGAGAAATGTTGTGATATAGGCTGGTTTGCAAATGAGCTTCTCTCCGTAGGTTATAGCTTTTGAGTTTGGGATCTTTTTAGTAGAATTTTATATTTAAATTGGTGTGCACAGCTCCCATTGGCAGGACCTATAGAGGTCAAGTTGCAAAGATATGTTGATGCAGCTGAATCTTACTTCTAGTTTTCTTGGTGCTGTCAGTCTTTAGTTCAGCATGCTGAAAACCATGCATCGTAAGTGCCACAGTTCTAGTTGTCAGAGGACATGATCCTGGCATATAACTCAAAACATTAAAGCCATCCCTCCATGCTATCTTACCTATTTAATTGGATTGTCAGGGTAGCTGAAATGGTGTAGAAGGAAATATAAGTGGATGACATCATTATCACGATTATCATCCTTAAAATATCCGACATTTAATTATTGCATTGTCAAAATTTTCTTCTCATACTTGGTTGTCTAGCTGCCCCTTGAATGATATTACTGCTTCCTTTATATCAGGTTTGATTAATTAATGTTGCTGGACTTTGTGAGTCTTCAAATTGAGCAAGTGTTGACTATATATTGGCAGAGAAAGGACAAGCCAGGTGATTCTAATTCCTAAATTTTGTAAGATATATCTGTACAATCTATTTCTATCATACTAAATGCAAATTTGTGTTTGAAATTCTTTCTCATGGATATCCTTCCTAGCTTAATGTATAAGATGAATTATTGTTTGAGCAGCTGTGGTGTACACCAGGCCTATCATTGAACCTCCCTGCTTCCCTCCTTACATCTCTATAAGTCTTGAAGGTGTGTGGAGTGAGCAGTTGTAGGAATTATAAATAACAAGCAAAATAATGTAACATGTCTAATTTTGATAAACAATGTGTTCATCTAGTTTACAAAAGAACATGTTCAAGTCTATGTCTTGTAGGATGGAAAGAAGCTACCCTAAGGGACTAAATAACTTAAGATTTTATTTTCTTTATTCATTATAATTTTTTGCGGTCAATTGTAATACTTATATATTGGTTTAGGATATTTTAGATTATTTAGGTTATTTTATAGTATTAATTAGTTTCTTGCTTTTTAAGAAACAAAAGTTTGCATTTTGATGTTATTAACAGCAAACCAGTAGTGCAAGTGCACTGTCATGTGTGTGCACTCTTTTTCTCTTTAATTTTTTCTTCATTTTAGTACCAAAGAAAACTTTATGCCTTAAACTTGTCATTTCATAACTAAAATCTCACCCTACCCTTCCCAATTCAATATTAGTGTCCACTCATGCTTTCTAAACAATGTTAGGTTAATTGGAGGATGAATATTTTTGCCTTTCAAGTTTTTTTGTTTTGGCTCACATTTTACCTTTTCAGTTTGAAGTGAAAAGATGTAAGATAGTAGTACTAAGAAACACAATGAAAGCCACTTGACTTCAGTGTTCACAATCAAAGAAACATAATGATATATGTAGCTTAAAGAGAAATGTATATTCAGCCTATATTCTCTTAGATTAGCAAAGCTGCATCCAAGGCATGGTTTATTGGGATTTGGGACTTTTTTTTTTATTTTAATTTTTAGCTCACTTACAACAGTTTGAAGGAGTTTATATCAAAGTGAAATTGGTTTATTTTATTCTTGTAGTAATTAGTTTAATTCAAGTTTCTCCTTGTGCTCCAAAAAGAAACCATAAATCTTGTGAGGATGAGAGAGTGCTTTGGACACGCTCTCGTTTTCTTTGCACCTTTTGGCCCATGTAGGAAGCTTGGGGCACCCTGCCTTTATGCTGAAGTTTCCACCAGGGGTGAAGGGCACAAGTCCCACATCCATGAACCCAATGCCTTCTCCCCCAAAGTACAGCTTGTCCTCAAGCTCTCCTTCCAGAGTCTTCAAGCATTGCATTGGCTCTTCCTTTGCTTCCTTCTATACCCTCTTGCTTTCTTTGCTTCCTTTTTCCCCATCCATACCCTCTTGCCAAGGCCATATATCTGCAGCATATGCACCCACCAAAATTAGCATGTGCAAAAATAAGCATGTATGATTATTTCTGTCCAAATTAACATCAAATAATAAGTTTTGAGGGCTTAGTTGATATAAATAAAAAAATATATAGATTTAAGTG
Organism: Theobroma cacao; assembly: GCF_000208745.1. Lineage (NCBI taxonomy): Eukaryota > Viridiplantae > Streptophyta > Magnoliopsida > Malvales > Malvaceae > Theobroma > Theobroma cacao. Next base: position 30,400,861 of record NC_030854.1, read on the forward strand.
AGAATTTACAATGAAGGCTCTAGGATTTTTCGTAGAATCATGTTTGAATGAGAGTATCATGAGTGTTGCCACAAGTGAAGTTTTTGAAATTTTAACTATTCAAATAGCTCTACCTGATTCTGTATATAAGCTTCAGATATAGAGCTATAATCATGGCTGTTGATGATGATTTCGTTGTGTGAATGTCATTGTGTGTGGGAAATGGCTGCTTAATTGTTGGGCTTCATTATTCTGTTCAGCTGTTGAATGACCATATCTTCTTCAAACAAGGTGCACTCTGTGTCGGAATATCAGGGGAATGGGAAGCTCTATAAAAACTAGAATGGTGAGGAATCACTTTACGGGCCCATCCAGAAAATTTTTGCAATCACTTGGTTGTGTCACCAATTTACACACTTTACAAGAAGGAAACCTCTAAGCATGGAGTTGACAAGGATTTGATGTTTCAGCATGGTTGTAGCTCTTAAGTTTTTGGTGGCTCTCAAGTTATTAATTAAGCATCTCTTTTAACTACAAGCTTTTCAGTTTTGTTATAAACCTTGTTTAGCCTATGTGATTCACGTCTACTAGCAAGAGCGTACTGTCTACACTTGTCTATGCTAGTGGCTTTTATAAGCACTATGTAGTGCTTGTAAATATTACTGCTTTATGCAGTTTATTAATGCAACTTATATTTTGGCTGAGCAAATATATATATAATTTGAAGTGATTGTCATTTGAATTTAACTCGAGTGATAATAAGGAGATGATGTTTGAGTAAAATTCTTTGATTTGGGTCATAATATTTTCTTTATTGAAAAAAAAATCATAATAACAGATGAAAATCACTTATTTCCAATAATTTAAGGTTAAGTTTTCTAGAATAGTTGCTAAATTCAGAAAGTTATTGGATCAGTTTAAAAGATGTTTCCTTGATATAATGATTATATGTAATAATGTTAGAAATATAAAAACCTAAGAGAAGATGGAGATGGTCAATGTGATATGGGCAGAGCAAGGCTTGCGATGGCGGATAAGGATGAGAGGGAGGCAATGGTGATTTGTGCGTCCAAACTTCAATGTATTAGAGGATGATGAGAGGTTTGCAAATGGATTTTCCTAGTGAAGGGGGCTTGTTAAGCAAGTCCTCTTGCTTGCGCTCATATTTTACCACTCTATCTTCCATTTCAACGTTGTTTGGAGTAAAAGAAAGTTGGAAGCTTCTTCTAATTCAAACAAGTGCATCTATATTGGTGGTCTAGCACTCGACTGCACCAGGCTTAGCTATTTATAACTGTTGATAGCAACAATGATTCATTGCTTATCTTCTTCAACTTCCTACTTAGAACCCAAAAAGTTAGCATAGTCCAAAAAATAAACTACACCATGCATCAATCCACAGGAAGTTTCCATGCATGTCTTGGTAGTATTGGGCCAAGGGGATAGTGAACAAAGATTTAGGAAGATAATATACAGATTTTTTTTTCTCCTAAAATTGATAAGAAAGGATTTGGCATATAAGCTCTGGCTGGAAAAAGTGCTTTTATCTCAGTACTATTTATTTGGTCTAAGGAGTAAACCATTTTCAGTGGTTTCTGCTCGTGTTTTATCGTAAGATTGGATTCAAACTAAGATGTTTAAAGTACCCTATCCTCCATGGTTAGGTAGCTATTTTAAAAAGAAAAAAATAATAACTAAGATGTTTAAAGATTGCCTAATTAGCATGCTTTTCGAGGAAAAGAACCATTTGTTGCAGCCAATGTCATTATTTATGTCTACCCAGTCACTAACCATTTGATTTCAATAATTTTGGATATATGGTGGCTGGTACTTTTCATTTATATGCAGGTCTCAAGGTGGAAACAAACATTGTGCTGGCAACAAACATTATGGATTATTTTCATTTCACCAACATTAAATATCTGATTTTGCATTCGCAGCAAGATCCAATTAGTCTGAAAACTCAAGGAAAATTAGGTTGCTTAAGAGCTAGAATTTGACTTTATTCTATTGTCAGTGAACAGCAGCTTATCACTCACTTCACACTGCAAGCTAAATCTATTTAGGTACTAACCAGTTTATTGTAGAAAAACATATTTCACATGAAAAGAAAAATAAAACATTTTACTGCATCAAACCATTAAAGTTAGCTGTTCTCTGATTCCTTCTGGAGGTACTCTAAAACTGAAACTTTTTAAATGATTGTTTTTCAGAAAAATAATTTCACTGAAAATGATTGAGAATTGTAATAGCGATGGTGGCTGCCTAAAATGCTTCCATAGGTGTGCGAAACTTGATGTTAAGTCGATGAAAATGCAAGGTCAGAAAGGAGCACTTTTATTACCTGGTTGAGTTGTTTTCAATTATCTTGTGTGTTATGCCTTAATGACTCCCTTTAGAGTATTGTAGAAATGCAAGGTCAGCTGTTTTCTCCTGGTTTAGAGTATTGTAGAAATACACAAGTAATTTTATTTCTCTTTAGTTGATTTACTGTGTATACCATGAATGTCATCATTTATGATTGTTCACTATGAGATGATTTTCTTTGCAGATTGTTAGGCATGCTGAGAGTTGGAATGTCTCTGCACTGGAAGCAGTTGGTCAGATATTCACCCCTAGTTCTGGAACGCCAAATGATTGAGCATAATACATAGACCACGAGAAATCAAGTTGCTACATATGTAATTATCAGTTGCTGGTAGGATGTCCAAAGTAGAGCTTAAATTATTTCTTTTGTTTGAAATTTTGGTTAGGTACTGCTTCTTGCTCATAATTAATGGCTACCTGCCACCGTCTTTTGTTCTGATTATATATCGACCACGAGCTCTATATATTTTGCCTCTACATAAATGAAAGCTTAGCTTCATGCGATTTCCATCGGCTTTCCTTCTGTTATGCATTTTGTTTTCTAGTTGACAATGATTCATCATCTTCTACAGATGCACACCAACATGCAACAATGAGTTGCAGTTGAATATTGTGTCAGAGTACCAAATTTTACTCAAATATTCAAACAGGTAGAACCAGTTTAAAAAATAAATCTAAAGTAGTTGATAATCAATGATAATAACATTCTATTCATTTCAACTCATGAAAAAGATCTTTACAACTTGAAAGAAGAAAACAAAAAGAATCAATTCTAGACAAAAGAACAAAAGTAAAATTATTTCGATTGAATCTAGCCGAGTAAATCCTGCAAATAATAGGAATTCATCGTGGCCAATGCCTCATCTACGTCAGCAATCGGATCATTGTCGTTCATTCCCAGTAACTGCTCCATCTCCTTGAAGGGGTAATCAGCAATCTGATTGTCGTCGTTGATCTCCAATAGCTGGTCCACTTCCTTAAAAGGGTCATCATCTTTTGATACTTCCTTCTCATGTGCATACAGTAGTTGATCAACTTCATAACGCGGTAGGTTTCCGTTATTAAAAACGGTGGATGACTGAGTTTGAATCTGATTGTTGTCGTTGATCTCCAATAGCTGGTCCACCTCTTTAAAAGGGTCGTCATCTAGTAGCTGATCAACTTCAAAACTTGGTAGATTTCCATAATTGAAAACAGTAGATGACTGAATCTGAGACTGATATTCGTCTTGATGATCATAATTCTCATCTGAATGCGGCAACAATAATTTTCCGAACAACTCTTTCTCCCAAATAGAATCAGAATAGTCATCATGTGGAGAACGAGAGGTGTCTTTGATCTTGCAGATAACCCATTCTTGGAACGTGTCTCCGGGAAGACGATACTCATGCATTAACCACCTAGTTTTGGTGGCATCCTTTCGACATTTTTTCTCATCCTTGAACTCAAAAAAGTTAAGGGTGCTGACGAACCCTATTTCCTTTTGCTGCTCATCAAGGATAGGCTTCTCAGCGGTTGAAGACCTCCAATATCCACCACTGTCTCCAACTCCTAACGTTTCGTCGTAATGATGACTTTCAAGAATCCTTCTTGGTCGTTTTCCATTTGCATTCTTCTTGGAAATCCTCTGACGGTGGGTGAAGATGAATCGCTGGTTGCTTTTCAAGAAGGGAAGACCATTCCCGTTGTTAACATCGAAAAAGACACTTGGTTTGGTGGAATAGATGTCTTCAAAACCAATCACGTACTGCAAATCACCTAAACTGCTCATTGATTCACCAGAAATCAACATGGGGAGATAGTGGGAAACGATGTCTCGATCAGAAGGATCAAAAACCACGCCTAGGGAATACATTGTGAAGGTTTGATGAGAAGAGTGATAGTGTTTGTCGTTTACTTGATGCTGGAAGTAAGAGTTACAGAAGAGCAGTGATTTTATTTATTTATATAGGAAACAAAAGACTGCTTAAGAACAACGCCAACTTTAAAAAAAAAAAAGAAATTAATCTTGGATTTTTTTTTAAATAATTTACGCGGCAGGCATGCAGAAGCTTCTGGGATTGGTCTTCGATGAAGAGAGTTTCCTCTTATCTCCCTAAGTTGACTGCTGGCCACGTGGGGTTATTGGTCTTCTCATTCTCAGCTTCCATTCATGAAAGGCAAGCAACGCTTCTTCTTCAGCTCCAGCCAGAAGTCCAACGGGCAACTGTAGCTCCCTGGTTCACCAAGTCAAGCTCATCCTTTGATGGAAAGTTTAGTGGGACTGAGGAATTTAAATTAAGCACCGCCTAGAACCTGCCTGCATGGAAGTACTGCACTCATTACGATAGCTTCCAAGTGATTGCAGGCTTAATTTTTTTGGTTAAGGTGACAGGGTTTTTACAGATTTAACTTGGGCACTCTTGATATTAACTAATGCAACTTGATTAGTTGTTAATCCATAACAAATACTTTGCGTTTTGCCCATTATGAGAATAACTCTTTTCTTGAGTTTGTCTGTATTGCAGTATATATGCTACAGCTATGAGCTGATTTCATGTGCTTTTCGTTTTGGGTATGTAGTTAAATGCTGGTTAAAGTTCACACTAATGTTGATTTCACTTAATTAAATGCCTTATTCATGTCTATGTGCGATAGACTTTCCTTGCTCGGAATTGCATATTTGCAATCACTTAGTTCTCAGGGTCAGTATTAGCTTCTTTTTGTTTCACTACATTTGCCAAATCAAATTGTGTTAATTTAATTATTCCATTAGCACTCATAATTTTTTTCCTGTATGCATGTTTTAGCTCCACTGTGTAACTGGTGTTCCAAACACAAAGATTTTGCAAGTTTCTTTGGATAAATCATAGGGAATGTAGCAATTGAAACAGTCCAAGGAGCCGCTTTGGATTTTTTCTTCACTCATTCACTGATTGCACAAAAATTGATGGTAAGTTCGCTAAAGCCAAAATGTATGGTATACATAATATCTAGATTAAAGAATATAAAGAAGTGGACAATTTTGAGGTATTGGTTCCTGTACTGTTGCAATCGTGTGTTGTGAATGCTTGCGTGAATATCTTAATTATTCATTTCTTCTGATGCACAGGGAGATGCTGACAAAAAGAGTTGGGCTTCCTTCCAAGAGCGGATAGCAAAGGCCCCTGAACAAGTTTTGAGGTGAGACGGCTTGCTACTGAAACTGGAAAACTTTTTTGACTTCATGTGCACCATATAACAGTTTAACAGAAGCTATCACGATTCCTGGTACTTGTGACTCTGCAAGCGCTTAGGTCATATAAAGTGGCCACATATATATCTTACATTTCCTTCATACAGAGAATGTCAACGTAAATGGAAGCAACATTACATGCCTATCTGCATAAGGTTTTCTTCTAATCATCATGTTTGAGATTGCAGAGAGATGAAGTTAAAAAAAGCAAAATTGAAAAAATCAAACAAATAGAGGCTGCTGACAGTATTACTACTGGAAGTCATTTATTTCTTTTCTTCCTGCTTTGTTGCCATACATACTACGAAGTACATATCAACAACTTGTTACTGAAATAGACTTGACACAAATTGTCATTCTCTGTTTTCTCTTTCTTTAGCTTTATCCCCTTGGTATTTTCATTGATTCAAAGCCCATGCTTTAACTCACATACTTGATTTCTCATTTTTGAATGGTATTTGCTTCTTTCTTATATTAACAGGTATTGTAGGAGTGCTAGTTCTAAACCGCTGTGGCCCTTGTCAGGTGGTCGCCCATCTAAGGCTGATATTGCAAGATGCAGCTATTATGGTGGTCCCTTATGTTTTGAATTTCAGGTACTTGGTAATCTTACCTTAGCAACTTTTTCTTCTCATAGAAGGCCAACCATCTATCATCAAGTTTTAAAAAGGAGAGAAAAAGCAAAGAGTTAATGATCTTCAACAATCAGTCCATGGAAGGTTTCTTTTTACACATTTAATTTCATATTGTATTTCGTTCCTCCCTGAAATCTCAACTTTCCAACTAAAAGCAATATCTCTATTCTGTGTTCTACTGCAGCTGTTTGTTGATGTTTTTGTTTAATTTTGTTTTTCAGATCTTGCCTCAGTTGGTTTATTTCTTTGGTGTGAAGGATGAAGATCATTCTCTTGACTGGGCAACTATCGCGGTGTATACATGTGAAGCCTCTTGTGAAGGTATTGGTTACAAAGAGGAATTTGCTTGGGTACAACTAAGTCCATCAACTAATTTCCCTTGATTATTTGTCTTGTTCCTTTTCTTTTCTTTCTATTTTCTTGTTTTCCTCTTTATAATGTTGGGGTTTGGGTTATGTTGAGAGAAAAGTTGTAACTAGTTTTCTTATCATGAGAGAAATTATGCTTTTTTGAGCTTGAGTTTCTGTCTTGAGGCATTTTATTTTCGTTCTTTTAAGATGTGCAATTGGTGTTCCAAACAGTATTCCCCCTTTATTGGGAGACAAGATTTTGCATCTTTCTTGGGATAAATCATAGGGAATGCAGAGAATATTTAAATAGTCCAAGGAGCCCTATTGGATTTTATCTTCACTCATTCACTGATATTGAGGGAGACACTATATAATTGAAGTTTAGTCCTGATTGCATAAAAATTGATGGTAAGTTGGCTACAGCCAAATTGTATGGTATATATGATTTTTAGATTAAAGAATATAATAATATCTTCAAAGTTTTGTGTCTTGTATATTTACCCTTGTGTAGTGTTTTAGGCACTTTGTTTATATTTTGGTTGAAATAAAGCACTCTTTATTTTTAAAATGTACCAAAAAGTTTGAAAGTATATTCAGGATGCATAATAAGTTTGGTTATTATACCATCAAACCAAAGTAATTCCCCCTTGAAAATCCCTTAAGACTGGTTAAGGAAAGATGCACTTGTAATATCCTTGAAACATATGTATCATTGGAGTTTATTCAACAGGATGATGTTACTGTGTAGCCTTAATTTTTGATGCATATGCTTTTAGATAATAAAATGAGAGAAAATTATGTCTCATTGAATAAACCTCAATCTTTCTCAGGAATTGACTATCGCTGCCTGTATGGTTTGGAATTGGATTCCCAGGTGGCTTCATCTAGCAGGGAACCCATTCTGCCTCAGAGTTGAGGCAACACACCAAACTTGAAACTATGGCCAGGCTTTATTTTCCCAACTAATACATTGCTGGTACAGACAGAACTATAACTGCAATTTTAATCCTCTGTTGATTAAAAGATTAGCAGGTGATTTTCATGTTAGTATGAATAAAAGAGAGCATTTTCATGTCAATATAAAGTGTCATAAATCATCCTCAACAACTGTTGAAAATAAACCTGTATGGCGGACAAAAAAATATTCGTATGGAATCATGAGGCAAGAGTGGTTAAAGGGCATACAGTCCCCAAATAAAAAGAGTTTTTCCCCTATTTCTTCATTCTCATTGAAATGAAATTCTCGACCAATAGAAATATCCCTCAATTGCACAGCAATGCTCATAGATACAAGGGTATAAATTGCGATCTCCACCTATAATTATTGAACAGGCAACTCCCACGAAAAAGTAATAAAAAATCAGTTTGTCCTTTTTATTGTGACAGTCAAATTATATACTATTACTATATGTTCCGGAAAAATTAGATCTTCTTTAAAGAAAACAAGTAAACTTTTTCAAGTATGGGATTAAAAATTGAACTTTTGATTTTGCTATCTCATCACATGCTTGAAATTAGTTAGTTGAATCAATCTGATAACAACACTGCATTATACAAATTATGCTACACTGAATCAAGTTGTAATTTCGATATTCAAACAAGTAGAATCGATTTAAGAAATAAATTTAAAATAGTTGATAATCAATGATAATAACATTCTATTCATTTCAATTTATAAAAAAGATTTTTACAACTTGAAAGAAGAAAACAAAAAAAATCATTTCTAAATAAAAAAACAAAAGCAAAATTATTTCCATTGAATCTAGTCGAGTAAGTCCGACAAATAATAGGAATTCATCGTGGCCAATGCCTCATCTACGTCAGCAATCGGATCATTGTCGTTCATTCCCAGTAACTGCTCCATCTCCTTGAAGGGGTAATCAGCAATCTGACTGTCGTCGTTGATCTCCAATAGCTGGTCCACTTCCTTAAAAGGGTCATCATCTTTTGATATTTCCTTCTCATGTGCATACAGTAGTTGATCAACTTCATAACGTGGTAGGTTTCCGTTATTAAAAACGGTGAATGACTGAGTTTGAATCTGATTGTCGTCGTTGATCTCCAATAGCTGGTCCACCTCTTTAAAAGGGTCATCATCTAGTAGCTGATCAACTTCATAACTTGGTAGATTTCCATCATTGAAAACAGTAGATGACTGAATCTGAGACTGATATTCGTCTTGATGATCATGATTCTCATCTGAATGCGGCAACAATAATTTTCCGAACAACTCTTTCTCCCAAATAGAATCAGAATATTCATCATGTGGAGAACGAGAGGTGTCTTTGATCTTGCAGATAACCCATTCTTGGAACGTGTCCCCGGGAAGACGATACTCATGCATTAACCACCTAGTTTTGGTGGCATCCTTTCGACTTTTTTTCGCATCCTCGAACTCAAAAAAGTTAAGGGTTCTGACGAACCCTATTTCCTTTTGCTGCTCATCAAGTATAGGCTTCTCAGCGGTTGAAGATCTCCAATATCCACCACTGTCTCCAACTCCAAGCTTTTCGTCGTAATGATGACTTTCAAGAATCCTTCTAGGTCGTTTTCCATTTGCGTTCTTCTTGGAAATCCTCTGACGGTGGGTAAAGATGAATCGCTGGTTGCTTTTCAAGAAGGGAAGACCATTCCCGTTGTTAACATCAAAAAAGACACTTGGTTTGGTGGAATAGATGTCCGCAAAACCAATCACGTACTGCAAATCACCTAAACTGCTCATTGATTCACCAGAAATCAACATGGGGAGATAGTGGGAAACGATGTCTCGATCAGAAGGATCAAAAACCACGCCTAGGGAATACATTGTGAAGGTTTGATGAGAAGAGTAATACTGTTTTTCGTTTCCTTGATGCTGGAAGTAAGAGTTACAGCAGAGTAGTGATTTTATTTATTTATATAGGAAACAAAAGACTGCTTAAGAACAACGCCACTTTAAAAAAAAAAAAAAAAAGAAATTAATCTTGGATTTTTTAAAAAAAGAATTATACGCGGCAGGCATGCAGAAGCTTCGGGGATTGGTCTTGGATTAAGGGAGTGTCCTATTATCTCCCTAAGTTGATTGCTGGCCACGTGGGGTTTATTGGTCTTCTCAGTCTCAGCTTCCATTCATGAAAGGCAAGCAACGCTTTTTCTTCAGCTCCCGCCGGAATATTGCTGGAAAGAAGTCGAACCGGCAACTGCAGCTCCTTGGTTCACCAAGTCAAGCTCATCATTTGGTTTGATGGGGAAAAATTATTCTCCGAATGTAAATTAAGCACCACCTAGAACCTGCCTGCACAATCAGTACTGCCCTCATTACGATGGCTCCCAAGTGATTACAGACTTAATTTGTTTGGTTAAGATGAATGAGAACGTGTTTTTTATTTGTTATCCACAATTCTTTGTTTCGATATTGTAATTTATAAAGACAAAAGTGATCAGCTTATCCAACCGTCCATGGATTTTTGGAAAGCATCTAACCCTGACTGGATTTTTTTTAATTGTTTATTGGCATTTTGTGTTTAACTTTGTTGCTTTCAGTTCCTAATTTTAATTTTGCTAGGATTTTTTTTGGCATTTCATTCCTTGATAATTTTCAAACTAAATTGACTAGAAAATCATGTATATATATGTGGGTGTGTGTCTATGTTAATAAATTGTATATTATGATTTAGGTACGCGTAATTAGTTTTTTTTTTCGTCTATGTTAGTTAGTATTAATTTATTTATATTTAAATTATTTATATATTTAATAATTAGAGATGAAATATATTAATTTTAATATTATAATTTATAAACACAAAAGTGATAAACTTTCGATTTTTTTAATCTATAATCAAATCAACTAAATAAGTTCGATTCTTGATCAATTTGATTTATCTTTAAACTTAAATAGTATGATCGATTTTTCAAAAATTATCAATTTTATTCAATTTTCAATTATGACACACCAAATCAATCGAAAACTAATAATTTACTCACCCTTACAAAATTGTATTTATATTCTATCCCATTTTAGTTTTCAAATTTTCATTTCTTGTTCCCTAAAGCAACAAAACGGAATTAGTGCAACATGGAAGGGTTGAAACCCAATTCGTCACTTGCTTGTGTTTTCCCTCGGAGATCAAGCAGACATTTTCTCTTATGTTGTGCAGACCTAGTAATATTTAGTTGGTTCATTCTACTGAAAAGGAAGACACAAAGAACATAAAATTACCATTTTTAGCATTAACACAATTATTTAAGATAGTAGAAAATAAACAATTGAAGGAGACCAGATAGCTAATTTTTTGTCTGGATAGAGCCGAAAAAGAAGCCTCTAACTAAGACGAAAGCGAGAAGAAAAGATATCAGTATCTCATATGCGATCCACTGAAGGGGAATTTAATTCCCTTATTAGTTATCTGGCAGTAAACCGGTAACTTCTATATGAATCCATCTCTTGGTAAATGATATATTCACCTTATTTAGGTCATTATTGCACCATAAGCTGATTCTATTTTTGACTGGAGGATGCTTGCTTCCTCAGCTGATTGCCAGAGAGACTCACTTCAAAACTATAATTTTCTTGCGTTTTTCAGCTACATTACAACATAATTTTGGGAGAGAGTGTTTATTTTCAATACTAATCGGCTGAAAGTGAATTACGATCAAAACCTAATGAGATAACTCATACATAATTGGAAAAAGGCAGTACTTATGGAAACCATCAAAAAGGACCAGTTAACCATGTGAAAGAAGCGAAAACGTAAATAATGAAGACGAATACAAACAACAAGTGAACCCGATTGTTTTCCTGCCACTGCTATAGAAACAGCACCATTTAGGTTTTCTATAATTACTATCTAACATCCAGTTACAGAAAGGTCTGACAACTTTCAGGGAAAAAAAAAAAGCCAATTAAGTGAAGGGATGCAACAACTTGCATTCAAAAACACAGTTCAACTTGGCCAAGCCTGCATAAAATGATATATCATTTGGCAGAAATGTTAATTTGAGATTGTGGCTTTTGTATGCCAACATAAAATAAATGAAGTAAACTGCGACAAAGACAGGCCACTACCTACAATTCCTTTTCTCTTCATTTTTCATACTTTTAGAGCAGCTTTGTGAACCATGGTTTCCTTGTGTATTTGATGGCAACTCTTCTCAACAAGATCCAGAAGTTTTTCCAAGTTCACAGACCACGAGTTGAGAATTTCATTGCTATCCTTTGCTACCTGGAAACAGACTATTCCCATTGGTCGGTCAATCTTTGCCACCAGTGCCTTGGACACAACCATTTCAGAAAGATGCTTCTCAGCTTCCTGCATTGCAGGGAATCAGTTCATTAATCATGATGGAAACAGCATGGTAGTCTGTGAATCTTTGTTGTTTTGCATTTCAAATAAAGGCCTACTTAACCACCAACAAGATTTCTCATGAATAGAGAGAGAAATGAAAGAAAAAAAAAAAAACATAAGTAAGCAAACCTGGACAGTGAGACACAACAACTCTGCAAGTCTCTTCAAGGTAATCCTTGAGTAGTAATTTGAAACAACAAGGATATTCTGAAAAGCATCAAATAAATTGCCAGTAAGAAACAGATGAATTAACGAGTGAAAAAAATTGTATTACAGGAGAGTGGCAAATTTACATGCTCAATAATTCTCTGTCTTAAATCTTCAGCAGCTTTGTCAGCCAAAGAGCCTCCAAGCATGTTCTTCTCATTCTCAAACTCATCCCTATAAGAATCCCAAAGGGATGTCCACTGGATAACCTCCATTGTAACTAGCTGTTTCAATAGCAACCTTTGACAGAAAATTAAACAAATACAGTTATCAGATAACATAACATTTGATAAACAACCTGCCTAGTGCTTGAAATACTCATGAATACTAAATTCACCAAAGACATACTTAAACTTTGGAATCTCAGAAAGATTCTTATCCTCCAATGTGGAATTAAGAAGGCTTGACTGCATTGGATCATGTGGGGCCAGGATTAAGTACCAACAGATTTTTCTCAAGACCTGCAAGTTAAAATATACATGAGAACAGCTCAACAGAACTTGGCAAGGGTATAAATTGAGATGTGCTTTACCGGTATCCACTGGGATGGGTTTTCCCTGATGGACGGAATCTCGTATATTGCCTTATAGCAACGGCAAATTTCAAGGTAGTCATTGTTATGGAAGTAATACCTACAGAGAAAATGAAAACTCATTAGTAAGATAAATCCACCTACGTAGCAACAGAGAAGATGACTTTCAAGAACTTTGCTGTCTGTTGGGTCTTTACAGCTAAATGGAGATGGTTAATATTTTCTCGTTACTTGCTTAGTTACAATGGTAAAGACTATTCAACTACAAAAGCCAAAACAAACACAAGGATTCTCAGTCTTACATCCAATAACAGACAAATCCTTCTTTGCTTTCAAGACAAACTAGGCTCTGTTCCTCAAATTTATCTCCAGAATTTAGTTTCCAAGAAAGATATAGATCTCTAGCCCAAAAACAATAGAAGATATTTTTTTCCTCATCTTGTAACATATGGATCAAACCTTCCAGCATGTAACATATCTGAAATAAAAACCACAACACTCTTTACAGAAAGAAAACATTTCCCATACACTTTTTTACAGATATCATCTTTGAAAGAAATGCCACATTAAGCAATCTAACTTGAGGTCCTTTATATTAGCAACTCATATCAGTTTGTGTAGGTCGATTCTGAATGAAATCCTTTTGTGCATATTTTTATCATCAAAATCCTTACAAGCTTTGGACAGGAGAGATTTCCAACACAACCAAACCACAAATTCCAATTACTCTAATCAAACCAAGCTCAGGCATTGTTCCTTATTTTATCTCCAGGGTTAAGTTTCCAAGTGAGATATAGATCTCTAGCCCAAAATAATATAACTCATCTTGTAAAGTAAGAACCAACCTTCCACCATCCAATACATCGGAAATAAAAATCGTCTGAAAGAAAACATTCACATGCACTCTTTTACAGAAACCATCTTTGAAAGAAATGCCACATTAAACAACCTAACTTGAAGCTCTTTCAAGTAGCAACTCATATCAGTTTGCACGAACAGGTTCTGAATGAATGTCCTTTTGTGTATCATTTATCATCAGGATCCTTACAAGCTTTAGAAGAAAGATGCATGTGACTTAATTGAGATCCACTCATACATTCATCTTAAATGAAAGATCAAATTTCCAACACAAACACAAAATTCAAATTAATCTAATCAAACCAAGCTCGGGCTCAAGATAGATAAAACTTGTTTCCATCAACTTGGAGGTATGTTGAATATACAATAAGTCAACAATACATAATAACCAAGTTGAGAATAGAGTTTCCACAGAGCAATGTCTTTTTCTAAATCAAAAAACACGGATTTCCCAAACCCCACCTTCAACCCCCCTCTTCTTTAAAAGAGAAAAGAATAAGGGATCTTCACAGTAATGACCAAGTTGTGAGGTCATGTTCAGAAAGTATACATATTTTGATATTTGTGAGACTAGCTGGCCACAGATAATTTACATAAAATGATGTCATTCCAAGAGAACGATATAAATCGTATTCAAGCACCCCTAAACCTCATAATAATTATCAAACTCATTACATGGTCACAAAAGAGTTAATGAACAAACCATGGAAGTTACGGAGAAAAGGCAGGCAAATACCTTATCATTAGTTCATAGTAGATTCGCTTCAACTCCAATAGTGATGGAATATCAGCAGGAGGCTCCTCCACAACATTATCACCTTCCTTGGGTTTCTTCTTTTCCTTGGAGGTATCAGCATCAAATACTCTAGGGCTAATCTTCCTTGAAAGAATTTGAGCACGAACATAATCCTGTCGATCTAAGCAGAGGCGAACCTGCAAAGGTTAATTATTGACAAGTTGGCACAATTATTATTGGAATCTTATCTAAAAGATCCAATATTTTTGAAAATAACGGCGGTGATAAAAATAAGTTGCCCATACCTGTTCTAGAATGAAGGCAATTTTCTCAGTTTTAGCCATTGCACCAAAAGTTTCAACCTGCAGTTCAAACCAGTCAAATATGAGCAAAAGGGGAAATATGCAGAGATTCATAGAAGCAATCGACATATTATACAGAATACTTACTGCAACTTCCTGCATTAGATCTGCAGCTTCAGCAATAAGGCCTTGTTCTTCTTTAATCTTTGCAAGTTTCTTGATCAATCTCGCTCTCTCAATTTCAACATAAATCTACAGCAGGAAGAAGTTCATTAGACAAGACATTACAACAATAAACAGTTTACATCACATAACCACAAAACTTAACAGCACATATTCACCTTTCCAGCAGACACACTGTTCAAGGTCTTGATGAGCTCTATACGGGTTTCAAGATCTGGTGTCTCATCAATGTATTGCATTGCTTGCTGAACCATCGCAGTTACAGCCTGCAGAAAAATAAATAGCTACATTAACAATCATAATATTGACAAAAAAAATAACCTTCTATGAATTGTTCTGACAGTAGGTAGAAATTTAAAAAGGATCTAAGAAATATTCAATTAAATGGCTTTAACAGTATGTCAACATTTCTTGCAAAACTATTTTATAATCCAAAAAGGGAGAAAAAAGTTTAGGTTTAGAAGGCAAAATGCCGAGAATAAGACCTGAACTTTACTCAATTGTTCCATCAATTACATGATTCAATTTGGTTAAATTAACGTTTTTTACCTCATAATTTCATTGTATCGTATGGTTCTAACGTAAATAGCAAAAACCATTTAAATAGAAAAAGTTGTTCTGATTAACATGAGCAAGAATCATATAAATCTGAGGTCAATAATAACAGCAGCAACTATGAGGTAAATCTTGGAGGTTATAAAATGAAAATTTATTGGTTCAGATCTGTTTAATTGTAGAATATCATCACCACATCCATCCAAAGAGTTACCAAATAAAAACATTTGCCTTGGGGCTTGACTAAATTGAAAAGAAAGTAGAAGAGTTTTCTTTTTCCTTTTAAGACTCTGGGATTTTTTGTTTGCATTGCTAGATGTGGCTGAACTGGAACTGCAAAGGAAACAATGAAAATGAGCCAATAATAGTGAGCTGCAGCCACTTTACAGACAGCAAATGTCGAGAAAAACACGCGATGAGTTTTGGGGTTGCTGTGGATTGAGTCTTTTGGTTAAACTATGGAATTGTTAGTTATGCCCTAAATTTTAGCATTTAGCCAAATTTCAATATTGCTTGGATAATGGTTAAAAAATCAAAAAACAATTAGGTTAATCATATGGGCAACAAGGAGCAAAAAAGGTCAAAATCATGATCCAAAAAGCAACATGCAAACCATACTATAAAAAGAAAGAAATTCAAATTAAGTTTTTTCTGCAATCACATTGTTAGCAGATGCATACATAAATTTACATACAACTATAGGTGGATCCTCAAAGCAACCAAGGTAAATGTAGCTATAGTAACATTACATGGCACACAATAAGACACGATGTCTATTAATATTGAGAGAAACTTAAATAGACCACCAATTAAATGTTTCTTGTGGTACAAAGTAAGAATAGGTTTTGTAACAGGGGTGTAATTTTATAGTGTGTTGAAACTAATCAGTTGTTATTCAAATTTACTAACAAATCTAACTAGATGACATGAATGAATTTACATCAGTTAACTGGAATGTGCTAAGGTGGTATCATACTAATTATAAGCTAATAAAGGCTGGATAAAACAAAAAACTCAAGTGAATTTAAGCACCAGAGCAAGCCCACAAATTTCCTTAATACCATTTATCAAAAAAAAAAAGTTTCCTTATTACCATAACTGTCCAATATCAATAAGCAAAAATATATTTTCACATCAATAGATTAGAAAACAAAAAGTGTACACTCAAGCTAACAAACTAGGCGAGGAATAAACAAGGAGAGATATGTGAGAATTGAACTGTTTCTGAGTTATGATTATGAGTAACTGCCAAAGAATTTGTAGTCTCGATATATCACCAGCCACTAATCACAATTCTAATCCTGAGTCCATCTGGAGGATATGAAGCTGCAATTGCAATTGTCTTCTTCTGTTTTTCAGCTTAACTCTACTTAATGATAAAGTTTAAAACTTTACTTGAGTTAGTAGCTCAGTCATCTACCGCAAAGAAGGCTTCTCTTCCAATAAAATGAGAGTCCTAACCGCCTACTCACTATAATCAAAAGGCAACAAAAGTTTTCTTCAATCATGCAACAACAATGAACTTTAACTAAATGTAAATTCAAAATGCCCAACATTTCAATAGACCCACCTATCAAATAGCAATCATAAACACCAAATGAAGCATTTAAAGCAACCAAATACCAAAAATTCCAAAAAAAAAACCCGAAAAATCTCTAAAAGTGATCAGATTTGATGCACAACCGCATGCAAATAATCAAATTAGAATCAACTACAATCCCCAGTATCTTCCAAAAACCCTTAATGTCCATATACAAAATCGGTTAAAGCGACAAATCGAATTCAGTTAAGAGGAAACGTAAAAATCTTTGTCACCTGCTTTAGTTGACCTCGTTTCTTGGACAAATTAACGATCTGTTCATTTAGAGACTTCCAATCCTTAGCTTCGAAGCAAAGCTGCAAAATGTCGGTGACCGCTTTCTTGGTTTCAGCAACATCGCCGGCGAAACGCATCTGCTTCTCAACATTAAGCAACTGCTCGATCGCCGCCTCCAGGTTTCCTTTATTACCGTCCTGTATAATTCCCATATAAAAAAGCGGTAAGAATTCGAAGAAGTAGAAATGGAGATTTCAGATCTAAACAGAGAATAGAAAAAGTTAAGTCTTACCATAGCTCCAGATAACAAAACCCTAGCAAAGAGAAAAATGAGAAGAGAAACAGAGAGTTTTCAGATTCGTTAAGTGTGGAATGAAGCAAAAAGGCAGTGGTTAAATAAGCCGGACCGCACAGACTTTGTTTAAACCGGGTTTTTTATTGCCGTTTTCTTCCTTTCTTGTGATAAAAGAAAGATAGCATATTTCAAAGAATAAAAAAAATAAAAATAATGAGAGAGAGAGAGAGAGAGAGAGAGAGCAACTTTTTTATATTTAATTATCAATCATGATAAAAGAATGTATTTATTTAGAGATTTAAGCAAGTTATAATTAGATTATGATATTATATAAATACATGATAACACAATTAATTATTTTTATTTTAATCATGTTGTACTATTAAATATGATTACTTCGAACTTAAACTTATTTAATTTCATATCGTGTTATAGTGTCGTATATAAAATTATTAAGTCTAAAAAAAGACAAAAGAGCCAAACGAAGAATATGAGTGGCTACATTTGAGGAAATTGAAAGGAAAGGAGAAGGAGAATAAGATCGACAAAGGCATAGAATTGGTGACACCAATCAAATAACATAAAAAAAGAGACAAATAGAAAAAGAAAGTAATGTTGTAACGCTTTAACTTATGGAAAAGGATAAAATATGATGAATAGATTGCTCAAATGAAATAGGTAAATTGATGTATGTATACGGTTAAAGAGTGATATCATATATGCATATGTGCTATGCACTATTATTGCAATTTGTGACTTGAATGTGCTGAATTTTATGAGTACATAAAACGAAGTAACATGTGCACATGAATTAGTGCAAAAGAAGCTATATGATATGAACTTTCAAGGCACAAGTATATTTAATGCCATAAAGGTTGACATTAGATGACCAAATGTGAACATGTAAATAAGTATGCTTATGTATGATAAAAGAAGGTAAAGTATGTTGCTAGGCATTAGAACATGAGATGTGAAATGCAAACATATGCACACTTAAGCCTGATTATAATAAGTATAATTTGTGCATATTGGACATGAACGAAAAATGAATGTGTGAATATATGCATGATAAGAGTGCACATGCATTGTAAAGGGAAACAGCCCGTAGTGGGATTTAGCTTGATTGAAATTAAATATCCAAAAGATTGACAAGGAATTGATTATGCTTTGATATGTATTTTGATGAGTTTAAAACTATGTTCGATGATTAAATGATGTAAGGTCAAGTGGCACTATTCTTGGCATTTGAGTTTTAAGTCTTAAGTTCCAAGGATAATAGTTGAAATCCTTAAGTTTATAATATTAAGTTTCTAAGGATAATAAGCAGAATCCTTCAAGGACAACAGACAAAATCCTTAAATTTGTGGTTCCAAAGTTAATACTCGATATCTTTGTATTGTGGTTTTTAGTTTCCAAGGATAATGTTCAATATCCTTAAGCTGTAGCTTCTCAAGGTTAAGACTCAATATGCTTGGTTTGTGATTCTAAGTTTCCAAAGATAATAAGTAATATCTTTGACCTATGGTGTACATCATGTACAACCTTTGG
This sequence comes from Theobroma cacao, assembly GCF_000208745.1. Lineage (NCBI taxonomy): Eukaryota > Viridiplantae > Streptophyta > Magnoliopsida > Malvales > Malvaceae > Theobroma > Theobroma cacao. Next base: position 30,419,762 of record NC_030854.1, read on the forward strand.
AATGAGGACTAAATTGAAAAGAAAAAAATATTTGAGGGACTAAATTGAAAAAATAAAAAGTTTAGAAGACTAAATTAAAAATGAAAAATTTAGAGGGTTAAATTAAAAAGAATGAAAAAGTTTGGAGGACCAAATTAAAAAGAAGTAAAAAGGTAGGGACTAATGAGCAATTAGCCTAATATATCCACCCTTGAGTAAAACATAAAAAAAAGGACAACAAGGGACTAAAACCTTGGGTTTCAAAGCAATATTGGTTTTTTCACCCAGCAGCATTAGTTATTCCACCCATGTCATTTTTTGAAAGTTAGTTTTGAAGTTTTCTTTCTTTCAGTCGAATGCATGTTGCTTCTTATCTATTTTGAGCTTCTAAATTGGTGATTTGAGGCTTGGAAATCAGTAACCAAGGTGAGATTAAGCTTTCTTAGTACTTGAGTTTAAGATTGATCAGTTTTAATGCTTGATTTGTAATTGTTCCAGTAACTATTTTCTCTCCTCAAGCTTAAAAGTTTTGGAGGTTTTGATGGCTTTAAGCTAACTATTAAAGTAAGCATTTGATGTTTTAATGAGTAAGATACTTGATGTAATTATTTAGGGTATGGAAAAGGAGTTAAGTGCTTAGCTAGTGTGCTAGAAATTTACAAATCCATGTTTATAAATGTTAGGAAGTTTGAGGAATTTTATTTAAAGCTCTTATGAGTATTCAATTCAAAGTTCAAAATGAATTCAGTCAAATAAGGTTTTTTAAGGGCTGTTGAGCTAGAAATGACTTGATTAAAGGTGAGTTTACTTGATTTAGCTCAATTTCAAGTAAGTTAAAATGAAATCATGGCAGAAATGATTTGTAGCATCCTAGGTAGAAGTTAAGTTAAAAAATGATGAAGAATTAAGCATGTTGATTAATTTTATGCATTGGTATAAAGCTAAATCACATTTGGAGCACCAAGTCTTGCAACAAAAGTATTGATCAGATGTGCTAGCCTAGCTATGATTTCAATAGTCACTAGGTGAGTGGATATTGCATCCAAATGGTTTTGAAAAAGCATGAAATAAGTTTTTAAAAATATAATGCTATGTAAATGATGTTATTTAAAAAGTGCATGGGAACAAGCTATTTTGAAATGGATACTACGATAGTATGTGAACCCTAGGTTAGGGTGAATATTTATACACATAAGAAAATGGGTTAAGATATGAATAGATTATGATTTGATGCAATGTTTATGCTCATAAATATGTGTTGAGCTATGCATGGTTTATAACTTAATGTACACTGAGGGGCATGATAGCTGAACTACATGTCATGTGGATATATATATATATATATATATATATATATATATATAGTATATATATATATATATAATGATTTATGACTAGATGCTATGTTATGTAAGCACTATGTTATGTTGTATAATGAGAATGCAATGTGATGTTGCTACTATGTTTTGTGATGCATAGTAATGGCCTTAATGGGGTGGCGTAATACCACTAGAGTAAAGGGTCGAAGTACCTGAAATGTATTGCCTTGGTAAGGTGAAAGAATACCACCAGAGATATTAAAGGTCAAAGTACTCAAATTGCGTAACTTCAGTTGGGCAGAGTAATACCACTAAAGTAAAAGGTCGAAATACTCTAAATGTATTACCTTGGCGGGGCGAAGGAATACCACCGAAGATATTGAGGGTCAGAGTATCCCATGTGCATTATATCAAGTTTATGTATGCACTTTGATGTAATATTAATAATGATGCATGAGTTGCCTATGTTTAGTATGTTTTAAAGTTCTATGTACTGAATTGGGAAACCAAGGAATGTAAATGGCGGCGAAGGTTATAAGTGAAAAAGATAAGTTTAAGAAAAGCTTGGGTAGCCTTGAAATGGAAACTTATGCATAAGATTCCACAAGTTAGATTGGGGTATTAAAACAAACAAGGTAAGATTCAAAGCCTTTTAAGCAATCTGTCCATTTACACTCTTAGTGTCCCATAACATACTATTTCAAATTCATATGTAAGTTACAAGCTCAGCAAGATATCAAAGTTTATGAATGACACAAATGGGTGAATTTAAGATAAAAAAGTAAGCTTTATTGGGTGAAATCTTAAATGCATCACAGATTTGTATAAGAAAACGAACATGTTTTCAAGAAAATGAGCATGGTTTATAAACCTTCTAGAGTTATTGTTGGCTTCCCTCTATATCCCTTATTGAGTAATTGTACTCATATTTTCAACTCTCTTATTTTATAAATTTGAAGTTACTCGAGATATAAAAGTGCAAGGGATTTACGTACGTATTATGGTAGGCTCAATGACCAAAGTATTCAACAATACCTTTCGCACTTAAAAGTCATTCCGCTGGTAATTGGTTATTAGTCATGTCATGTAATTGGCTATGTGACCCTATATGTACCAATGTATGTGGGTTATGGGACATAAATACAAATGTCCAGTATATAATGATGTAGCCACGTGTTGGCAAATAATGGACAAGCAGTGTAGCCCATGTATGAGTACATGGTGCATGTCATAGCACAAGGTTGTGCCTTATGTGAATGCTTAGGTAAGGCAATGTGGCCATAGGGTGGCAAACCAATAAATGTATATAACATGCCGATTTTAGGTAATGGTATATGTGCTGCACAATGTAGTGCTTTGTGTATGTAAGTAAAAAGATAATGATGTCAAGTATGATTTATGATAATATTGAACATTCTAATGATAGACTAGATGATCATAAAAGATAATAAGGCTTACGTGGGCTTGGTGGATTACCTCCATCGAGTTCTCGTGTCGATTGCAACCTGGGACAAGGTTGTGACAAATGCGACGAAGGTAAAGAAAAAGGGCTCAATTTGCCATGTCAACAAAATATTACATGTCAATGTCCTATCATTACCATGTTAACATAGTTGATGGATTTTGTTTAATAGTATTATCTAGGCATAATGCTCGAAAAAGCTCCTAAATTATTTAAAAATATTCAAATAAGCTTTTATTATTTTATTACGTTTAATCAAGTTTTATATTTTTATTTTCAATCAAATAAATCTTTATGATTAATGATTAATTAATTACAATTAATTAAAATATCCTTTATCATTTTATACTCACACGATGCTGATGTGGAAGGTGAAAAATGTTACTTAGTCATGTTATTATATTATGTCAGCATGTTATGCCATCATCCATTATGACATGTCAACCTATAACGTCAACGTTACATGACATAGAATGACAAGTGATATTTTGATTAAGTTAATCATTAGTCATAAAGGCTTATTTGACTCAAAATAAAAATAAAAGAACTTATTTGGCTCAAAATAAAAGTATAAGAGATTGATTGAACACGATAAAAAAAATAAAAGCTCATTTGACTTAAAATAAAAATATAAGAGCCTAGTTGAAGGTAATAAAAAAATAAAAGCTTATATGAATTTTTTTTAATAGTTTAAAGACTTTTTTAGATATTATGCCTATTATCTATTATTTTCAATTTGTCACAGATTTAAAAATACAAAGATCAAATTGCTAAATATTGAAATAGATGTACAAAAATGCATATTTTAGTTAGTACATGAACTTATCATATACTTATATAAATCTGAGTCTAGATTGTTTTGTATCATGTAACAAGTGAAGTAGTTATGGTATCTTGCAGATTGCAGGGGCAAAATGATAATTAAATTTGTTTTCATAAAAAGTCCGATTAACTAATGTTTATTGATAAAGTCTTAAGTTAATTAAAATATAATTTTTACCAAATTTAGAAGAAATAAAACATTAGTTACAATTTTTTTTTTCATAAATATCACTCTAACTAGTATTCATGGACATCTTTTAACATTATCTTTTAAAGATAGTGACGATTACAATAAATGTATAATGATAAACTTAGAAATAAATAATGAGTTTCTAGACACAAATTGTAAAATTTATTGGAAATTTTTTTACTTCAATCAAATGAATAACAAGTTTTTCCTTAGGAAGATGCCTACATTATTTATTTAATTAAACTGAAAGTGGAATAATTGTTGGAAACAATATTTACCAACATTTGCACCTATTATCGAGTTGGTTTCATCTCCCTCTTTGAAATTCCATATTTCTAGCCCATTTATTTGTTCTTAAAGAGGAAATGAGAGGTTGGTCAAGTTGTTTCATGTTCACATTTTTAATTCAAATGCCATAATCAGTAATAGAAAACATATATTTATATATTTAAAATTTATTTTAATTTTTACTAACATGAAATCCGGAACAAAACTCCTTGAAAGAAAACCGGACTAACAAAGACCTTTGCTTGTATCGTTGTCCAAGCCTAGCCTCCAACCTGGTCCATTACTAATCACCATATGCCCCTCCTTCGGGTTCAGCCCATGGTCTACCCCATTTCCTTTTTCCTGCTATGCTCTTTCCTTCCATGCCCTTTGACCAAATTTGTGTTATGATCCTCTTTACCTCTTCAGCCACACGTTATCAACGTTTTGTTTTTGTTTGCATAGAAAGTCAGTTCACAATATTCATCTCCTGGTCACTCCCATGAGTAAGATGAAGCTTCTATTCTACAGAGCCATGCTTTCATTGGCTGTTGAACCGGCACTGCCAATAGTAAGTAATTGCTTCAGGTCAAGGTTTAATTTGACAATGAAAGATGAGAGTAAGACTTTAAGACAATCTTTCCTTTTCAGCCTACCCTGTCTTAAAACACTGGATTCTATTAAGTGGCAAGATGAACTTGTTTTATGGAGATTTTTCGTCATTGATGACAACTTCACATGGAAGAATAAATAGCCTTTTGAAAGAGTCGTGGGCACATACGTACATCACAAAAAACGTGACAATTTGCCTCTCAAATGCTAAACTTAATTATAAATGAGAAGATAGTTTGTCAAATCTTATCAACAACTTTGTGGCTAATAAAATGCATGTGCTTTGGCAATTTCAGCACGTTTTTTAGCTGTAGCATAATATAGATAAATACCTTGACTAACATGTAATGGATTCTTTCATCAATTATATTTAAATAGATAATATTATAAGAAAATGTTTTATGTTTATATCTCTGTCACTTTCAATGCATTCCATATGTTTTTTTATATGAATTTATGTACAAATCAAATAAATAAATCAACTAATCTAGTTATATAAAAATTAGATCACACCCAAATGACATAAAGATTCAAATTAATTTAAAATTTAAAATATTCTGAAATTTCATTACGATATCGTAACGATACTTCATCATCGACATAAATGATTCCACACATAATTAGCCTTTCTTTTAAAATTTTTAGGAGAGACAATATTTTAATGTCCATTGCTCATACATGTCCTTTTTTTAATGAAAGATTAAAATAAACTAATTATTCCGAATTGAATCCAATATCATATAATAGTTGTTAATGAGGGTTCATGCATCAATCAAGCTATTAAAGTTAGTGACCAAACTTGTATTTAACTTAATTTATTGGTTCAAATGCTATATTTTATATTTTATATGATATAGGGGATAAATTGAGGGCCTCTCAACGTTTCAGCCAACTTGCTATGAAATTGTTACTTCCCTGACTTTATCGGAATATACCTGGATGACATTATCCAAAATATTTATGATCCACAAGAACCACTCACCAAAAGGATAATCCCACTTCTATTAAAGATCACATATCTTGGAAAGTTTCTCGAATGATATTAAAAAACTTAGGTTACTGTGATAATTAGTATAGGATGCTTCAAATTTTTGCTTTAATATATAATTATGCATGTGCGGTAGGTAACGGACCAACTGAATTATATGAATTTGCTTTGATGTAGCATTGAAATTTTGTCTAATATTAGAATATGTAATTAGGGTTTGGTCAACTCAACCTCTTTTTTAGTACATGGTATTGAATTTGCTAGAACGATCTGCTTGTTACCCATTTTTCTAAATCTGAAATTTCTCTCGTCATAAAAACATTTTAAAGCTTTATTTTCTTGGCCGATCTCACTTTTTTTTTAACCTATAAATACTCTCCAATTAGGCTATGTGTAGAGGCACTTTCAGCATTTAGCAATATGGCATTATCAAACCCAAAAGATTTTAGCAGCTCTCCTTCAATGGTTAGTGTTCAAGAGCTCGTCAAAGGGCCAACGATCACTATCCCACAACAATATGTTCGTTTAGATCAAGAACCCCTTTCCCTCTCTTTCACTGCTCCTTCGCCACCAATCCCAACCATTGACATGGCTCGTTTGGTTTCTGGAGATGATGACAATGACCTTGAACTCGAGAAATTGCACTCAACTTGCAAAGACTGGGGTATCTTCCAGGTTCTTCTCAATTCTGCTTTAGCAACTTAGCTAATCATATGTAAACATGCATGAAAAAGAGGATAAGCTAATTGATTCCATCCAAACTCCATTTAAGAGTTAGGATCTTTAATTTTTTCTTTTGAATTTTTTGACCAGGTGCATAATTAAGTTTCCTTTTCATGTTTACCATATGAAGTTCGTTTATACTAAATACATATAAAAGGATTAATTTTCGATATAATCATATGGAAAAATATGTTAATTACAACATACATATACGGGTAATAGAGCTACAAGTAATTTATTTTAAAAGAAAAAAATTAAAAAAAAAAGTACAAAAGAGTATGTGAAGAAAAATATATTCAGAGCTAATGGTTTTGCAGTTGGTGAACCATGGAGTTAGCTCTTCACTGTTGGACAAACTGAAACATGAGGTGGAAGAATTTTATAGGCTTCCCTTGGAAGAAAAAATGAAATACAAGATCAGGGCAGGAGAGTTGGAAGGGTATGGATGCAGGATCAGAGAAGGGGGAAAACAGGACTGGGTTGACAGTTTGAATATAATTACTAACCCTGTCCATAGACGCAAGCCTCATCTCTTCCCAGAGCTCCCTTCATCCCTAAGGTAATTCTTTCTGTCTGTCTCTCTTTATTGAATCTGATAAAAAAAAAAAACCCTCTTTTAATATGATAGATTTCATACTCTCTTCACATGAATTGACCTTTTGATATATAATCTCGTGCAGAAACACCTTGGAGTCTTACTTATCGGAACTCCAAAAGATTGCCGCAAAACTTCTTGGTTCAATGGCAAAAGCTTTGGGAATTGATGTAAAGGAGATGATGGAGTTTTCTGATGATGGGATGCAAGCTGTTAGATTGGCATATTATCCGCCCTGTCCAAAACCAGAGCTGGTGATGGGCCTTTTTCCTCACTCGGATATAACCCTTATGAACATCTTGCACCAAGTTAATGGAGTGGATGGGCTTCAGATTAAGAAAGATGGACTTTGGTTTCCTCTCAACATCAAACCTGATGCCTTTGTAGTGAATGTAGGAGACATTTTGCAGGTTTGTCTCTCTTCTATAAATTCTAATATATATATATATACAGGTGTTAAGTGTATATTTGGTTTAGTTTTTTTTCAATTTATTTACATCTTAAAAGTAAAAATCAGGTTAAATATGATTTTTTTGATAAGTTTTTTTTTTTAAAATAAAATTTTTAAAAAAGAAATTTAAAAAAAAGCTTTTTTTTTAAATATATTAATTTTCAAAGAATACCCTTCTCTCAATTAATTTTTTTTTCCTCTCATTCTCTTTACAAATTACCATTCTTCAACGTAAATCACGATTTGTTTATTTTTTACTTCTCTCTACAAAAACTAATAAAAAAACAAAAGATCCAACAATATAATATCAAAATCTATAATTTTTTTTTATTTTTACAAAAATAANATATATATATAAGTTGGTTAAGTGTATATTTGGTTTTAGTTTTTTTCAATTTATTTACATCTTAAAAGTAAAAATCAGGTTAAATATGATTTTTTTGATAAGTTTTTTTTTTAAATAAAATTTTAAAAAGAATTTAAAAAAAAGCTTTTTTTTTAAATATATTAATTTTCAAAGAATACCCTTCTCTCAATTAATTTTTTTTTCCTCTCATTCTCTTTACAAATTACCATTCTTCAACGTAAATCACGATTTGTTTATTTTTTACTTCTCTCTACAAAAACTAATAAAAAAACAAAAGATCCAACAATATAATATCAAAATCTATAATTTTTTTTTATTTTTACAAAAATTAAGAAAAAAAATCTAAAATTCAAAACTGCAATCAAATACTATTTCAAGATTTTTTTCTCTTTTTCATCAAAAAGAATTTTAATACAACGTTTCCTCTTTTTTCTTCTTTTTTAAAAATTGAAGCATCATGGTCCGATTACTTGTTAGATCAGTAAAAATCTAATATTATTACTACTATACAAGTTTGAAATTTATTTTTTTTTATTTATTTTTTTATTTTAACATTTGAAATTATATACAAACTTAAAGTATTACATTATACCTTATTAAGGGATTGAAAATGATGTGAATATCCTTTATGGTAATTTTAATCAAAATTAAAGCTTATATAATTTATGTTGTTAAACAATTTACTAAACAGTTTTACTTTAATCATAAAAGTTATTACTTTTCATAAGAGTTTAATAATAATTTTTAAATTAAAAAAAAAATTAAACCAAACAGACTCTAAATAATAAGAATCCCTAGCTAATAGTGTCATTTTTTAACTTTTTTTTTCTTTTATCTTAATTGTCTTAAAAAATTGTGTTGATACAGATATTTAGCAACGGGGTTTATCACAGCATCGAGCACAAGGTTTCTACGAATGCAGAGAAGGAAAGAATCTCCATTACCTTCTCCATCAATCCCAAATATGGGGCTGACGTTGGGCCTGCACCTAGTCTGATAAATCCAGATAACCCTCCATTATTTAGAAAGGTGGGGGTGGAGCAATACTTCAAAGATTACTTTTCTCGTAAGCCCAGTGGAAAAGTATATCTGGACCATATGAGGATTCAAAATGGACAAGACAACTCAGCCTGATATTCAAAACTCCTTGCTTACGTACATATGTTTACATGCTGATACGGTTGTGGTTTGGTAATAAGATTTGGCATTGCAATTGGATCTGCATCTGCTGACAATTGCAAAACCAAACATCATAGAAATAGCAATAAAAAAATCTCAATTGCGGTGAGTTTGTTCTCAATCGCAATTGCAGCTTTGTGTAGTGTGGATATAAATGTAGCTTGTTTGTATCTAAGATGAGAGCTTAGCTACCTATGTAAGGTTTCTAACATAAAAATAAGGTGGGTCTCGATTATTAATGTCACGCCTCAGACTCGAGACATGACAGACGTCGCATACCTGTAAGGTATAATCTTACAGACATGCAAGCTCTAAAATATATATCTTAAACCATTACTAAAAGAGACTGATATACCTGAAGAATTTAGTGATTTATAAATTATATCTGTCGATAGAATTTCTAAATATTATAATTCGACAATATTCAAAATTAAATCTTCAAAATCACAAAGCTACTAAGTCAAAATAAAAATCTGAATACTAATTAAGATAGTTCGATGTTCATAATATTTAAATAAATTCTAGACAATTTAAGTACTACTAAATTAAACATCACTCCCTGAAATTTTCATGTGGTTGACCAAATCACAACCTTAAAAAAAAAATTGAAAGAAGGAGTGAGTCCAACTACTCAAATATTCAAATAAGTTTTTATTATTCTATTACGTTCAATCAAGTTTTATATTTTTATTTTCAATCAAATAAACTCTTATGATTAATGATTAATTAATTGTAATTAATTAAAATATTTTTTGTCATTTTATACTCATATGATACTGATATGAAATGTGAAAAATGTTATATAATCATATCATTATATTATGTCAGCATGTTATACTATCATCCATTATAACATGGCAACTTACAATGTCAACGTTACGTGACATAGAATGACAAGTGATATTTTGATTAAGTTAATCATTACTCATAAAGGTTTATTTGACCTAAAACAAAAGTAAAAGAACTTATTTGATTAAAAATAAAAATATAAGAGATTGATTGAGCGCAATAAAAAAAATAAAAACTCATTTGACTTAAAATAAAAATATAAGAGCTTGGTTGAAGGTAATAAAAAAATAAAAACTTATATGAAAATTTTTTAATAGTTTAAAGACTTTTTTAGATATTATGCCTATTATCTATTATTTTCGATTTGTCACAGATTTAAAAATACAAGGATCAAATTGCTAAATATTGAAAAAGATGTACAAAAATGCATGTTTTAGCTAGTACATGAACTTATCATATACTTATACAAATCTGAGTCTAGATTGTTTTGTATCATGTAACAAGTGAAGTAGTTGTGGTATCTTGCATATTGCAGGGGTAAAATGATAATTAAATATTGCTTTTATAAAAAGTTCGATTAACTAATGGTTATTGATAACATCTTAAGTTAATTAAAATATAATTTTTACCAAATTTAGAAGAAATAAAACATTAGTTACAATTTTTTTTTTCATAAATATCACTCTAACTAGTATCCATGGACATCTATTAACATTATCTTTTAAAGATAGTGATGATTACAATAAATGTATAATGGTAAACTTAGAAATAAATAATGAGTTTCTAGACACAAATTGTAAAATTTATGGGAAATTTTTTTACTTCAATCAAATGAATAACAAGTTTTTCCTTAAGAAGATGCCTACATTATTTATTTAATTAAACTGAAAGTGGAATAATTGTTGGAAACAATATTTACCAACATTTGCACCTATTATCGAGTTGGTTTCATCTCCCTCTTTGAAATTCCATATTTCTAGCCCATTTATTTGTTCTTAAAGAGGAAATGAGAGGTTGGTCAAGTTGTTTCGTGTTCACATTTTTAATTCAAATGACATAATCAGTAATAGAAAACATATATTTATATATTTAAAATTTATTTTAATTTTTACTGACATGAAATCCGGAACAAAACTCTTTGAAAGAAAACCGGACTAACAAAGACCTTTGCTTGTATCGTTGTCCAAGCCTAGCCTCCAACCTGGTCCATTACTAATCACCATATGCCCCTCCTTTGGGTTCAGCCCATGGTCTACCCCATTTCCTTTTTCCTGCTATGCTCTTTCCTTCCATGCCTTTGGACCAAATTGTATTATGATCCTCTTTACCTCTTCAGCCACACGTTATCAACGTTTTGTTTTTGTTTGCATAGAAAGTCAGTTCACCTACGTCACAATCTTCATCTCCTGGTCACTCCCATGAGTAAGATGAAGCTTCTACCCTACAGAACCATGCTTTCATTGGCTGTTGAACCGGCACTGCCGATAGTAAGTAATTGCTTCAATTCAAGTTTTAATTGACAATGAAAGATGAGAGTAAGACTTTAAATTTTTCACAATCTTTCCTTTTCAGCCTACCCTGTCTTAAAACACTGGATTCTAATAAGTGGCAAGATGAACTTGTTTTATGGAGATTTTTCGTCATTGATGACAACTTCACATGAAAAAATAAATAGCCTTTTGAATGAGTCGTGGGCACATACGTACATCACAAAAAACGTGACAATTTGCCTCTCAAATGCTAAACTTAATTATAAATGAGAAGATAGTTTGTCAAATCTTATCAACAACTTTGTGGCTAATAAAATGCATGTGCTTTGGCAATTTCAGCACGTTTTTTAGCTGTAGCATAATATAGATAAATACCTTGACTAACATGTAATGGATTCTTTCATCAATTATATTTAAATAGATAATATTATAAGAAAATGTTTTATGTTTATATCTCTGTCACTTTCAATGCATTCCATATGTTTTTTTATATGAATTTATGTACAAATCAAATAAATAAATCAACTAATCTAGTTATATAAAAATTAGATCACACCCAAATGACATAAAGATTCAAATTAATTTAAAATTTAAAATATTCTGAAATTTCATTACGATATCGTAACGATACTTCATCATCGACATAAATGATTCCACACATAATTAGCCTTTCATTTAAAATATTTAAGAGAGACAATATTTTAATGTCCATTGCTCATACATGTCCTTTTTTTAATGAAAGATTAAAATAAACTAATTATTCCGAGTTGAATCCAATATCATATAATAGTTGTTAATGAGGGTTCATGCATCAATCAAGCTATTAAAGTTAGTGACCAAACTTGTATTTAACTTAATTTATTGGTTCAAATGCTATATTTTATTTTCTATATGATATAAGGGATAAATTGAGTGCCTCTCAACGTTTCAGCCAACCTGCTATGAAATTATTACTTCCCTGACTTTATCGGAATATACCCTGGATGACGTTATCCAAAATAATTATGATCCACAAGAACCACTCACCAAAAGGATAATCCCACTTCTATTAAAGATCACATATCTTGGAAGGTTTTTCGAATGATATTAAAAAACTTAGGTTACTGTGATAATTAGTATAGGATGCTTCAAATTTTTGCTTTAATATATAATTATGCATGTGCGGTAGGTAACGGACCAACTGAATTATATGAATTTGCTTTGATGTAGCATCAAAATTTTGTCTGATATTAGAATATGTAATTAGGGTTTGGTCAACTCAACCCCTTTTTTAGTACATAGTATTGAATTTGCTAGTACGATCTGCTTGTTACCCATTTTTCTAAATCCGAAATTTCTCTTATCATAAAAACATTTGAAAGCTTTATTTTTTAGGCCGATCCCACCTTTTTTTGAGGAAATTGTGAGAGAAGGGCCTCGTGATAAGGTGGTTTCAGAAATAACCACCCATATAAAGTTATTTGTTTCTACCCAAAAATAAACATGAGTGGACCAAAATGCCCTTAAAAACATCGTTTCAAATAAATGCTCAACTATTTGAGCTATCTGCCTCCCGCCAGAGAGAAAATGAAAAATATTAAAAATAAATGTCCGCAGCTGTTTGGGCTTGGTTATTTTTCTCTGTCTCAACTCTAGCAAGTCTTTGTTGAGCACTATCGTTGTCAGCTCTCTCAGATCTCTGAACTGTATGAGCTCTGTCAACTCTTTGTTGAGCACCATCGTCATCGGGCTGTGGTCTATCTCTCGGCATCTGACGACATTGTCGTAGATTAACACACCCTATAGCAGAGATGACATCAAGGTACCTGTTATTGGGTTTATTTCTGCAACACACTTAAATTTCTGAAACATTTGGTGTAAATAATAAGATAGATTAGAAACATTACCCAGAGTTGTTACACGCCATGCATCTATAACATGAGTGAAGAGTTATTTTAGCGTGTCATGGCTGTTACTGGCGTGTTGTGGGTTAACTAGTTATTTGAGTTGTTAGCGTGTCACGACTGTTCCTGGGGTGTGGTGGGTTAACTGAATTTATGGGTTTTTGGTGTGTCATGGCTGTTCCTGGTGTGTCGTGGGTTAACTGGTTTTTTAGGTTTTTAGCGTGTCACGGATGTTGGTGTAACCAGTCAGTAATTATAGTGATTGACGTGTCACAACAGTGATGCATGGCGTGTAACGATACTGATGCATGGAGTGTCACGACAGTGATGCATGGCGTGTCATGACAGTGATGCATGGCGTGTAACGATACTGATGCATGGCGTGTCACGACATTTGACTTGATATGCATGGAGTGTTACAATATTTTACATTATTTGCATGGCGTGTAACAACACGACTGACAAATTTTTTATCACGGCATGTATTGTGTAAAATGATTGACAATTTTTTTTTCAAAATTTTAGTGGGGTTCCAATTGTACGACTTGTGATAAGACACGGTGGTCAGTGGGTGGATGGCATTTACAAGGGTGGTAAGTCACGAATGCGGGGGGTTAGGAGTGATTTGTCGTTTGTGGGCTTGATGAAGCTGATTGAAGATGTTGTTGGGGTAAACTCAAAAATTGACGAGATTGAGTTACATGCATTGATCAGTACACCCGGAGAGCTATCACGGCCAATTATCAAGGACGATGAGGATGTTGCATTAATTTTGCTCGAACAGAGGAATGTTTTGGCTGTGTATGTCAGCATTAAGGGACGCCAAACAAATGTTATGTCACATGGAGAAGTTGGACAACATGGTAATCAGCTCAATCAAAATGAGATTTACAATGTTTCACATATACCATAACATTCGGTCCGTAACCCACAACAATGGCAATGGAGGTATGCACAAGAGTTTGTGCAGCCCAGTAGACAGACGACATTCACAGAACAGTTGGCTGCACAATTTCGATCAGGATGTGCATCAAACCAATTTCTTGCTTCTCTTGAACAAATGCAACGATTGGGTGAAACTGTAGAGTGTGTAATGTTATTGTCAAATGAGAATACGATAATTGAGGACAACTATGTGAGGTTGGAGGGTGACACTGCGACGCTGGAGTATAATACTGCATTTGATGAAGGAAATGAGGATTTGTTCGCTACCGGTGAAGATAGATTTAATCACACTTCAGATGATGGGCTTGAACAATCGCAAGATGACAGTTCAGATGATGACTGCCTTTATGACAGTGACATTCCAATTTGCAATAATGTTGAAGGCGAAACGGAACCTGTTGGAGGTGTTGATGTAGGAGATGTTCAGTGTGATGACCCCATATACAATAACCCTATCGCTGGTGAGAACGGGATTCTTTCCTTTGATACATTGCTCGATGACAATGATCAGAAAAGGGAAAATGCAAGGATATCTCATACGTGGGTAATTGCAGGTGCAGAAAAGTTCTCCTTCCAAACAATTACCACTAAGGAGTCGACATGTGCCGAAGATCGCTTATACAAAGGAAGAATATTTTCGTCGAAGGTCGAGTTGAAACGAGCTTTGAACATGTTGGTTATAAAAGAGAAGTTTGCGATAAGAGTAAAAAGGTCATGTAAAACTCGTTATGAGGTTGGTTGCAAGGACAAGGCATGCAAGTTCAGTGTTCGTGCAACGAAGTTACCTGATAGAGGAGAATATTGGAAAGTTCAGACATTCCACAAAGTACACACCTGTACCGTTGATGGTTTGCAAGGGCGGTTTCTAACTACGAGTGTGAAGATGATTGGTGAACTTATGTCATACAAGATTCGGGCTAATGGAGTAGCATTGAGACCTAAGGACATAATTTGTGAGATGAGGGTTCAATGGGGATTGGAATGCTTGTATGGTAAGGCTTGGTAAGCGAAGGAGTATGCGAAGAGGCTTGTTTTTGGTCCACCGGAGGAGTCATTTCAACTACTACCATCGTATTTTTGTATGTTAGAACAAGAAAATCCTAGCACAGTGACTGCAGTGGCTACTGATGAGGAAGAGAGATTCAAATATTGTTTCTGGTCATACGGGGCTTGTATTCGAGGGTTTTGGGATGTAATGCGTCTTACGGTTACAATTGATGTGACACATCTGAAAGACAGGTTCAATGGTGTTCTGTTTGTCACTGTATGCAAAGATATGAACTAGTGTGTATATCCAGTTGCGTTTGGCATCGGCCATGTTGAGGACAAAGACTCGTGGATGTGGTTTTTTAGCAAGTTGAGTGATGTGGTTGGTTGTCCTGAAAACATTATGTTCATTTCTGATCAGCATCTTGGCATTAAGAAAGCAATCCAAAATGCATACCCAGAAGCGCACCATGGTTTATGCGGTTACCACTTGAAAAAAAAGTTTAAAAACAAGTTCAAGCGCGACGATGTTTGTATGCTTTTCACCCTTGGTCGAGATTGCTACAAGGTGGCTGATTTCAATAGACATATGAACCAGATACAGCAGATTCACCTGGGAGCCCACACGGACCTTATGAGAATAAGGCTTGAGAAATGGACACGTGCATGTTCACCGACAAGGCGATACTAAATGATGACATCCAACATTGCGGAATGTGTTAACTCATGCTTGAAGCATGCAAGACAAATGCTGATCACTGTTTTGATCGAGTTCATCAGAGACATGTTCCAACATTGGTTCCATGAACGGTACGAGAAAGCCGTCAAGGTGACCACGCCCCTCAGCCCTTGGGTTGCCAGGCAGTTGAGTAAAAGGTTCAATGATGCACATCGCTTTCTAGTTAAGCCTATCAATCGAGTGGAGTTCGAAGTTAAAAACGGGAAGATGGATGGACTTGTAAACCTGTCCAGGAAGACGTGTTCATGTTGTGAGTTCCAAACAGATTTACTACCATGCAGCCATGCCATTACAACAATAAGGTCAGAATATCTTTATTTCTTATTTGAACCGTAATTGACATAGCATTTACATTGTGCTTGAAGATTGAGTTTTTAGTGTTTTTCAGTAAATGCAATCGTGAAGCTATTGAATTCTGCGGTGACTACTACAAGACAACCATTTTCATGGAGGTTATTCAGGATCCATTAGGCCGGTAGGGCATCCTAGTGAGTGGGACATCTCCCCTCATGTGAAACAAATTATCGTCTTGCCCCCACCTTGGCTAGGCCAAGCAGGAAGACCTAGAAGGAGAAGGATTTCATCAGCTGGTGAAGGCAGTCGAGCACGAAAATGTTCGCAATGCAAGAGGTACGGGCATAACAGACATAACTGCCCATACCCATTTTCAGTTCCATCCACAAATCTGGCACCATCTCCAAGTCAATCGGTGACTCCAAGACTGCGCCGACCTAAAGCATGTTCAAGTTGTAGACAAACCGTCACACAAGCAATAACTGTCCAATACGAAGGACAATGTTTGAAAATGTAAGGTGTGTTGTGAATGAAGACAACTTGACCGCCTAACTAAATGTGTCTGAAAATTGTAGTTGAATTCGTTTTGCTTTACAGATTTGTTTGCTTGGTCATTCTATTAGGAATTTTTAGTTACGGACTTTGTTGCCAAACATTTCAGGCAAATAAGCATGTCAATGCCTCTGTCTGATCAAGATCGTGTTAAAGTACATTCTTACATTGTTTGTAAAAATGTTTCCGATTACAATCTCCATCAGACAGGAGCCATGTATTTGCTTATCTGCTTGAAATGTTTGGCAACAAAGTTCGTAACTAAAAGGGCCTCATAGAATAATCGAGCAGATAAAATGTCAAGATCCTCATACTATATGCGTTGGATCTGCAAAACATGGCACAGATGCACCAGTGAGTTAAGCCATAATGTGCAACAAGATATTCAGAAGAAATAAATAAGGAATAAATGTGAGACACGCCATGCATAAAAAGTAAAATGTTGTGACATGCCGTGCATATCAAATAAAATATTGTAACACGCCATTCATAACAAGAAAAATGAAATGACACGTCATGCATAACAAGTAAAATGTTGTGACACGCCATGCATAACAAGATAAACTTGGTGACACGCCAAGGATAACAAGCACAATGTTCTGACACACCATGCATAACAAGTAAAAGGTTGTGACACGCCATGCATAACAAGTTAAACGTTGTGACACACCATGCATAACAATTAAATTGTTCTGACTCGTCATGCATAACAAGTTCTGGTGTGTAAATTTAGACGTACGATTTTATAATGGCAGGATCGAATTTTGGCCTGGAAATAATTGAAAAAATAAGGGAGGATGGATACAGAACAATTTCATGCTGGAAGCAATTAGATGGATGAAAAAATCTATATATTCAATGTTAATTAATGTAATGTTGGGTTGGTGCAACCGGTGTGCCTGGAAGAGAAACACGACGAACTTGGAAATTAATTAATGCCAACCTGGGGTGACACACGACGGCCCAATTCTTATGACACACTGACTAGAAGCAGATTAATGGCGTCACATACTGAGTATTTGGCGATTTATGGCGTGACATGCCACGGCCCAATTGTTCCGACACGTTGAGTGGAAGCAGATTACTCGGCTGACACGCCGAGTGTTAGTGGATTTACGGCGTCACACGTTGACTTATTGCAGAATTTTAGGGTGACACGCTGAGTGCAAGCAGATGTATGTTAAGACACGTTGGCTGGTATCGTGTTTAAAGCGTCACACGCTAACTTCTTCCGACTGTGTATCAAATTAAATATATTGTATATAGAAAAGGAAAAAAATTCTTGGTATCAAATTAATTGTGTATAGGTAAAAAAATTAATTGTGTATCAAATAATTGTACAAAGTATATTGTGTATACAGAAAGAATTATATCTGTTTACAATGAATTGTATACAAAAAATATGTATAAAATGAATTGTATAAAAAAATTTATGTGTACCAAAAAAATTGTACAAACAAGGGCCTATATGTTCAAGGTTCGCTCTCACAACTGTTGGAAAAAATTTTCAGAGCATATTGTCGACGCATTTTTGCAATCATATTCTGCTTAATTCCGATCTTTTCTGATTGTAAAATATGCTCAATGTACCCTATCATGAACATACCGCAGCTGACACTATCATTCTGCCGATGCACTTTAGCTTTTGGTAAATGAATATCCAAATCCTGTCTCTTCTGACGTATGTTATTGAAATAACCGGCTTGGTGGCAGATGAATGGCATCATTGTCGTCAAGGGTGTCATCTGACCCGCACGAACTCCGTTATCCTTAGCATCCGAAGTTCTTGTTGAGTCCACGACCTTGATCGTCCACCTCATCAAGTCGATTTTTTCCAACCACCCAATGCCCACCAACGTTGCAAGGCGCGAGGATGAAATCAGCATCTTCCCATTTTTTGGCATACGTTGGCCTTTCACCTTCCACATAGCCCCGCAACTCATCTGGAATTTGCATTTTGGCTCGGGCATCTTCTGTTGGAAATTCAGTGTGTAGCATACGGATGGTGTCCTGTGAAACATGTAAACATTAGCTTACACTTCATGCAATAAAAAACTTAGTATTTATAGAATTGAACAATTTTCAAATAAACTTACGAAGAATATCGTGTCAACCATGCATGCACAGGTAGTGTACAGCTTCGACTTTGGCCCTGTCATTCGCTTGCAAAGTAGGCTGAGGCATGCGTCGATATGTTCACTTGTCATTTCCTCATTGGGATCCTCTAAGGTTATGAAAAAGTCAGCCCCTTGATCCCCTAAGATGCCAACGTTACGCTTGCATATGTAACATAATTAATTTCATAAGTCTTGGTGGATAACTGTTTCATTAAAAAATAATATTTGTAATTTTATTTATA
The DNA here is from genome assembly GCF_000208745.1 of Theobroma cacao. NCBI lineage: Eukaryota > Viridiplantae > Streptophyta > Magnoliopsida > Malvales > Malvaceae > Theobroma > Theobroma cacao. Next base: position 30,438,754 of record NC_030854.1, read on the forward strand.
AGCTTACCTCTCAAACTCCTTTTTCTTGAAAGCTTCGTAGTCTTCTACGATTTTATCCCTCACATCTCAACGGGTCACTAAGGGGTCGACGAATGGGTTTGCCATATATTTGCTTGCCATTTTCAACTGTGCCCGCTCAGTTAGGTTTGAAATTTCTGCTGCACCATGATGGACAGCAGATGACTCTGGTGACGATGATTGTATCTCAACAGTTGCTAAACCTAAACCATCAAAATACAAGCAAAGATAGAATATCGTACTTGTGATTTAAGGCCGTCAAGAATCCGACCAACGATACGGTCCTTAATCGTCTGCTTTGCTACATTCAATGACTGAATTGAAGCCTTCAGCTCCAACATATCTTTTTCATGCTTGCGCATGATTCGTCGGAGCTGACGGGTTATGACTGCTCCGTCATTGACTGTTCTCGACTGGGTCAACTACAATAACATATATAATTGTGTTATTCAATAATCATATATGGAATTGTTGAACATTAACCGTTACAACTTTAATATCCTAACTGGTGGCTCGTTAGCAGTCTGTGGTGGAGCCGGATCGATTGATGCTTTAGGACCTGTCGTCGCTTTCGCATACTGTAATTACATATTTAACTGTGTTATTCAATAATCATGTATGAAATTATTGAACATTAACTGTTACAACTTTAATATCTTTACCGCCGGCTCGTTAGCAGTCTACGATGGAGCCGGATAGATCGGTGCTTCATGACCTGTCGTCGCTTCCACAAACTGCAATTACATATATAACTGTGTTATTCAATAATCATGTTTGGAATTGTTGAACACTAACCGTTACAACTTTAATATCCTTACCGCCGACTCGTTAGTTGTCTGCGGTTGGGCTGGACCGATCGGTGCTTGAGGACCTGTCCTCGCTTTCGTAAACTGCAATTACATAAATTACTATGTTACTCGATAAACATATGTGGGAATGTAGAACACAAACCGTTAGAACCGATCTTACAGACGGGTCATTACCACTCTGCATTTGAGGAGGACTGGTGGGTGGTTCTGGAACTGTCGGCCCATGGTCCAACTGCAAACACAGAAATGTTATTCGATAATCATAAATGGAATTGGAGAACACAAAATTGTTACAATTGTCCTTACCGGCTATTCATTGCCTTGACCATGGTCATCCATTTCATCCATCAACTCATCAACTAAAGCAGCGGCGATGCGCATCCTCTTCATGCCACCAGAGGCTTTTTTCTCCTTCAAGCTTCTCCTTTTTTGCGTCGCACCTAAGCCCCAATCCGATCGATCCTTCATGTGCCCTATTGGCACGTACTTGTTGCCCTCCGATAACGGGACATCAAGGTCCACAAAATACTCTCGGAGGGCCTCATCTGCGGTGGGTTCCAACGTCTTCAGTGCCCACAACTGCAAATAAACAAATAAAATGTTGTCATTATTGAATAGGGAAAATTATTTTACAAATATACGTAAAAATTAACAGTTGTTCACTTACTTGGTCAGATGACTCTAACTTCTAAATTGTCTTGTAGAAGTTTTTTGGCTTCTGATTGCAATCCCATCTGCACATTCGTGGGTGGACGTTGTCCTTCAGACCAGAGGGGGCAACTATTTTTCGAAGGGTCGAAATTGCCTTCATTGCCCAGAACTGCATGTCAAATGTAACCATTATTAGACCGTCAATCATAAACGACTGCACCCATAAATTTTTTGTTCGAAAGAAAGCTGAAAAATTTTACGTTTTAGTACCTGTATCACCCATGCGAATCCATAAATGTTGTAGCGTAACCGAGTTTCCTTTGTCACGCTCAAGTCAGGAACTTCGAACCCCTTCAAAAGGTAGTCCAAGGTCAGCTTCCAAACATAGTGCCCCCATGGAAAGACATTCCAAGCGTCGATGTCCTCCACCAATGACAGCAACTAAGGCGTCACCCATCTACGGTAGTCTTGACCAAATAAAATGTATTCGCGATCAAGACGAGTACCATCTTGGTTGCGTCTCCTGGTAGCTGAAAGTTACCCCCGCGGAAGGTATCAAGCAAAGCCTGCAGCTTAACGTTGTCCTGCCCGTTCCAGTATCTTGCATGAATTCCATCCGCAGCAACCTCGTACGGTCGTCTGAACACATCGGGCATTGGACCAAACTTCAGCCCGGTGATGAAGCAGAACTCCTGCTTTGATAGGCACGCCTTGCTTTTGCAAATGGCAAATCATAGCTCATGGTCCATTGATTGCCTCTCAGTGATCCGACGAATCCTGATGCTGTGCAAGAAATCGACGCAAAAGTACCCATGTGGATAGATGTCCAGGAGCATTCCGAAGCAAGTACGCTTAATTGGATTGTACTCCCCCTTCTGTTGGAGAGTTTTTGTGATGTAATGCAGTTGCGACCACTTACAATGAGTGTTAATTACGACATTGAAAGCCCACTTCTCCTTCGACACGATCAGCAAACTGTCAAGATCCTCATACTGTCTACGCTAGATCTGCAAAATATGGCACACATACACCAGTAAGTTAAGCAGTCATGTGCAACAAGGTACACTGAAGACACAAATAAGGAATAAATATTGTGACATGCCATGCATTGCAATCAAAATATTGTGACACGCCATGCATAATAAGTAAAATGTTGTGACACGTCATGCAAAACAAGTTAAACGTTGTGACACACCATGCATATCAAGTTAAACGTTATGACACGCCATGCATATCAAGTAAAATGCTGTCAAACGCCATGCATAACAAGTAAAATGCTGTGACACGACATGCATATCAAGTAAAATGCTGTCACACGCCATGCATATCAAGTAAAATGCTGTCACACGCTATGCATATCAAGTAAAATGCTGTCACACGCTAATAACTAATTATAATAACAATGGCGTCACACGATAAACACCCAAAACCGCTAAAACCACTGCGACTTAACCACAACAACCATCAAACCAACAAGAAAACACAGTCTAAACATTTGCAAAACAAAACAAAAAAACCCGAACATATCAAACAAACCCAGGAAAAAACCAAAAAATTAACAAACACAATAATGTTGCGAATTTGAGACTCACTAACCTCTTCATTCATGGCCGACATTTTTACTGGTGCTGTGGTTTCGTTCCGCTTGCAAAAAGCCTTCTCAAACACTCCGGTACCGACGGGAATGAGAAATGAATTACACAGACGTTACGAATTCTGAATAATAACTGTTTAAAATGAAAAATGGCATTATAATATTCTTATTTATTCTGAAAAAGGGAAATTAATACAGTGGAAGTCCAAAAGATTATCACGTTAACTGCCCGCTTTTTTTTCTCTCTTTATTTCAAACCATGACGTGTTAGCTGCTCAAGCACTACCGTGTCACGCACTCTAAACCATGACCATGGCATGTCAGCTTTTCAAGCAATGCCGTGTCACACACTCTAAACATGACCATGGCATGTCACCAACTCTGAACTCTGGCATGTCACAGATTTCCTCCATGGCGTGTCACCAACTCTTAACTCTGGCGTCTCACAGATTCAATCCATGGCATCTCACTAACCCTGAAAGCTGGCATGTCACAGATTCCCTCCATGCTATGTCACCAACTCTTAATCTGACGTGTCATAGATTCCCTCCATGGCGTTTCACCAACTCTAAACGCTGCCGTGTCACACATTCCCATCATGGCGTGTCACAAACTCTTAACTCTGGTGTCTCACAGATTCCCTCCATGGCGTCTCACCAACTCTGAGCGGTGCCGTGTCATACATTCCCAACATGACGTTTCACAAACTCTAAACCCTGCCCTGCGACAGCCATCTAACATATGGCCTGCTATAACAGGACCATTTCCTGCTTTAGATTCACATCTTTCTCCTTTCAATTCACCACCGTATCAAGGATTTCTTGTTTCACATCATTAGCCAAGCTTTCCATTCATGACGACCTGTTCCTCGTTCGATTTAATATCTCTCTTCTCCTATTATCTGAATGTCATGTTCCAAATCTATGAAAACCTATCTCATGCAACATTATTTTGTTTTGCACAACCTTCGAAAAAAAAATTTGGGTATTTTGCACAACTAATCTTTGCATATTTATTTTTTTTTCCATTTTTCGCCTGTTTGAGAGTATACGCTAACGAATACAGCTCATTAAGGGTATTTTTATCTCAAAATCTTTTCTGATGACTAAAAATAATTAAAAGTATCTTGTTAGTTATTTACAAAAACACGTTATTTATAAGGGCTTAAAAAAAAATCCCCATTTTTTTTCCCTTATAAATACTGTCCAATTAGGCTATGTGTAGAGGCACTTTCAGCATTTAGCAATATGGCATTATCAAACCCAAAAGATTTTAGCAGCTCTCCTTTAATGGTTAGTGTTCAAGAGCTCGTCAAAGGGCCAATAATCACTATCCCACAACAATATGTTCGTTTAGTTCAAGAACCCCTTTCCCTCTCTTTCACTGCTCCTTCGCCACCAATCCCAACCATTGACATGGCTCGTTTGGTTTCTGGAGATGATGACAATGACCTTGAACTCGAGAAATTGCACTCAACTTGCAAAGACTGGGGTATCTTCCAGGTTCTTCTCAATTCTGCTTTAGCAACTTAGCTAATCAAATGTAAACATGCATGAAAAAGAGGAAAAGCTAATTGATTCCATCCAAACTCCATTTAAGAGTTAGGATCTTTGATTTTTTCTTTTGAATTTTTTGACCAGGTGCATAATTAAGTTTCCTTTTCATGTTTACCATATGAAGTTCGTTTATACTAAATACATATAAAAGGATTAATTTTCGATATAATCATATGGAAAAATATGTTAATTAGAACGTACATATACGGGTAATAGAGCTACAAGTAATTTATTTTAGAAGAAAAAAATTAAAAAAAATAGTACAAAAGAGTATGTGAAGAAAAATATATTCAGAGCTAATGGTTTTGCAGTTGGTGAACCATGGAGTTAGCTCTTCACTGTTGGACAAACTGAAACATGAGGTGGAAGAATTTTATAGGCTTCCCTTGGAAGAAAAAATGAAATACAAGATCAGGGCAGGAGATTGGGAAGGGTATGGATGCAGGAGCAGAGAAGGGGGAAAACTGGACTGGGTTGACAGTTTGAATATAATTACTAACCCTGTCCATAGACGCAGGCCTCATCTCTTCCCAGAGCTCCCTTCATCCCTAAGGTAATTCTCTCTGTCTGTCTCTCTTTATTGAATCTGATAAAAAAAAAAAAAGCCTCTTTTAATATGATAGATTTTATACTCTCTTCACATAAATTGACCTTTTAATATATAATCTCGTGCAGAAACACCTTGGAGTCTTACTTATCGGAACTCCAAAAGATTGCCGCAAAACTTCTTGGTTCAATGGCAAAAGCTTTGGGAATTGATGTAGAGGAGATGATGGAGTTTTTTGATGATGGGATACAAGCAGTTAGATTGGCATATTATCCACCCTGTCCAAAACCAGAGCTGGTGATGGGCCTTTTTCCTCACTCAGATATAACCCTTATCAACATCTTGCACCAAGTTAATGGAGTGGATGGCCTTCAGATTAAGAAAGATGGACTTTGGTTTCCTCTCAGCATCAACCCTGATGCCTTTATAGTGAATGTAGGAGACATTTTGCAGGTTTGTCTCTCTTCTATAAATTCTAATATATATATATATAAGTGGATTAAATAATAAGAATCCCTAGCTATTAGTGTCATTTTTGTACCATTTTTTTCTTTTATCTTAATTGTCTTAAAAAATTGTGTTGATACAGATATTTAGCAACGGGGTTTATCACAGCATTGAGCACAAGGTTTCTACGAATGCAGAGAAGGAAAGAATCTCCATTACCTTCTCCATCAATCCCAAAAATGGGGCTGACGTTGGGCCTGCACCTAGTCTGATAAATCCAGATAACCCTCCATTATTTAGAAAGGTGGGGGTGGAGCAATACTTCAAAGATTACTCTTCTCGTAAGCCCAGTGGAAAAGCATATCTGGACCATATGAGGATTCAAAATGGACAAGACAACTCAGCTTGATATTCAAAACTCCTTGCTTACGTACATATGTTTACATGCTGATACGGTTGTGGTTTGGTAATAAGATTTGGCATTGCAATTGGAGCTGCATCTGATGACAATTGCAAAACCAAACATCATAGAAATAGCAATAAAAAAATCTCAATTGCGGTGAGTTTGTTCTCAATCGCAATTGCAGCTTTGTGTAGTGTGGATATAAATGTAGCTTGTTTGTATCTAAGATGAGAGCTTAGCTGCCTATGTAAGGTTTCTACCAGAAAAATAAGTTGGGTCTCGATTATTAATGGCTTGTTTGATCATGTCTTGCACTGTACTTTGTATTAAACTTTTTTGAAATCAATCGAAAGAGTGAGTTTTAGTCTTAAAATTTTTATGGTGTTTCTGCTATATATTGAGTTCTTCAAGTGATAAGAATGGTGTAGATTTTGATGGAACTTTTAGATTTGGGACTGCATCAAACAAAAGTTTATTCTCTGTGGCCCTCGACTCTACTTCAATCCAAAGGATCCCAAAACGCAATGATTAATTAGAAGATGAAGATGAAAAGCAGACAGGGTTGAAGTCATTCGTACAGGAGCGATGATTCCTGGCTATGGCTCGCATCATCTGTCAATGCTAACCACACCTTCTTCTTGAATCCTGATTAATACAAACTTCCACCGTCCTAAGCACAAACCATGAAGTTTTATCTTTTGTTCCCCACTTCGACTCTCTTTGCATTTAAAGCTAAGGCATCGTACAAATGTTAGCAGCGCTGTAATAAGAGGCCAAATGGTTAATAAATCAAACCAAGAGATTGGACCAATTGATAAAAATTTTCTCAATAATATTGAAATTATTTTATTTGATAGAGGCATTAACATAATTTATTTTTGTATATAATAATTAGATCATAAGGGTGGTGGAGTCATATTCGATGTTTATGTTGTGCAGTGAATTTCAACGTCAATACAAATCCATGATAAAGGGATTTGGTGTCGGGAACAAAAGATCAATGTTAAAAACTGAGTCAATTGTAAATAAGTAATCCGTAACATTAAATGTATGTGGAGATATTCTAATTGATTTTTCATCAACCGTTTTTTGGATAACACAATTTAATCAAAGCTTGATTTTTATGACCAATGCCGTCATGCTACAGCAACAGCTACCATATATTGGTCTCTCAGCATTAATTCTGGAGTGACGTGAGGTGGTAACTATTTATTCTTATTTTGGTAAAAAAAATCCTAAAATATGAAATAATCCGAAAAAAAAATTCAAACCTAAATAATAAACCCAATCATTCCTAAACCAAAATGAATCCAATTTAACTCAACCGGTCTCGGCCCATTGCATCCCTATTCCCTAGCCAACTCTTACCGGTGGTAGGTGCGGTCAACCAGGAGGCATGCTTCCCCTAAAATGAAGAAAGCCCAATTAAAATGGGGCCGGGTGAAATAACCTGAAACACTCAAGAACTCACCTACCAACTGCTGCTCTTCTTCACCAACTACCTTTGTTCTTCCTCCCTTCTTCTTCCTTTCTTCAAACTTTAACACAAAGAAGAAAAACAAAAACATTAAAAAAAACGAAGGAAAAACAGTTGAAATTAACCAAGGTTTCAGCAGAAATGTCATCCTCCACTAAACAACCCGATGTGATAACATGCAAAGGTAAGTCTTGACACCCATCAATCATTTTTTTTTTCTGCTCTTTCTTTTCTTAATTGTTGTATTTATGGTTTGATTGATTGATGTTTGAATACTTTTCTTTTTATTTATATTTTGTTGTTAAAGCAATGGTGGCATGGGAAGCTGGAAAGGAACTGGTGATGGAGGAAGTGCAAGTAAGCCCACCTCAGCCTCATGAAATCAGGGTCAAAGTTGTTTGTACCTCTCTTTGCCGCACTGACATTACTGCTTGGGAAACTCAGGTGCTTTTTTTTTTCTTCTTCTTCTATAGATTAGAATTTCAGTCCCAATTTTTTTCCCATTTTTTATACTTATAGTTTAACTCTGATTGTGTTCCCTTCCTCTCTATCTTACCTAACTTTCCCTTGCATAAGATTGGAGTCCCCTTATTAGAAAGTGAAAAAAAAAAGATTAGTTATTCATGTATTTGATGTCATGTTCAATGAATAAGGATGAGATGCCATCATAAGAGCTCAAACTAGAAAGAAATTTAGGTGGTAAAAATTCTAGTTGACTCTCCAAATAGTAAGAAATTTGCGGGGAAAAATATTCTAGTTAACTCAATGTCTTCTTCATAATAATGTTGTTGATATAGTTTCTGTTTAAATCTTAATTGTATTTTCTCTTAAAAGATCGTTCAAAGTGTGGCTGGCGAAACAAATTCTTGTTCTATTAGTTTTGATCCACAGAGACACTTCTTCTTATCTGTTCTTCAAAATTTTTTCTACCATTTCTGTTCTAACATTGGCTTGTATATCTAACAGATCATGCTGATTTGCAGGCTATATTTCCTCGGATATTTGGCCATGAAGCATCAGGGTCAGTTCTGCAACCTTTCTGGTTTTAATTGTTCTTTACAAGCCCTTGTTCATTTAAACTTGAAGCCCTTGCTCTATCTGTTTGAACAAATGTTGGAGACAATTAATTAAACCATGATAAATAGATTTGTATATACTACTGCTTAATGCACCGCATATAATGTGCCACAGCAATTGTAGAGTCAATTAGAACTCCACTAGAATTTTCGAGATTTTAAAAAATAAGGATATCCTTGCTGTATACGGCATTACTTTTTCTTTTTTTATGTTTATATTGACTTTCATATGCTCATTACACAGTTGATAAAGAAAGTGGGATTATAGTTTAGTGGTGTTTTGCAGGATTGTTGAGAGTGTGGGCAAGGGAGTGACTGAATTTGTGGAGGGGGACCATGTGCTTACAGTATTCACTGGAGAATGCAAGACATGCATTCACTGTGCATCAGGTAAAAGTAACATGTGCCAAGTCCTGGGTTTGGAAAGAAGAGGTGTAATGCACAGTGATCAGAGGACACGCTTCTCGGTTAAAGGGGAACCTGTTTATCATTACTGTGCAGTTTCAAGTTTCAGTGAATATACAGTTGTGCACTCTGGATGTGCTGTCAAAGTCAGTCCACATGCACCTCTGGAGAAAATATGCCTACTAAGTTGTGGAGTAGCTGCAGGTAAAAGAACTTTTAGTATGATATTGCAGAACTCAGCGTGCAGCTCTCTGTTTCTATGTTTCTGTTTAACGGATGCAGTAGTATGAATATATGTTGAAACCTTTACAAAGAGCTAATGCTGGAAAGAAAGTACTAAAATTTTTGGGGTTCCATGGGTTTCCTACTTTCCTTAGCTAACTTATATATTCTTGAGCAATATAAGTTTGTCTCAATAGATGTAATTCTCAATTATAGTTGACTAGACTTGACAGTCAAAGCTTTGGTTTTAGGTCTTGGTGCAGCTTGGAATGTTGCTGATATATCTAAAGGATCAACTGTGGTGATTTTTGGTCTTGGAACTGTAGGCCTTGCTGTAAGTATAAGTAGAATGCTTAGTGACAAGCTCAGTGCTGTAATGATCTGTCAGCCACATTTGATCCATTTTGATAAATTATTACAAAGCTTCTATGATTAGGTTGCACAAGGTGCCAAACTTAGGGGAGCATCTCAAATAATTGGTGTTGAGACTAATCCTGAAAAGTATGAAAAAGGTAGTATAAATATTGCACTCCAAGTTATGGGTTTTTGAGTTCTGTGCTGTTGAAAATTCTCTAAAATGATGTGTTGTTATGGTTGCAGCAAAGGCTTTTGGAGTCACAGAATTTTTGAACCCCAAGGATTGTAAAGAACCAATTCAGCAGGTATTCATTCAAGGAGCAATAAAAATCAGAAAATTCTTTTATAATATTGTTGAATATATATCCATATTATATAATGATATTCAAAAGGCTGAATGATCTCAATAGAAAGATAACATCATCACTGATTATGCCTCTTACATGACTTATGCTAGCCAGTATAAGGTTGCTGCAGAAACAAGCATAGATTTATACTTGTCCGTGTGCTCAACCATGCATGCACACACAAACAAAAAAAAGCAGTATTGAAATCTTAGACAATGCAATGGGAAACTAAAATTCAATTTATGTTTCTTTTTTCTAAAAAAAATATCCAGGTTATTAAGCGCCTATCTGGTGGAGGGACAGATTACTCCTTTGAATGCATAGGTGATACTGGAACAGTAGCTACTGCATTGCAATCGTGCTGTGATGTAATTTCTTTTCATATTATCTGTTAATTCTTCTCTGTTTAAAGAAGATTTATTCATCAAACTGAAACTTTCAAAAAAACAAAAAAACTGAAACTTTCCAGTCCTCTGTTGTCTCATAGGGTTGGGGTTTGACAGTTACTCTTGGTGTACCAAAAATGAAGCCTGAAATAGCAGCTCACTATTCAGCATTCCTTTCGGGAAAAACATTGAAAGGATCTCTATTTGGAGGATGGAAACCTAAATCTGATCTTCCATCATTAGTAGAGAAGTACATGAATAAGGTAAGAATTGCAGAACTTCCTGTGGATTGATGCATAGTTATTACAAATAGCATAATTAGTTGCTTTTTCCTTTAATAGTTTAATTTTTGGACTGTGCTAACTTTTTGGGTTCTAAAGTACGAGACATCTCATCAGTAGTGAAATTTAGGGCATATATCCCTTCCCTGTACATACAACACAGCTCTTACTATAATAGCCAGAAAGTTCCTTGATTTGCATACTATAGCTTTATAGCTTGAATGAGTCCTAAAGCACTCAATTTTAACTTAAATGTGTGTTGCCTACAATCAGATGGTTTTAGAATATTGCACAAGGCAAAAAAAGACAAATGAAATGGTTAAATTAGCATTAGCAAAGGCTGTAGAGCAATTACTGGTTTGGATTAGAAAGCAAATGAGAGATAGCAACATTATTACATTTTAGCATAAATAAATGAATGAGTACTTTGGTGATTTCAGTTTTTGGTCTTGAACCTTTTTTAAGTTGAAAACAGCTGAGCAATTTTATGGTCTTTTTTCTTATATGGATAGCCCTTTGAAAAGGAACCCCTTGCTTCAATCTCCATACCTTAATTTTATTTTGCATGACCTTTAAGGGGAAACTCCATCCATGGTCTTTATTCTAGTTCCACTTTAGTCCCTAACTTCTGAGTTATTCCATTTGGGTCCTTAACCTTTTAATGTGATTCCATTTTGGTCCTTATGTTAGATTATTCCATTAATAACTGAGAAAAATGTCCACACAGAATGCCAGGGAATGTCCACGTGGCGTATCACATAATTTACAACATGAATATGATGTCAATTTTAACGAAACAATTTCATGAAATGATCAAAATGGAACCATTTTAGAAAGTTAAGGATCCAAATTAGAAAATTCAGAGGTTAGCTTCTCAAGTGGAACTGTAATAAAAAGTTAGGGACCATAAGTGGAATTTACCCGCCTTTAAGATTATTTCATAGAATTGGTCCTTCAGAGAAAATATTCGCTACTTGTTATGAAATCAAAAGATTGTATTAGCAAAAAGTTCATCTATTATGAAACTTTCTAGTCCATCCGTGCTCAAGATATGGCTTACTGTAATGTCTGTATGTCTACTATCATATAGCCAGGGTCTCATCGCATTGACAAACTGTGTAAATGAGAAAAGTCACATTAAATTGACAAGAAATGGCTTACTGTAATGTTTGTGTGTCTACTATCATATAACCAGGATCTCATTAAATTGACAAACTGTATAGATTGAGAAAAGTCAAAGGAACTTGCAGAGAAATTTAGACTGAACTGTTCAAATGCATGCAGTCAATGTTTTGCACAAATGAATGTGCAACGATAATAATGCATGTCTACCGGCTACTTAATATATGATACTAAGGGAATTCTATTAGCAATGGAAGGAACACAAGTTAATTAAGTCTCCAATTAGATTTCTCATAAAAAGGGACATTTAGTTGTGATGGTTGGTCAATTGGGTATCTCATCTAAGGTGATACTTTAAATGTCAATCTTGAAGCCCACTAATTCTTATAAATCTTCAATAACATTCCACAAACCTGCTAGGACTAAGGATATGTGTTTATGTTTTGTAAGAGAAGAAAACATTATGTGTTGACTTGATAACTCATTTCCACAGGAAATCCAGATAGATGAGTTCATCACACATAATCTGCCATTTGAGGATATCAACAAAGCTTTCAGTCTCATGAGAGAAGGAAAGTGTCTGAGATGCGTTATTCACATGCCAAAGTAGTTTCCATATATGGGGTTCACAAGTATGCATGAATAAATATGGAAGCAAAATGATCTTCTGTTTTTGATGCTGTTTACCTTGGTGGGAGCTGGGAAGGTACTACTTATAAAGAGAGAGAGAGAGAGAGAGATTGAAACTACTGCCACCTCATCATTTTTTTTTTGCCATGTCATTATTTTGGAATATTAATATTATCATCATATATTCAAATGCAAGCATTTATCCTTACTGTTATGCTTTACAATAAGGGGAAAAAACCTCCATAATTAATTACTATCCTCCCTAGTTAGTTTCAAAGTATAATTTCGTTCCTTAAAATGCTCATTTTTCTAGCATTTAAATCTGTTTTTTTTAAACACAAAATTATATATAGCACAAAATGTCAAAGAACAATTGGAAAAAAGATATAGAAACTAAAGATTTTATTGGCATCGTTATAAATAATATTAATGTTTGAGTAAAATGCCAAAATGTAAGAAGGTTTTGAATGTGTCATTTTACTTTTTTATTAAATAATTAAATGTTAATGGAGAAGAAACAAGTAGAAAAGAACAAAGAGTTGGAGGGATAGAAGTAGAAAGAAATTAGCAGGACATACGTTTAAAAAATTAAGAATTTCTTTATTTTAAACTTCCTTATTATTAAAAAAACTGATTTTTTTGCTAATACATATTAAGTATCAAGTAATTAAAAAAATGATTATTATGTTATATCCATTTGTAATTAATTAAATTATTAACTTTTATAAATGTCAATCTTGAGGCCCACTAATTCTTATAAATCTTATCCTATTAATTACTTTCCAACTTGTGCAGTTGGAGATCTTATTAGTCCATGAAGAACTTCGCAGCCTATCCTTAGCATTATTACCAGTGGCTATATTTGTAGTGTTTAATGCTAGATTTTAAACTTTAAGAAGGATAAAAATGAGTCTTGAGAATAAACGGCGAGGCTTGAATGCTTCAAGATAAACCTTTTGTTCCCAGGGTTGTGCATCTGTAAAACATTCCACAAGCTTGGTCGGGGTAAGAATGTGTTTTTATGTTATTTAACAGTAGAAATATTATGTGTTTACTTCCCATGATATATGAGAGAAGGAAAGTGTTCTGAGATGTATTTAGCTATCACTTGCAGCTTTAGATTTAGAATGGCAATCGAAACAAAAAGAATAGTTTTGCAACTCATTATCTGATCAAGTTCTTGCAGTTCCAAAGAGAATCAAAGGATCGGCTTGACTTGGTGAACCAGAAAGCTGCAATTGCCCATACTCATTCCAAAAGGGTTCTTCCAGTTCCACCATATTAGTTGAATTCTATTATATTAAATAGGAAGGTTACCATCAAACCTGTATCAATATCTGGTCAAGACAAACCGATACCTATTCATCCTTTGAGTTTGCAAATATACCATTTCTGGGAACCTATCGCCGGGGAGACGATATTCATGCATATTCCAGTTAGTTTTGGTAGCATCTTTTCCATTCTTTGTGTCGGCCTTGTGCTCATAAAAGTTAAGCACACCTCTTTTTTCAAAGTTAACTTTGTATTTCATTCAAGAAAGACCCTACAAAAGCTGCTCAAGAAAGGCAGGAAATTTGATTAACCCAGAGGCAGCAAAGTAGCAGAAGAATACAAAAACTGAAGCATATTCAAGTACCCTATAATTACCTTCTCTTGATTATCATTAAAAATAGGTTTCTCTATCCGCCTTCGCCTTCGCCTTCAGGAGTCCTTGTAGGTCTTTTCCCGTTGGAGTTGGCGGGAGCTGAAAAAGAAGCAAAGGCTTGTGGGAGTAAACGTCACAAGCATTAGCTGAGAATGAGATTGCCCAATAACCCCACGTGGCTGCTGCCGTCACCAGCAATCAAACTTGGGGAGATAATAGGAAACTCACTACCTATCGGTAGGATCCCGGAAGCCTGTGCATTTTTCTCTGCAATATTTAAAAAAAAAAAAGTGTAAAAGAGACGCGGCGTAAGCAGCTTGGCAGGGCAGGTCTCTTGTTTCCTATTAAAACACTACTGGTTTCCTATAAAAGCACTACGAACAGTAACTCTTTTTTCCAGCGTTAAAATACCGCGAAATAGTGCCATCACTCTTCTCATCAAACCTTGAGAATGTATTCCCTAGGCGTGGTTTTTGATCCTTCTGATCGAGACATCGTTTCTCACTATCTCCCCATGTTGATTTCTGGTGAATCAATGAGCAGTTTAGGTGATTTGCAGTACGTGATTGGTTTTGCAGACATCTATTCCACCAAACCAAGTGTCTTTTTTGATGTGAACAACGGGAATGGTCTTCCCTTCTTGAAAAGCAACCAGAGATTCATCTTCACCCACCGTCAGAGGATTTCCAAGAAGAATGCAAATGGAAAGTCATCATTACGACGAAACGCTAGGAGTTGGAGACAGTGGTGGATATTGGAGGTCTTCAACCGCTGAGAAGCCTATACTTGATGAGCAGCAACAGGAAATAGGGTTCGTCAGAACCCTTAACTTTTTTGAGTTCAAGGATGAGAAAAAAAGTCGAAAGGATGCCACCAAAACTAGGTGGTTAATGCATGAGTATCGTCTTCCCGGAGACACGTTCCAAGAATGGGTTATCTGCAAGATCAAGGACACCTCTGGTTCTCCACATGATGAATATTCTGATTCTATTTGGGAGAAAGAGTTGTTCGGAAAATTATTGTTGCCGCATTCAGATGAGAATCATCATCATCAAGACGAATATCAGTCTCAGATTCAGTCATCTACTGTTTTCAATAATGGAAATCTACCAAGTTATGAAGTTGATCAGCTACTAGATGATGACCCTTTTAAAGAGGTGGATCAGCTATTGGAGATCAACGACGACAATCAGATTCAAACTCAGTCATCCACCGTTTTTAATAACGGAAACCTACGAAGTTATGAAGTTGATCAACTACTGTATGCACATGAGAAGGAAATATCAAAAGATGATGACCCTATTAAGGATGTGGACCAGCTATGGGAGATCAACGACGACAATCAGATTGTTGATTACTCTTTCAAGGAGATGGAGCAGTTACTGGGTGTCGTGACGTGCGGGTCCGGGAACCCGTCCGCCAGACGCGGGCGAAAATTAAATATTCGCGTGGGTGTGGGAGTCGCCACCAATCTTTTTTACTAGTTGCGATTGGTCACTTATTAACCCGATTCTTAATCGACGAAGTCCTAAATTATTTTTAGGTCCGTCGAAAGAACGAGAACTGGTCCACATTTTAGAGATGGGTTCGGGAGTGCGGTTACGCACTGAGAAGGGTTAGCACCTCCGTGCGCCCGTTTCACGAACAGTACCATTCAATCTTAAGTTATCTTAATATAGCCTTTTCTTAGTTTAATCCCTATTTCATTAATTAAATATTTTATTGAATTGTCAGACTGAGTTATTCACTTGGTCTTACGTATGCATATGATGCAAGCGTAGAATGATGTCGTGACTTGTTTTTTTTAAATGATGGAGTCGGTAATCTTTTATTTGAAAATTATTCGAAGACTATCCCAACGCTTTGGTGAAGTCTCGAAATTTTTCTCACCTAGATATATCCCCGGAAGAACTCGTCTCTACGAGTTCCTCGGGGAAATCCCATCATTGGGATTCCCGCGCCATTTGCAAAATATGAGTGGCATGCAATGACAGTATAAAATGATAGTATCTATATGCATGCGTTTATTGATTGTTTAAAAAATTTTGGTTATTTATTTATTATTATTTATTATTTATTATTATTTATTATTATTTTTAGTACAAAAAATGGGTGTCTACACTTACTAGTCATCCAATTTTTTGTCTTTATATATCTTCAAGCCTTTTTTTAGCATTTTCAATTTCAAGAGAGAAAATCCAAGCCCTAAAACTTTGAAGTTTTGATAAAATCAAGCTTTTTTGGCCAAACCTTAAGATTCTTAGTGGAATCTTGTGCAGTTTCTTTGGTTGGTTCACTTTATTCATGCACCAGCTTTTCAACATATTCCTATCTGTATCAAGCCTTTATTAGAGGTCTAAAGGTGTCATAGCCCAATCTTAGGTGATGACCGGCGCATGGGCCA
>NC_030854.1:30459710-30672347 GCF_000208745.1 Theobroma cacao
TCCCGCGTAGTGGGTGGGGGATGGGACGGCGACGGGATGGCTGGGCGTACGCCCAGCCATCCCGATTTATTTTTTTTTTATATATTTTTTTATTTTATTTATTTATTTATTTAATTTAATTTAATTTATATTTATTTATTATTATTATTTATTATTTTATTTTTTTAATTTATGTGTCTACACTGGGAATGAACGACAATGATCCGATTGCTGACGTAGACAAGGCATTGGCCACGATGAATTCCTATTATTTTCCGGACCTACTCGACTAGATTTAATCCAAATAATTTCGCTTTTGTTTTTGATCTAGAATTGATTCTTTTTCTTTTCTTCTTCGAAGTTGTAAAGATCTTTTCTGTGAGTTGAAATTAGAATGTTATTACCATTGATTATCAACTACTTTGGATTTATTTCTTAAATTGATTCTATCTGCTTGAATATTTGAGTAAAATTTGGTACTCTGACACAATATTCAACTGCAACTCATTGTTGCTTGTTGCTGTGCATCTATAGAAGATGATGAATCATTTTTAGCTAGGATGGCAATCGCATGAAGCTAAGCTTTCATTTATGTAGTGGCAAATATATATAGAGCTCGTGGTCGATATATATCAGAACAAATGGTAGTGGGAGGTCGCCATTAATGATGAGCAAGAAGCAGTACCTAACCAAAATTGCAAACAAATGAAATAATTTAAGCTCTACTTTGGAAATCCTACCAGCAACTGATAATTACATATATAGCAACTTGATTTCTCGTGGTCTATATATTATGCTCAATCATTTGGCCTTCCGAAACCAGGGGTGAATATCTGACCAACTGCTTCCAGTGCAGAGAAATTCCAACTCTCAGCATGCCTAACAATCTGCAAATAAAATAATCTCATAGTGAACAATCATAAATGATGACATTAATGGTATACAGATTAAATCCACCAGAGAGAAATAAAATTACTTGTGTATTTCTACAATACTCTAAACCAGGAAAAAACAGCTGACCTTGCATTTCTACAATACTCTAAAGGGAGTTATTAAGGCATAATACACAAGATAATTGAAAATAACTCAGCTAGGTAATAAAAGTGCTCCTTTCTGACCTTGCATTTTCATCGACTTAACATGAAGTTTCACACACCTGTGGAAGCATTTTAGGCAGCCACCATCTCTATCATAATTCTCAATCATTTTAAGTGAAATTATTTTTCTGAATAACAATCATTTAAAAATTTTCAGTTTTAAAGTACCTCCAGCAAGAATCAGACAACAGCTACTTGAATGGTTTTATGCAGTAAAATGTTTTAATTTTCTTTTTCTGTGAAATATGTTTTTCTACGATAAACTAGTTAGTACCTACATAGATTTAGCTTGCAGTGTAAAGTGAGTGATAAGCTGCTGTTCACTGACAATAGAATAACTTCAAATTCTAGCTCTTAAGCAACCTAATTTTCCTTGAGTTTTCAGACTAATTGGATCTTGCTGTGAATGCAAAACCAGATATTTAATGTTGGTGAAATGAAAATAATCCATAATGTTTGTTGGCAGCACAATGTTTGTTTCAACCTTGAAACCCTGCATATAAATGAAAATTATCAGCCACTATCCATAATTATTGAAATCAAATAGGGCTGGCCACAGAAAAAACATTGTGGAGGATGGTCTTTTTGGTGTATGCTTGGGTGCTAGTTATCTTTTAGTGATGGTTTTTGCTTCATCCCCTGCTTGCTTTGGGTATGGCTGATTGGGAGAGTGTACAGCAGGTAGTTATGGATTTTCTTGAGTGAGTAGCTGCGGTTTTGTTGGGGTTGTACAGGAAGTTGGATTGTAAATTGATGATATAGTATTAGGATGTAATGTTTCGTATAAGGAGTGGGATTGTGAGCATGAAGCTCTGTGTAGGGTTGGATGGAATTGTTTTATAGGGAGGGTAATGAAATTATCTATGGCTTATAAAAGGAAAAAATAGATTCGTTCATCTGTCAATCTTTGTGCCTCTGTTAAGAGTTGTGAGCTGCCTGCGAGCATAAAAGCATAATGCCTTCTAAAAGACATATTTTAAAGTTTAAAACACTAAGTTCCAAATTTATGTTAAGGTAAATATATATATATATAAAAGGTAGATCAGAGACCTGGAGAGCTTCCAGCTCTCTGACCTATAAGTCATACTATGTGCTTAGATCTCCTTGATATCCACTTGGTAAGTTGAAATATTGCTGCAGGTGTTTCAACAAGTGTGAATCTTAGCAATCAAGACATAAATGTACCTTGAGAAGCCAAGCTCAACACATTTCCTGCCTTTAATTGGTTAAAGCCATGCGCTCCCTTATCTCAAATGCTAATGGTTGCCTAAGCATTAAGGAAAGGATGTGGGCTCTTGTAAGGCCTAAAACAGGGCAAGTTATCACAGGTCTTATTTTGGGTGTGGACTTTTGGCTGCCCATATTACATTGTATGAAAACTGAATTTCCCTTATAAAATATCTCTGTAAAGATTGACTGGGTAGACATGGAAAACGACATTGGCTGCAACAAATGGTTCTTGAGATGCTGAATTTCCCTTATAATTGCTTCCTCTATTAAGTGAAGAAGTCACCTAAACAAATCTAGGACATAGCAATGCGGTTGAGTTTGTAAGTATTCGCAGAATATATTCTGTTCCTGAGGTGCTGTGTGATATACGAATACCATTCTCTTCCTTTCTCTCTTTCCCTTGGCCACTTTCTTATGAACGAAGGTGAGAAAAATTATTCAAATTTTTTGTCTAAATTTAAACAAAATCTTGTAAAACGTCACTTTACAAAGCTTGGATCGTTCCCGGAATGGGCAAGCCCCAACTACAAACATCTAACAGGCTTGTAATGCACTTTGTAAAGCCTTATAAAAGAGGGGTTTGAGTAAAATGAGTGTTACCTACAAGGAACAAAGGGTGCTTTCTTGTTACTTTAGCTGAACTACCCCATATGCTTTGCTTTTGTATATGTTGTTGTTAGGTTAAGCAGGTTAGACTTTTGAAACCCAGAAGTTTCTCCTCCTTTAAAGGACAAATCAAGACATACCACAGAAGCACATGTCTAGGTTGAAAGGCAAGTCAAATAAGGAACCAAAGTCAAATTGTTGTTATATATTATGACGCTTCCAATGCATTGCCATGGCTTTCTCATATTAGTAGTGTTGAAACCTGTTTGAGGAAAGAAAACATTAAAGAATAGTTATGACAGAGCAGCAGAAAATTCATCCTGTGGTGGATGTTGAAGCACCAGCTCCAACAGTGCCTTTGGTGCCTCCTGGCTCTGCTACATCGGAAAAAGGTAGTCCGGTTCAGCATCGACTGCCACAACGTACCATTCCTGTGATTCACAAAAGGCCACCAAAGAAGAGGAGCTGTTGTTGCAAGTGCATATGTTGGACAATTAGCCTCATTGTCCTCCTCTTGATAGTCCTTGGTGCCACTGTTGGCATTCTCTACCTTGCCTTCCGCCCAAAACTACCCAAATACTCTATTGACAGCCTGAGAATAAGTGATTTGAGGCTCAACTTTGATATGACCTTGTATGCCAAATTCGACGTCAAGATCACAGCTAATAACCCCAACAAGAAAATCGGAATATACTACGAGCAAGGAGGGCGATTAAGCGTGTGGTATACAAACTCAAAGCTGTGTCAAGGGTCATTGCCGAAGTTCTACCAAGGTCACCAGAACATAACAAAGTTGGACGTGGTGTTAACAGGACAAACAGAGGCTGGAAGCACTTTGATGTCAGCCCTGCAAGAGCAGCAGCAAACAGGACAGATACCCCTGGACCTTAAGGTTGATGCCCCTGTAGCAATCAAACTAGGGAAGTTAAAGATGAGGAAGGTCAGGATCTTGGGAGACTGCAAGTTGGTGGTTGATAGTTTATCTGCTAACAATATCATCAGCATTAAAGCTAGTAACTGCAAATTTAGATTGAAGCTTTAAATTCTTTTCTCTTAAGCTTATTTTATAAGTACTTATTATTCTTCAGCTTCCCAGTTTTCTGATGGGGAAGGTCTTTGCCTTTTTTTCTTAAATATTTGTATTTTGTGTGAAAATGGTTATTGGCTTTTGGCACTGTATTGATATCATTCAAGCTATTTGCAGAAATACATCAGTTTAGATTTATGGGTGTTTTTATGAAAAAATTTTCTTCTGAGAATCAACCCCCCACTTGAGGCTAGGCATAAACGAAAATTAACTAAATGAGAAAATAAAAATGGTTAAAGGGATTGCTCTTCTATCGCAGTGTAACTAGGCTACCAACCTGATTTCCCTTTGACAAACCACAAGCAGAAATCATCCTGGTATATTTTTTCATCTCGAGAATGTTAAAGGACTAGGCTCGGTAACGTAGTACCGCAAGTCAGTGAAAAGTCAATCAGAGATTTAATTCTAGCTCAGCTTAGGGTTTAGTTATAATTCATCAACAATTGCCTTCAATTTCGGCATCCCTGCCTTGTAAGAGTACAAAATTGTAAATGGTAATAAATTCTTAGATATCATCTAAATTGGTGCCTGAATTACTTTAGTAAAGTTTATATGCATCAATATTCAATAACCAAAACATAACGTAAGGATGTCAAAACAAAATTTAAGCTTCACATGGTATAACACTAGGACGTCTGTTTCGTAATGAAGTAAGCATTTCGTTAATAGAAATGATTAACGAACTGGAATATTTCGTATAATATAGGGATCATCGATCCCTGTGTCCCGTCTGTTAATTATCAAATGAAAAGCCAAACACACAGGAAAAACACATTCATACTACTCATATTTATTGGCGATTTACTTAGTAAGACAACAAATAGGCACATTGACATTATTTTAGAGGTTCCCACATTTTTTTTTTATGATACACACCATACTACTGCCATTCTTGCATTAATTATTAACAAGTAACAAACTCAAACTTGTTCCTCTAACAGGCAAGGTGCATGACAAGTGACAACACATCCAGGAGTTACTTAAGTGTGAGAAATAATGGAGTGTGATCATGATGCATGAGCTTGCTAACCAGCATGTTCTGCCAGATATCTGAGACATGTGAAGTAATGGGCAAGTGTGCAACTAAAAGGGCTTTGTAAATTATTAGTGCAAATTTCAAAGCTTCTTCCGTGGCCAACCATAACATGAGACAATGATAATAACATAAAAGGCTAATGTCTGTATTGGCAATTTGTTAAAATCTATCAGTCTCTATCTGATGGGCTATCAGAGGTCATCTTTCGTTAATATGTTCTCCAAATATAACTTTCATTAATTGAAACAGCCAACTGTAAGTGAAAATGTGAGTTTGCTCTACTATATACAAGACAGCTGACAACTGTACAGATAGCCCTGGAACACTTTAACCAAAAATGGACTTCCTCTGACCAGCATGCCTCACTGGTTACTATGGCTAGTTACCAGTTAATGCCCGTGGTCTATGCTCAATGGTAAACAAAGACATTGCAGTCTGAGCAACTGCTCTCACAAATGCCATATTTGCAGTCAAAGTCGGAGCATGCCAGTAATCACCAGTTCCAAACACAATCTTGTTTTTCAGTGCTAGCTTTCTTGTAGTTGGTAGGCCCATAAGTCGTTCCGAAGGGCTATCTCGCACAATCCTGTTACAGTTCACACATACAAAAATGTTGAGAAAAGTCAAATTCTAAATCCAAGAAAATCTGGAATTAGGATCTTTATTTGATCTATACAGATTTAGTTCACGTTTTAAGTTTCTCAAGGGATAGAAGTTTGTTTGGTTTTAGTTTATCCTGTTCCCCATATTTTTAAGCATTGGGAGATCTCGCAATTCTAGAATTGCTTAAAGATTTTGAGTCTAAGGGTTGCACTTTAAGTTTTACTTATGTGTATATGCTTTTCTCATGGTTTAGGAGTTCCTTTAAGTCAATTTTGGTTGTAGGAATAAGATTGTTATAGCCCTAGATATAACGCTTGTAACTTATTTCATGAAAAGAGAACTATTTCCTGAGTTTTTTTTCCAGCACTGTTGCACTTTGCAAATCTAAATCAATAAACCTTAGATATGACTCCTAGAGAAACCTAGGTGTAATTCTAAGTATTTTTCTTCTTTATTGATATCTCTGCCGCTTTAATTAAGATTTCATATTTGAAACCAGATTTGGTGCTAGTTTGATTTGCTACGACAACCTAAATACCCCATCCCCTAGTTAAATCCTTAAACTCACATCAGATTACCATCAAAGTAAACCCTTCATAAGGAACCATTCCTCCTACTTTGACGTGTACTATCACAGTATGAGGACTGCCCTAAGTAGCTCTCTAAATCCTTGATTTCTCAGCCCACGTTATCCTTACAGTAAATCCAAATTGATACAAAATAAAGACTTAACTTCAGCAAGTAGAATTGTTAGCCATAGAAATGATTACATCTGATTTCAAATCAGGTTTATGTAATTTCTAGCAGTAAAGCAAGGGAAAATGGCATGAATCAGATACTGCTTGTCTTAATCATAAATCCCAGTAAGAATGTCAATGAAGAAACACTACTGACTGTATAGTCTTAATTTATTTGGATGGCATTAAGGCACTAGTAAAACAAGCCAGTTTGTTACTCTTACTAATAACTAAACTTGACCCAACAAATTATATTCATTAAAGGATTCAATTTCTAAAACATTTTTCTCAAAGATTTGTGATATCAAATCTTACTGGGATTTATGATTAACATTTGAACAATTATGGGAACCTATAGATTACCTGTTAGCCTGGGAGGGTTGAAATGATAAATAAAAAGGAAAAAAATGAAATCTTTTGGCGATCATTTCACATAAAAACAAAATTAGAAAGACAGAGATCATGCCATCAAAGACCCTCCAATTGATGACAAGCACAATATGCCAATTGCTTTCCCTACTTGGCAATATATTAGTAACAGTAATCAGAAAACTCACAGGAGGCATTTCAGTAGCTGATCAGCTCTGCTCTTCTCGTTAGCTCCTCCACACATCAATACTAACTCCTTGAACTCTGAAAGAACACTTTCACATATAATGCCTCTCTTTCCAGCTATGGCAGCACTCAGGCCTCCATGTATTGGGTTCTGAATTTCAGACATTGCCTGGCAAGAGGTACAAACCTTACTCCAACTGATCTAAGTCTAATATAAATTACCCTTCAAAAGGCATAAAAACAAATTATGTCTATGTTAACGATTACATAGTGAAAAGTCAGCATCATAAAGTCCAAAATGTCTATTCAAAAAAAAATGGAAAATTTAGGCTTACCAATCGAAATCACTTTTTCTTTACCCTCTTTGTGGGAAGGCAGTTAGGGGAGATACGTTGAGTAAGACCCAGACAGTAATGTAGCATATATCAGCACCGGCCCACATGGTTTTTGTATTAATTGTGGGCTATAATTTAAAGAACTAGGTTATTTACACCAGGCTACAATTTAATGAACTAGGTTATATAGGGTCTGTAATTTTGGTAGGAAAGGCAGTAAGCAACTGCTAATTCATTGGGGTAGGTGAGGTTAAGATTGATGACAAATTAGGAGCTGAAAATGACAATTCTGGTTGCTTAAAATTCTGCAGAGCAGCAGAAAATAATATCCTGGATATCTTTTGAATACCTAATTAGCACAACTCAGTAGGAAAACACATGGATAATTTAGCATGCCAAAGGTACAAGATTTTGTGATGCAAAGAAGACAAAGATATGAAAGATACTGGAATTATTCCATTGCTCAGAGCAGTAATTTGAATTACTACCATAAATGCAAATTGGTCAAGAAGAAGAATTCCCAAACCAGATACAAGCTTACTAAGTTAACAAGGAAATCAACTGTAACATGATTGCAGGATAGGTATTACATGGGATAAGACTTGCCAGTCCAATGACTTCCATGGGAACTTTCAATTGGAACAAACCTATCTCCTTCAATGTTTAGAGATGAAAGGCTCATAGAAGCAGCCTCAGATTTCCAAAGATAAGTATATTCTTTAACCATGGAAACCATGAGTGAAGAGTCTGCCATTACTAATAACTAATAGTTGTGGAAAAGATGGACAGAGAAAGTGCGAGAATGCTTTCTTCTTTTGTCCAAATGGAGACATGCTTCACCTAGAGGCTAGAGGTCAACAAGAAAATTGAATATTTTCTTTAACCTTATCATTTAATGGGTTGGGTGGGGTGAGGAGATTTAACGATCTGACATTGCCACAGTGAGCCAACTCCTACAGTTGTACTTAATTTCACAAGAAATGTTCCTCAGTCATTCCTCATCTTTAAAACAATGTATCGCCCAACACATGAACAAGTGCAAACAAGTGATTAGCAAACTTTACTCCACAAATAAACAAAATTTTCATCAGACATTTTATACACACACATATTGAACCTTCAAGAAACATAGATTTCAACCTAGAATTCATGCCTAGAAACTATTTTAGGCTATCTAACTTTCATGGGGAAATGCAAAGACAGAAGGCAAAGATTTTATGTTATTAATATGGATCAATTTGCATCATCAAGATTCTTAAAATTATGTGCCATGAAGCAGTAGGAAGAATATAAGTTGAATGAAAATTTTACCTGTGCAATCACAAATTCATAATTTCCCTTGAACCTATGCCGCAGTTCAACCTCTGGCTTATTCAAAAGTTCCTCTGCACAACCATTGCTGATTCCTGATACAAGAGCTATCAAAGCTGTTGTATCAAAGTTTACAAAATCATCCTCACCAGGAAAATCCTCCACCTTCGTGGATCCCACCTTTTTCATTTGTGAAACAAGAGCAGAAAAAGAATTGCCTAAGCCTAAGTTTAGATACGCATTGCCTCCTTGACACTCAGGAGGCAAAACATTCACTAACGGATCTTTTGTCCGGTGTTCAGAACTCGCCACATCATCCACAACACGATCAACCTTAATTTCAAGTATACATGCCTCCTTATACGACCTCAGAATTACATTAATCCATTCACCTTCAAATTCCTCACAGAAATCAAAATCAGAGAACTCCAGTGCTAGCTTGGAGGCCCCAAATTCATCCTGGAGCTTCTGATGAATAAAGTTGGTGAGTCCATTCGAAAAGAAGAGGACAATAGAGAAAGGTCTTAAGGTGTTGGTGGACTGCGCTGCATCAAGGACTTGTTGAATTCTAGACTTAAAACCCTTGGTTTTCTTCCTTGGATACCAAGAAATGTAGTTTGGGTTTCTATCAGAAACAATAATCCAAACTGGGTTTTTATTGAGAGTACATACAATATGGACATGGATGGGATTGGAAGAAGAAGAAGAAGAATCGTTTTTATTGGTATTTGAAAATGGAAGTGGAAGTGGCTTGCAAACACGGGAAACTGCAGTTATAAAAGGTTGTTGAAGAATGTGGACAATGGCTTCCAGGTGCCCAATGTTGACACTGTTCATTCCAACACAAGACAATGAAATCCTTTGTTAATTTTTAGCTTATTATTAATGCTATGCATAATTGTTACTTTTTCCATTTTTACTACTTGGTTTTCACGTTTTAAGATACTCTTTGATTGTTGCTTTTGCTATTTATCTTTTTAATTTGGTTCTCAAAGCCAAAAAGCAAAATTTTTTTTTAAAAAAAAGAGGATTATTTAGATACAAAAGTAAATATACCATTTTTGAATAAATAAAAAGTAAATTTTTTATTTTGTGAATAATAAGATGCAGGATTTTATGTAACAATGTATGTGATCACCTACTCATTTTCATCAAATAAGCTTCTACATGTTTTTACCATTTTTTAGCTTTCAATATCTGCAACCTTTGAGGAAGTAAAAACATAAACAGCAAAAGCAACAATCAGGAATATAATATTGGCATTTATTTTAGCATGCAAACTGCAAAGGCACTTACTTTGAAACTAAAAAAAAAAAAGGACATATCAAAGAGCTGAATATTAGTAATAAGAATATGAAAAATTAATGCAATTAAAGAAAGGAGGAGGAGTAGAACCTGAGAGGTTGAGAAGAGGTTGGATTGGGAAAGCGAGAGAGAAAAGAGAGCTCGGAATGGGCCAACTTGGAGAGGGTGTGCTTGCAAGGTTGGGTGATGGTGATGCCCAAAGAGTCTATTTTCTCTATCAACACTCGGCATCTCTTCTTCGCCGCTTCCACCTCCTCCTCCCGATTGCCTTGATAATTCATGCGAGGTATCCCAAACCCAAAATCCAAACTTCGGGTAATATTATTTCTTCTTCTTTTTCCCCTAATTTATACTTAATTTACAAATATAACGAAAGATAAAAATTGTTAAGTACTATTAGGCTGCTAAGATGTGATGATGGAGACAGAGAGAAAGAGGGTAGAGAATGTGAGTGAAAAACCAGGGAAAGTCTGTCTGGGATAATTACGTAAATTCCCTTCAACAGCTTCCATTGTTGTGGAATCTTTTCTTTGTACATTACATTATTTTCCACTTTGTTAAAGAATTTCAATCAGAAAAAAATAAAATTAATTATAGCTCAGGATAAATGTTATAATTCTATATTTTTCACTTAAAAGACATATTTATTCTATAAAATAAGATTAAGTAAGCTCAAAACTCGTTTTTATTGCATTAAACTCATAAAAAAGAGAGATCTAAGCCCATGCATCCATCTGTGCATATATTATATTGACTCTTTCATCCATAAAGAAATAAAACTCACCTTGATTCAGACCTATCTCAATTTTATTATCTCTTATGAGAATTTTATATCAATAAAAATTTAAATATATTTTAATATTATTTGTCATGAATTAATAATTCTAATTCAAAAATAAAAAATAGTTATTACATATAAGTTTAAGTTACGTGACATATACTCACTAATGTTTCAAATCTTATTTTTCCTACTTTTATATATATATATATAGAGTATATATATATATATATATATATATACTAATAAATTAACTANAGTAATGACAAAAAATATTAATATATATATATATAATATATATATATATATATACTATATTATATATATTAGGGGCCAGTTATATAGTTTAGAAAATGTTTTCATTTCCTTTCTCCATATTTACATTATAAATGATCAATGAAAAAAAAAATAACATTCAGTAATCCTTGTTTCTAATTTTCTATACAATTGAAAAATTATTGAGAAGGCTTTTCCAACTTTTTAACTACATTTGGGACCCCTTAATTTGCCAAATTTATTAATTTACCTTATCTAGTTAGCTTATTGATCATACCTATAATGTTAATGAAAATGGAAGACAGAAAACAATTTCGAAAACGAATTGGGCTCTATTTTCACTACTCATACATCCCTTATATAACCCCAAGTCTGCAAAACTCGCATTTACAATGAAAAAATGGATATTAGGTTCTCAAAGGTTTCTCGACATTTACAAACTGTTATCTGTTAGAATCAAGGCAATGGCAATCCCTACCACTAACGAGATACGACGGCTCACCAAACTGAAATTTCATCACAACCCTGCCTGCCTTGGAGATCTGCTTTTAAAGTCGTAGGTTTCATCCTCGGGGCAAAGTTTCAAGACTAGAAACTAAGTTAAGAGAAGATTAGTGGTCAACTGGTCGTGGCTTGTTCTACATTTTCCAGAATGCTGTATCACGAAGGTGTTTCAATGTCACCTCCGCAAAATTTCCATGATCCATCATCCTGCCTTTTAAGAATATAACGGATTTTATAAGTGCTGCAATCAAAAGAGAAAACAACTTAGTTGGAAGATTAGTAAAAACAGTTTCAAGTGTTGGTTTTCAGGAAAATTTAAGTAAAATTTAACGAGTTAGTCGAAGAGACAAATTATACACGTAATGCAGGAAAGTAGCTATTTGTCAGACAGATTTAACTGAAGCCACAATTTAGTGTTAATGCATCGGCAGTGGACATCTAGAAATTATCCCTCTGCATCCTTTCAAAGCTGTGTAATTCTTAATCCAATGGATAGCTATATACAGCAACATTTACAATCTGAGCTCCAACAATGCATTAAGCCAAGGTGGTTCAGCTCACCTGTAATAATTAGGATTCTTTGGCTCAGATTCATCAACAAGCTCTGCTGCTTCCTCTAGGAGAGCCTCAATTTCAGCCATCTCCCTAGCATTTCTATCCAACAGAATGTCAGCTCGCAGAATGGTCAATTGCAGCAAAACAAATCTCCAATAACAACATCTAGCTCTTGCCATATCAGCCAAAGCTTTCCACTGCAGACCAATTATGCGAACAAAAAAGCCAAAGGGTTCAGCTATGAAGAGTTGCTCCCACATTCAGGAATAGAATCTTGAAATAAACCTACCAATATCTTTCCACCTAATGAATTCAGAGATGGTGCTGTCCAAAGGTTTAGATTTTGATTTTTTTAAAAACTCTGAATTGTTTTAATCTTGATTTTGATTTGAGCTAATCTTTGCTTAGTAAGAACTCAAAGTATAAATTCGTGTGGATTCAATAAATTTCTTTGACTTTGACTTTTAAAGTGCTCTAAATGTTTATTTTCCTCATTGAATTGAAACAACAGTCTAATTTGACCACTCAGCGAACATGAAAACAAATTATAATTTGAATATTCCCTTGCAGCTAGTGAAACAGGCAACTAAACTACAGGTAGTTAGCTATCATCAACATATAATGTCTGAAACCCTAGTATTTCTCTAGAAGCAACATTGATACTTCCCAAATAGTACACAGGTGGCAAAATGATTTATCATATATAAAGCACACACTCATGTTCAAGAACAGACACTTCTTTTTCCCCTTCTTATCCTCCCTTCTGGGTTCAGGTCGGTCAGGCAGGGAGACTAAAGGGAAGGTTCACTGTAATATTATCTTATTGCTGACATCAGAAAAGCATAAAATTGAATGAAACCATTCAATAGATTTTACCTGAATTAGCATCGACTCATCAAGGGCTTCAGAGAGGCTATTAACCTGATGGCTAGGTCCCAGAGCTTCGGCTTTAATCGCTTGCCATTGCCTGACAAGAGCTTCAGCTTCTTCTACAGACATTTGCTTCCTGTCCACTGCTGTAATGGAGGTTGACAAACTAGCAGGAAGGCAGGAACTTTGTAAATTTCGAGCGTCTGAAGGGTTCCTGAATTGAACCTTAGCCAATTCCAAAAGTTTAGTTATCCTGCCACCAATACCACTTCCCTTGATATGAGCAGAGCCTACATCGTAATCTAAGGAAGAATCTCCTTTACGGGTAATGGAGCTTATGTTCATACGTGGTTTACTGGGGGCCCATATTGACATGTGCCTGACCCCACTTAATCTCATTCCTGATAGCTTAAAGCTAGTGAAAACAATGCACCCTAATACAGCAACAAAAGTTAATCCTTCAGTCACATTCCTCTGGAACAACCAGCTTTCCCAAGCTTTATTCTGGTTTACTCCAAAATTTCTTTTCAATTGAACAGATGCTGCAGTAACATTGCTTCCACTGCTATTGTCACCAGGTACCAATGAGCCCTGCAAATCGGTTGGTGCTAATTGTTTAACAGTTGACGTGATATGTAGAGAAGATTTCATACGGCAAAGAGAATCCTCAAAGTCTCGCCTCTCCGATGCAAGAGCAGTAGATAGTGATCTATGGCTTAGATTGGCCATGGTTTGAGGAGCTCCCTTATTTTTCCTGATCCCTGGAGCTTTCCTTTCACCACCAAAATAGTTAGCCTGCAAATATATACATATGTTAAGACTTCCCTGTTAATCTGATAGGTCAATCATTTTGCTCTTACCAAAGATGGAGAACAATCTCTTGTATCAGGAAACAGAGAAAGCACAGCATCCTTCAGCCACATTTCCTGATTACGTTCAGCAGGCAGTTTGATATTAGAGAATGCAACAATCTTGAAGATAAACAAGAAGTTTACAAAATATGAAGGGATAGTATGGAACACAGTCCAACTAGCACCACAATCATGACTATTCTTAAGCACACAACCTTACCGAATACTTTTCTTCAAATCATAAAATAAGAAAAGAAACAATAATACGAGAACATGAATTAACATGGCCCATGGCTTGAATTTGTACACATTCAACAGTTTTAAATTCATGCGCTCTACAAAAGCAAGAATCAAGCCCTTTTCTGTGTCATGGGGTCAGCTACATGGGAACATAATGTCATATTGTGCTTTATTAAGAACCATATCTAGATATTAAGCACTAAGTCATTCTTTACAGTTTCCTCCCATCTCTTCATCGGCCTATCCTTCCCCCTTTTGGACTGAACATTCTCCATTAAATCACATTATCAAAAAGGAACATTTAGGCCTCTGTCCCACATGACCATCTCTTCATCAGACTACCCTTCCCCTTTTGGAATGAACATTCTCCATAAATTCACAGAATCAAAAAGGAGCATTTAGACCTTTGTCCCACATGACCAAACCAACTTAAACATGTCTCCCTTGTTTTATGCTCAATGATTGCTATACCCACCTGTCCCTGAACGCACAGCACTCATTCCTAATTATATATTGTCTTATAAATCCAAATATTCATTTTGTAAATCCACATTTTCACTACTATCATCATTTACTTAACCACCCAAAATTCAATGGCATCAAGCAGTGCTGGGCTTATTACTATCATGCAAAACTTTTCCTTAAGCTTAGGAGGCATTTGCTGCCACACAAGAGTCAAGTCCACACTAAAATTTCTCTATTTCACCTATCATGTTTGAATCCTATTTTTTCATGATTGAGCCAAGATATTAAAACAGCTCATTTTGCACTGTATCATTTTCTCCGATTTTTACAACTTGCTTAATTGCCATTCTTCCTTTGCTGAACTTTCATTTCATACATACTTAACTGAAGACTTTTGCTTATATGGCTCAAGCATTAATCCTGGCTCTCATCTCATTAACCAAATTAATGTCATCTGCAAAAGCATACACCAATGTATAGCTTCTTGAAGGTGCCCAATAAATTCATCAATTACCAAAGCAAATAGGTAACAGCTCAAAGCTGATCATTGTTGCAAACCTATTGGTAGTGACAAATGCTATGATCACCCCTCTATGAGTCTTTACACAACTCACTACTCCATTTTATGTATCCTTCACAGCTTGAATATAAAAACAGACTCCTTAATTGTCTAAAAAACTTTCTAAGCATACATATAACCATCATTTGATAGTAAATTCAAAATAACTAATGATATATGAAAATGAGAACATCCACCTAGAAAAGAATTTATTAAACATATATGACCTCCTAACTGTTGAAACTGACTATCAACTACAGCCTCAGATGCATATGTGAAGCATGAGATAGTTTAAACTTACCAATGAAGAATTAGTACTAGAACTGCCTCTTATCTCCTTTCCTGTGATAGAATTTTTGGGAGCAGGATTTGAACTTGATTCAAGCAGTTGAAGCTTTTCAATAACCTCAGCCTCACTTCCCTAGTAGCCAACATATGCATTTTAAAAGTATTTCAATGAAGAAATATTCCAGCCTCCAAGTAAACAAAGCCTTCAATTTCTACAGTTATTTAATGCAACATTAGATAAAGGGAGGAGATAAAATCAATACCTGTCCAAGAAGGAACAAGCAGAAAGCCTCCTCAAGCTTTAGATCATTACCCTCAGATGTGATCAAACACTCACATATAGTTTTTGCTTTGTTAATCTACACAAATATAGTAAAAAGTGACATTAATAAGAAAGAATTAACAGCACACAGTCTCCCCACCCCACCACTTCCACAGAAACTCAAAATTATTTAGAGACCAAACAGAATGAAGAAATTACCAAGTCAGTTTGCCTGCTTGAAAATCCAAGAGCAATATGAGCAATCAATGCCATGTAGAAACAGGTAAAATCAATAACAACCCTTTGATTCTGTGATTCAATTGATTTCTTATTCTTCCTTGCAATTGCTAAATCATCCCAGGGAAGAATATCAATTACTTCTGAGGCCAACAGCCTACTAAGTGCTTGGCTCAAGAAGCTTGACCAATCTTGGACCTGGCAAGATGTTTCTACATCAAGCCCCTGTCTGACCAGTTCACGCAAGGCTGCAATTGCTCCTTGTCGCCTGTCAGAATTTTCAGGTGACTGAGGCAAGCCTAATAATTCCAACGTGCATGCAGGTGCAAGCTCCTCCAAAGATTCTTCTATCTAAAAGCCATGGTCAATAAATTTCATGTAAACAGAAGGCTGTGACATAAACCCTTGAGTAACAAGGATGGCATAAAATTACATGCTGTCTAAATGCAGCACCTATCCTCCCAACAATATTGCAGTCATCAGTATCAGCTGAATATTTAAGTTCCTAACCATCAGATGAATTCATTAGAAATTTCGGGTTGTTTTAATTGTGTTTACTTTATGTCTGTTACAAACTGTATTCTACTAAGTACTATCAATGATCACTGTCATTTACACAAACGAAACCAAGAGGATGCCTATTACAGACTGAACCAAAGCACATCTTAGCAAATCCTTGAATATGTAAGGTGGAGGCCAAAGGACAAAATAGAAATGAAAATAACCTGAGATAACAATGTCATTTGTCGAAGAGATTTTGTACTCCTGAGAAGACATTGAGCACGAGCAAGAGCTTCAAATCCTTCAAACACCTTGTTCTTTTGGAAACCAATCTTTGCAATTGAACACTTCAAGAAAGCACCTATGATAAGAAAAGTAGGCATAGCAAAGCTGATGTTAAAGCTAGTAAAAGCTGCTGAGCTCTTCACCTATTTGCCTTACCTCAGCTAGTGCCATCGATAGAAGCAAATCATGAATATATGGCTTAGCATCTGGACGCTGAACAGCTGCCCTCCCAAGTTCCAGAACGAGCTTCTCTTCTCCTACCTGATTCAGAAGAAATCCATATCAGACAATCTTTCCAAGCTAAAAATGTTGGTTTGCTTAAGGATTTTTTTGGTGAGTGCCTTTGCTACTTAATTTTTGCTTCCAAAAGCTATAAAAAAACAAAAAGAAGTAAATTTGGATACAAAAGCAAATAAGATTTTTGAATAACAACATGTTAAAGTCGAGACTTTTGGAATAACAAAATATAGGAAGTCACTTTTCTGTGGAACAATTATATATGAATATCTGTTACATTTTAGCTATTTTCCCATTTTTTATCAAATATGATTTGCTATATACAATTTACTTCTACTTTTTAGTAAAATTTGAAGAAATAAACAGTAAATAGCAAAAAGCAACAACTAAACAACTCTAAGGTTTCAATAGTTTACTACTTTTTGCTTCCTCAAAAATTGTTTCAAAGCAAAAGCACAAAATAAAAATTTAAAATCAGTACTTGATTTCCAATGAGCAAATGACTTAAACATAACACAAATTCAAACATAATAACTAACCATGAACACTAATTTTCTTAATTTTCAAAAATATTAGTGCTTGCTTTTACATGCAATTTTTTTTATTTTACTTTATGATTCAAATGCTAAAAAAAAAAAAAAACCAACATAAAAACTAAGGCCATACAAATTAAACCTTGCATTACAAAAAAGAAGACAATTAGGCAAAATTTCTCTAAATGATTAAGAATATCCCTAAATACTCTAAAAAATTAACAATATCTCCTAAATTATAACAACTAAAAAATGGGAAAAGAAAGTAGAAAAAGCATAAAACATAATGCACCTCTTGAAGAAGGCAAAGAGCAGCAGGCAACCAACGCCATGGAATTCGAAGTGAAGATTTCGGTGGAATCTTTTCTTTCACATTTCCAGCGTATTCTGTTTCGAAAAGCAGCTTATCCCTCACATCCATCAAAACTTCCTACAAAGAAGAAAAAACCATAACAAAAAAAAAAATCAATATAAAGGTAGAAAACGACCTCTACAACTGTCGTTGTTACCTGACGAGAAACGAGAACATCCATGGTGTAGCCATCGTCGACCTCAGCGCTCTTCAAATTCATCACCGACTTCACAATCTCGTCTTTCTCAGCTTGACTCGAAACGCCGATCAGCTGGTAACAACTCACCGGGATATCAACGGCGGCGGTTCCGGCGACGGTTGCAGTGCGGGAGGAGGAAAAGGAGGAAGAAGAGGAAACCGGCGCGTTCTCGACAATGCCGACGCGAGTGTCGATAGCGCTGGATCTCCAGCGTTTTCTCACAGTGGGAAAAGGACAGCCGTTAGATTTGATTAGGGTTTCGAACCCTAAAATCTCACTCTGATTAGAGCTTCGAGTGAAGAAGAAACAACAAGAACAAGAAGATGAAGGAATAATTGGAGCCAAAGTTACATTCCTCAGTGCCATTTCCCACAAAAAGAAGAAAAAAAACACCCAATTGATTACATGAATACAATTTCTCAAAGCTTTTTTATTATTTTGCTGTAATATCGGTGTGAGGATCCTAGATTCGATTTTCAGTTATGGCTATGGAGTACCGTTGCTTTGTTCTTTTTCCCGTTTTCTGCTAAAAATGGGAAAGGAAGTAAAAAAGGAAAGTTTTGAGTACATTAGGATAATGTATTACTGCCTAAAACAAATGTATTTAGACTAAATTATACATTAGAATTAAACCAAACAATGATTTGATAAGCTTTTTGGACGATATGTTTGTAGATATTTGATTTTGACTCTAAATGTATTATTTTTTTAAAAAAATTATACTTAAAATATAATATTATATAAAAATTAATAAAAACAACCAAATCGAACAAAATAATTTTATCACTTGAATAAGAATAAAAATAATTCAAAATAAGATTTACAAGTTAATTATGCTCTAGAAAGTTTGATAGTTTAACTTAGTGCTAACTAAGAGAAGACTGCTCAAGGCTTTGTAATAAAAATAATTTGGCCAACTGCCCTTATCATAATAATCTCGCCAACCATTACTCAAGGCTTTGTAATAAAAAAGTTCCAAGGACTGCTCAACTAGAAGAACGAGAGCTTTATTTACGTTGTCTTATCCAACTGAGTATGGTCACTAAGCCACAGTGCAAGGACTACACCCATCCCAAGTTAAAGCAATTCCATAATAAAATTAAGGATGTTGGAGAGCTCTTAGAATTGTGAAACTGGGTGATGACTTGAAATTGAAAGAGTTTTTTAAATCTTTCCAAGCTTATATATATAGTATATGACTTTTATCTTTAATTTGAAATCTTTTGATTCAAATGAATTGAATGTTTACGGAGCCGTGTGGTGAGCACAAAGCGAACTATTCTTTCACCTTTTACTAAAGAATACCATGTGCTCGTCACTTGAAACGGCATACGTCAATTTTTTAAAAGAGTATTCTTAATTGAATGCTCTTAAAAAAATAAATAAATGAATTGAATGTTTGATAAACTATTTAGAATGCTAATCCAATTGATCATAGATTAGAATACGAACTAAAAATATTTATTATTCAAGAATTATTTAAAAATTAAATTTACAATGATGATTTTTTTTCTTTTCACCGTATTTTATTTCAGTTGTATTGTTTTTACCGAACAAACATTATTGTTGTAATGTGATTGGGTCAGTCAAGACACATTTCAATCTTATTGTTGTAACTTCTTGTGTCATCATTTTTTTTAAAAAAGGTTTTGAATAGAAGGAATAAACAAAGCCGATGCAATGGAAAAAGAAAATGGAGGAATTTCTAAATGGGGTAATGTGCAACAAATATTGAGCGTTTGCCACCATGACCAAAATTATTTACTAGAAAAGGCAAAAGTTTTTTTTTTTTGTTAGAAAGGAAGTTGTAATTGGCATAAATAAAAATTAAAAAAAAAAAGTTTATGCCAAAAGGGGTGTGGGCTTGCATTGCATCACGAGAAGGCTGAAGAAGGCAGCAAAAATAAATTGGAACTTCCCGCCTTGCCCGCAAGGTGCAGCGAAATCAGTGAAAAAGCAACACTGTTATCGATTTCCAAATCCCAGTCGGGAGAAAAATGGTGCGAACTTCCTCTTCAAAGAAGCCGCCGATTGCAGAGACCCCAGAAGCCACAGAGCGGAAAAGACTGAAGAAATTAGCTTTGAAAAACAACTTACTTTCCGACACACCGGCCACTCCCAAGTCTTATGTTCCTCTCAGCCCATCGAAGCTAGTAATGAAGCACCATGGCAAAGATATTCTCAGGAAATCTCAGAGGAAAAACCGTTTCCTTTTCTCCTTTCCCGGACTCCTTGCTCCCATTTCTGGTGGCAAGATCGGCGAGCTCAAGAATTTGGGCTCCAAAAACCCTATCCTCTACCTTGATTTCCCTCAGGTTTTGAAATTTTGATTCCAAAACATTTTTGTTCAAATTGTTTAGGGATTTCATAAATTCTAATTTTGGAAATCGTTTGATTTTTTAGTTTTTGGTTTCAGGGTCAAATGAAGTTGTTTGGGACAATTGTGTATCCGAAGAACAGGTATTTGACTTTGTTGTTCTCTCGTGGGGGAAAGAACGTTATGTGTGAGGATTATTTTGACAACATGGTTCGTTCTGTTTTTTTTTTTTTTGCCCTTTTGTTTATTTTATTATTAGCTTCTGTTCTGGAATTTATTGGTGAATCTGATTCTGTACCAAGTTAGGAAATGGTGTTTTTTTTTAATGAAATTTCTTTAATTCTTTTCACATATTGAGATGAATTGGGTTTAGGATATGCAACGGAAGGTAGTTCTTTCTCTTTCCATAAACCTTACATCCTGTTATTTTTGATGTTTGAACTGGAGCTTCACGTTGAAAGTCCCGACTTTGAACTATTACAGTGTTGCTTCGGGACATTAGGAAATCTGACAGCACTTATGTTACATGGACATTTCACTTTATTCTAATGTATCTGTCCGGCACTTCTTGGACAATTCACTATTCATATGAATATGGCGCTTTAATCTTCAAAATTAATGTAAAATATTTTCAAAAAATGTGACATACCCCGTGTCTGACACCCTTGCCCGAGTCCATGTAACAGAGGACAGCATGGATAGATAATTTCAACAATAAGCTTCAAAACTTATTAGGATTTTATATCCCTAGACTGGATAATGTTTGGTATACTTGAGGAAAATGCATTTCCTAATAAGCTGTAGTTGATTCTAGGTGTATGTTACTGTTAGTTTTTCATTTGCATGGGCATTGCCAGATGACAAAAGAAAAGTTAGTAATGTCTGTTCATTTTTCTGTCTACACCCTCTACTATGTAGAGCAAATTACATGCTCTATTTTCGTGTTCCTATAAACTGCAGGCTTCCAGTTTCTCCTCGGTTGAGTGCTCAACTGTATGATCCGTTGATGCCATTGGGATCAATATGTTAAAATTGTCTTTCATGTAAAAGTTCCAGGCCTTTTAAGTTTGACAATATATTATTCTTTCTTTGCCTTATGATTCATCGTGGGTTCCAAACACTTATATTCATTGCTTTATGGCTTTTGGAGCATGTTTCTTCATCATCACTGGAAATGTGATTATTCCAGATTGTATTCTCTGATGCATGGTGGATTGGAAAAAAAGATGAGAACCCAGAAGAAGCCCGACTTGATTTTCCAAAGGAACTATGTCAGGTTGGTTTCTTTTTGTTATAGTTTCTCAGGTTTGAATGCTTAATTTCCTCTACTGTGTTTCAGTTGACTTGCAGAGTAAGCTCCCTTATTAATCTTTGTCTCAGTTCATTGCCGGTTTCAGGGACAGCAGATGGAATATGACTTTAAAGGTGGTGCAGGGGTGGAATCCGTTAACAAGCAAGACACTCCTAGAACAGAAATAAAACAGGTTGAAATAGAGTCCCTTGATAATGAGTCTGGAGATGCTTTATCAGATGATGACAATGACTTGACAGCTAAGATGGAAGTGACGCCAACTCGGCACTCTGCAAGAAATGCTGGAAAAAGATTCAAGTACAATTCAAACTGTTTTATTTTATTTTACATTCAGTATTTTTTATTGAAAGATGTCTGTATTTATCCTCATCCTTGTATCTGAGAAATATTGTGCTGTATTGACTCATTGTGAATTTATGATTGTAGAAATAAGTCTTTAATTCCATGGCGGGTTCAATTGATAGGATGTTTGTTAGCAATCAATTTGGAAGTAGTGGAACTTAGAAATGATTTCTTTCCCTGCTGCGCATTTATTAGGATAGCTACAATTGTTCTCTTCCCGTATGGTGATATATCGTAATGACTGACTGTTAAACCAGATCTTAACCTACTAAAATTTTGGTGTCTGTATAATGTAAGTGTCATGAACAGTTCTATTGAGTACTAATACTCTAAAATCAGAGCCCATAGAACTCATGACCCATCACATAACTTTGTTGATTGAGGTTCCTTGGGATTGTCATGTACTTCTGTTAACATTGGTTGAGTTTCAATGTTTAATTTTGTTGTTCTTTATATTGGGGTCCTATTGAAGCTTCTTGTCCATAATCTTTCTTCTCTAAGTTATTCATGTATTAAGTTTAAGAGTTCTGTCTATGTTAACATATATATATATTAGAGGTTTAGAAAGTTAAATTCATCTTTGGTGTATTAATTTAGATTTGCTGAGGCTTCTTCTGAGGATGACCCTGTCAGAAGTGATGCTGAACCATCAGATGGAGAAGAGAAGAAAGTTGGCAAGAAACTTCATTTAACTGAAAATGATACTATTGGAAATATCCTTTTTTAACCTATCTTGCTTATTTTGCATTATTTAATTCCATATTCCTGTTGCAGCACTGCTGCAGGTCAGGATGTTGACTTTTAAAGCTTCATTTTTTTCCCTATATTTAATCACTTAAATTATTACTTAGCATCTGGTTTTTGGTTCCTTAATTGATAGTTACAGACTATTAGTTCCGCTTCTCTGGTCCTTAAGTCTGATGCTGCAGAAGATAGCCAGATCCCCGAACAAATTCAAACTTCTCTAACTTCAGTGTCCAAGTCTAGAAAAATATCTAAGTCAACTGTTACAGTGACTAAATCTAAGGAAAACTCAAAGGCAAATCGTGGTTCACTTGTTCAACCTACCATTTCTACATTATTTAAAAAAGTGGGAGAAAAGGTATGTCAAATAATGATTAGTAGGATATAGATCTAATTTATTTATGGAATGCTCATTTCTTATTTATCATCACTGCATGCACTTATGTGTTAGTTAGTCTGTTAAGAGCTTTTATTTCTTTTTTTTTTTTTTTTTTCTTAATTGTGAATCTAGGTCTTCTGCAAAGGAGAAAGAGAAAAATGTGGTTTGTTCAAAATGCTAACTAGCATTATATTTCTTCTTGTACCTTTAATAGAGATTTTTGACATCTCTAGCATATCCAGTTAGGACAAAAAACTTTTTTTTTCTTGTATTCATAACACAGATTGTAAAAATTTTTATCCGAACCCAGTAGGCATCAGCAAGAAAAAGGAGAAAATGCATGCTTGCCATTAGGTGGCACTAAAATCTAACATACCATAGTGAATGGAAAGGCATTAATTGTTGTTAAATATTTTAGGTTAGAAGGTTTTATTTCCAAGGGAGCTCTATAGATAATGGAACATATGATAAGTGCATTCAAGCAATCCTACAAGGTCTAAACTAGTTTTGTCTTATGGTTTTAGGGGCAGAAAAAGAGTCTCTTATCAGCTCCATGTTGTACAAATTTTGAACTCTATAATAGTTGAAAGTATATAAAAGTTTAGTTATGCAAGTAAAAGTATAAAAGGTAAGGAGTGCACGCAGGTATTAAATGAAGTTTTATTAAGCTTTACAGATTGCTCTTTGGATGAGTTTGTTCTATTTTCTTGAAACACATGAACTGAGACATCTAGCATTTCTGTGTAAGATCATGTTTAGAATTTTTTGCTGTATTCTTGCTTGGGGAAAGAAAAGAACTGTCTTGACTGATCTTGAGCAATCTACATCTATGTGTTTAGATGCTTTTAGAGGGATTGTATCCCTCCAGGTGCTCGACATTGTTTAATAACTAAGCTTCCCTATGAATGCAGTAAAAAATGTCAAATATCATCCTCCTCTTAAGTCAATGATTGGCTTCTATACAAGCTGTGTTTTGCATAACCATCTATTCTCATGCACCTCAATTCGGATAAAGATAGTTGATTTTTGTCATTAGCAAAGGGTGTTGAAGTATGGA
The DNA here is from genome assembly GCF_000208745.1 of Theobroma cacao. Classification (NCBI taxonomy): domain Eukaryota; kingdom Viridiplantae; phylum Streptophyta; class Magnoliopsida; order Malvales; family Malvaceae; genus Theobroma; species Theobroma cacao. The sequence continues at coordinate 30,483,735 of NC_030854.1, forward strand.
AGTGTATGGGAATACCGTGCAGTGTACAAGGGAACCTTAAACAAATATATGAAGTGTGTTTTGTGTATATATCACTTTATAATCACATGTCAAGTTCAATCATGCCAAATCAAACTTCTGATCAGGTGAAAAGTTGAATTTTGTAATTGTCAAAGTTGCATGAGTTTATGTAAGGAAGTATTTTCTTGTGGCAAGCATTGTATGCCATTGCCATGATATTAATGATGTTAGCAGTTTGTGTGGTATATCTGTGCAAATTGCTGGGTGGATATTTGCAAGGGACTCTGATGCCTTTTCTCCTCCTTTTGGGTGATTACTAGTTCTGAGACTGGAATCAAAGTCTCTCTCTCTCTCTCCTTGTGGGTCTATATGTTGAATATAGCAATTGTTACTGCCCATGACTCTATGCTATGTAGCTATAATAGTTTGCCTCTGCTTCCATTAAAAGTTGATTGCTTTGTTCCTAAAGTAATAGCCAGAAAGTAGAAAATTTTCACTTTAAACCATGTAGTTATGATATGCCAAGCAATTTGGTCTCAGAATTTCCTAATAGGTTCTTTGTGATTTCCTTGATAGATCATGGTCCATGCATTTTTACTGTTACTACCAAGTTTGTCTAATTACTCTTTGAAAAGTATAGTTTGCTAACATAGAAAAATGTGGTTTTCCATATTACAAATCTTTATTTTCTAATGATATTGCTTTAATTCCAGAAGGGACCTAGAGGTTCAGATAAATCTTCATCCACAAAAGGTTGCAATTTTTCCTGCTTGCTTTTCTTATTATAGAATATTGTGAAAGATTATTAAGATTTATGATTTTTTCCTTATTGTGTGCTTTCCTTCCAGTTCTTGGCAAGAAGTTGCAGTCCAATAATTACAAAAGGAAGATTGATCAGGTTAAACTGAGCTCTGATATTGAAGAGTTTTTCTTCTTCTCTATTTGCATTTTCCCTAATATATTTATCTTTTTCAACTCTTTGCTTGTCATTTAACTGCTGTACGTTGAGCTATCTGGGGAATGATTGTGGATGAAGGTTGCATACTGACAAGCAGCATCTGCTTTTGATGTTGCAGACTGAGGGATCTAGCAAAAAGGGAAAGGTAAACGAAGAAAAAACCACTGGTAAGATTGTCTCGCTTTCTATCTTGCAATGTGTGTATGCATGCATGTGCATTAGGCTACTGCTCTGTCAATGCTTCTCTTGCAACTGCCTTGCTCTCTCAATGCTTCTTGTGCTACTGCCTGAAGGCTTTGGATGTTGGTGGCTAGAGTAAAAGCTGTCATTTCATTGGATGATAGTTATCAAACTACTTTTTGTAGCTGGAAATGGAAGTTTAGCATATAAAGTGAGCAATGGTCCAGGGTCACTCATAGACGCCAGGATTGATGCGTTTGGACCTTTCTTTTTGGTGGTCTGTGACTTGACAGGTTGTCGATGGTCCAAATTTTATAGGACCAACACTTTTAGGTGGTCCGTGGTCCTAGGCACTTGCTCACCCTCCCTGGACTGAAGAATCGGATTGTAGGATTGAATTCTTGACAGATTCTAAACTAATGATCATTTTAGAATTATGTACAGAATAAGTTGAATATTTGCAAATTGTAAGGCTCAAGCGTATTAAAAAAACTTATCTCTTTAAAGGTTCTGATTGTGCGGCTATAAAGTTACTTGTGTTAGTTGTTAACCTAAAATGTTTACGCCCAATATAAACAATAAATGAAAGAATAAACAACCAAAAAAGGTGCTAACAACATTAGACAAAATGTTAAAACTTTAGAAGTAGAACTTAACAATAAATGAATAAATGAATTGTAATGTGGATGTATGAATTTTCTTATAGTATTCATCAATTTGGTACTTGTTTTATTTTGATTTACAGATAATTGCATGTTTTTGCTTTAATTTTATTATTCTTTTTTGAAAACTATAGGATCTAGGGTTGATCTTGTACTACAATGGATCATAGGCTCGCTCCTAAGGGGGCATGGGCAGATCCACAGTCCAAAATTTTTAGGACCAACCATACGTGGGTGGTCTCAGTCCTGACTTTAGGACCACCCACCCGGACTATTCTCACCGCTAAATTGAGAGAGTACTAGAACCCATCCTATGTTGTCTGGACTTTTCACCATTGACCAGTAATACCCTATTCACATAAAAAGTAGGGGGCTGCACCTCTCATCTTCATGGAATCTTTCATTTGTATGAGCCAAAAGGAGAGCATGGTTTTGGTGAGGCTGGGAAACTATCATCTACTGTTAAGGTGTTGGTTATGGAGATGGATGATGCACTGTCAGCAGTTGGGATTGTGGCCATGCTGCAGAAAATGATACTTCATCCTGTGGCTTGTGTATAGGTGCGAGAGGCTACTATGTTTTTGATCTCTTGAATACTTTGCTTCTTTGATGACTTACCGAGTTTCCACTTTCATCTTTTTGGAACCTCCCAGCCAGATAAACCGAGTTTTTTCAATGTTTATTCTGTTTCTTTCTTCTGTTCAGTACGAAAAGCTTGCTTTTTCTTCTAGTAGTTTATTTTGGAGAGGTTAGGTCCTAGCTTCAAAAGTGGCTTCAGACCACTTGCCTAAATCATCATTGGCAGATCAAAGTACAGTTAGCAAAGTCCCTTCTTAGAACCAATGGAGGTTTAGAGGGAGGAAGGGATGAGTTAGTCTTTAATTTGTCATTCATGACCGTTTGACAAGACTTTATTGGATTTTTAATTATCTACTTTTATTTCCACATTCACAATCCATTTAGTTCAAGTAATGTAATGTCTACTAACCTGGCTGTTAGCAACTTAACTAGTCAAGACGTAGGCTGCCTTTTCTTTGATGAGTACCTTGCCATCTTATGTTGGGTACATATCTGTTCAACTGTTTTGAGGGGGACTAGGTGAGGGAGAATTTAATCTTCTTGTCATCAATGTAAATCAGTTTGTCAGAATTAACAATATTTCTTTCTTGTATTAAAAAAAGCCTAGTATATTTTTTTTTGCGTCACAATTTTGAGTAGACTGGATTTATCCCTAGGACAGATGATCTAAGTTTGGACTTTGGACTTGATGAGGCAGTTAAATCATAATGGCCTATTTATATGGTTCAGAAATATGTTTTTATTCCTTTGATGACGTCTATGAAGATGAATTTGAACCATTTCATGTATGAGAGATAAGCCAAGTTTTTCTTTGGTCATGTGCAATAACTTAAAGATTCCCAATCATGCTAGCAAAGACAATTATAATAAGTTTGGAATTGATGAGGCAGTTGGATTGTAATGGCTTATTTATAAGGTTTAGAAAAATTAAGTTTTTAGTTGTATATTGAGGTCCATGCAGATGAATTTTAGCTGTTTCAGCTATGGCAGATATACCAATCTCCAATTTGGTCAGTGTGTGAAAAACGTAAGATTCGCATCATGCTAGCAAAGACAATTGATGATAATATTCATTTTGTTTGTTTGGTTGACTTGCAGCTAGTTTACTTTTCATAAAGGGATACTCAAAGGTATATTTGGGGCCGCACTTTTGTTGTTTGGTTTTGTTAATATGTTCATATACCTTTTCTAACTGAACAGGATTCTGGTTATTATTATTATTTTTTTATATAAAGGAAATATATTAACTTAAATCAAAACTACATCATCCTTGGCCAAATAATACCAAACATATCTCCAAATAAAAGAGTAAGAATACTAGATGGGGGCCTATCAAATATTTTTAATATTATGGAGGATGTCATGAATGTTCTGAAAGGCAGAATTACAGACTTTTTTCCTTTTTTGGTCTTTGTGCCCATGCTTTCTATATAATCATCTCAAGAAATTTCTTAAGAAATTAGGGTTTCATTCTGTCGATTTTCACAGGTAGGCTATATAGAATAAATGGTTGTGTGAGAATTATGTACTTCAGCTCTCATAGAAAGTTACTGTAAATTTGCATATTCTTGTGGTTTCTAGAACTTATTTGCAGTGCCGGTTTATCTCTTGTGACATGCATGCAGCTGAAATTTTTGGCTTTTAATTGCCTTCGGCTCTTTCTTTTTTCTGTTAAAATTTGTAATGGATACTTCTTTGAAACTGTAGGGACAGGAATCAAAAGAAAGAAGAAAGAATTAGAGGTATCATTGTCTATATATTAAAATTGTGGTGTTTCTTTATGTTGAATTACTTTGTTTTTGCATTAAAAATTCATACTCAACCATATACTGGATTAATGGTGCTGTAATCATTCTCCTGATTTGAAACAATATTGTATAATGCCATTTTCACATTTCATTATCTTCATGATATCTATTAAGCTTACTAACCTTGTGAAACACTATCAATTACTTATTTGTTATTGACAAATTATGTTTTTGGTTTTCAATATGAAGTAATTTACAATAACTTTGAGGGACCTACAGTATCATTCCATTAATGCTGTTGTGTTGAATTTATAAAAGGATTTCCTAATTTATCAAAGTAAAATTCCATTTATGTGTTCTTTTACCGTGAAACATCCTTGTCTAAGCAATTATGACTTAACTTTTACAAATGAAAGCGTTCATGTAATCTCATTGATGCATTTTACTCTTACATACAAAAAACAAGATTTGTGGAGTTTCCACCATAAGTAAAGAATCATTTGGTAATTTTGTATTCAATCAGGATAGGGGTGCAGAACAAGGTACTGATCTTGGCATATATGAGTAACTCTTGAGTGTCCAAACGGAGAAAAAGGAAGAAAACAAAATTTCTGCTACATGTTATGTATTTGAGAATTATAGATTGTGAAAGCATATAGCAAGGATTCATATTATCTTCTTCTTTCTCATATTTTAATTTGGCATGTTCCTTAATAGATTTTACAATTTAAAGCATTGATTTGGCACCTTAGAAAGCAAATTCTTGTTGGGTCTTGCTAATAAGAGCTCTAAGGCATTGATTAAGATGCTCTTTTTTCGAAATACTTTATATTTTATGTACCACTCGATTGTGAATGTGATCCTTTTCAATGCTTGTTTTCCCTTATTTTATTTGAAATTTTCATATCAATTTTGTGTGTACTTGCTTGGATTAGCTTACTTCTCAATAAACAAAGTGCAAAAGTCAAGGTCCTTTATTTTTCAGTGTGGTTAATGTTGTGAACAATCCTTGTAGGATGAAGAGGACATCGAAGAAATCTCAAGCACATCAGAGGTGAGACTTCTTGTCAGCTTCTATATAGTTTTTGACTTTTACCATAATTGCGCAGAACTAAATACTCAACACAAACCTCTCTTCCTCGCCCACCCCAAGAATATGCATCAGAAATTTTATTTCTATATTCAATTTTAGTGATTTATTCTTATTTATCTCACTTTAGGATGCTAATGGAAGTGATGAAGATTGGACTGCTTGAGATTATAATACCAGTATCATAAATATAGGAATGCCAAAGCAAATTCAAGCCTATACTTAGTGAAAGTGATGAAGACTGAAATGATGAGAAAAAGATTGTGACAACCATGATGGTGGGTTTCTATAGGGGCTCAAAACTTTTCAATTGATATTGTAGAATTAGTCATAATTATTTGTTTGAGTGGCAGAGTTAGTCATAATTGGCATAACCATGATGGTTATGTTATTACTTGTTTTAGAATTTCAAAGATCACATGTACCACATTTCTCCTCACTTAGAATAGTTCTTCAGTTGGTTGCTTATCAGAAGAAAAGGCAAGCTTTCTTTGATTATTGGATTCTCTAAAGGGTAAAACCTGTTGTTATGGGATTCAAGACAAAAATAAAGATCAATCCTTTTTTTTTTGTTACCTCATAATTTTTTTTTAGATTAGTATTTGATGTTTTTATATGCTGTCAGGTCAGGTCATCAAATTTTGTTATTTTATTGTAAAATCATACTTCAATTACTTGAACGGAAATCTTAATCTTCATTGAAGTACAAACTTTTTCAATGGTTTGTGCTTATAAGTCTGATTTTCCTTCATTACTTGTAAAACATTCACTGCTTTTCGTCCAAGGAACACTTGAGAAAACTTAAAGAAATAAGCAATTCCAATAACTTAAAGAAGACTTGGAGGAACAGAAACTCTAGGCATGCTAAAACAAAGACAATATCAACTATTTCAGTCATGTTCTCTTTTCACAGACTCACCTATTACATGTACCTAAAGCTATTTAAGACATCCCTTGATAGTGACCATAACTACATTGCGTCTGATCTCGTTTTCTCAGCCTCCACTGATGGCAGATCGTTTCATTGAATCTGACATTGTTTTGTCTGCATCAGGAAGGGGAAGGAAACACTGGAAAATAACGTACATAAAATATTTGAAGGGGTATTGTACATGGCTAAGAGTATCCATAGATTTTGCATGCATACTTCCTTGCTACCCTAACTTCCAACTTTATGACCCTAAGAACTTATCAACCCTAGCATTTGTTGCCCTTGACAGAAATTTCATGCAAATTGGTGGTTTCACCCCTGCTAGAGCAAGTATTGAACTAGGCAAAGTCCATATACCATCGCCACAGATCAAACCAGAAGCTACTGCTGGCCCAAATGCATCCGCCTTTGCCTTGTTTATCTTTTCCCAAACGAACAAAATCAAACTCCCAACACACATATCAATGGCAAAGTATGACCCAATGTAGAAAGGTATTGCCATTGCCATTGGAAGTGGAATATAAGATCCCCATTTCTTACCCACCCTATCTTTAACTAAGTTTATCAAGATGGCTGCACTAAAGAACACATAACAAAGCAAGAGGCAGTTTTTTGGTAGAGCAGAGAAGCCCTGTACCCCCAATATAGACATGTTGCGATAAACAACTGCAAAAGGAGCAGGGTATTGACTGTTAGGAAGCCCCAAGTCATCAAATGCCTTGTAGAACAGCCAGAAGACACAAGGTGAAACTATGCAGCCCATGGCAGTGCCAATCACTTGACTAATAAACATGGACCTAGGAGAAGCTAGGGTCAGGTACCCAGTCTTAAAATCCTGCATTAGGTCTGAGGCTGTTGAAACAATGTTCATCATGACGCCACATGCTGCAAGGCCTGCAAGGACTCCACCATGTGAACCTGCCCAAGCTCCAATTGTAAAGATTGCTAGCTTGCCATAGGTGGAAGCAAGGGACCAATCAGTCAGTCCACACCCATATGCATTACAGAAAGCCAGTGTTGGTGCAAAGACATAGAGGACCAATATGTAATACCATTTGAGTTCATGAAAGATGTGTGGAAGAACAATGGTAGAGATGACAGCAATTGTGACATAACCTGCAACAGAAAACCATGTAGGAATCTGATCTTTCAAAAAGAGTTGGGTTCGGCGCTGATCATCATAAGATAACTTATTTGAGGTATCAGGAGAGGGCTGGTTTGCAATGGGGAGAGCCTGTCTGCGTCGAATTTGATGAAACAAGCCTATGAGGGTTCTACTCAACACCTTGAAAAAATTGTACAGGCCGTCACCTAGAATCATGGCGATGGCGATAAATACCTGGATTCAGGGAAGAAGTCAAGCATCAATGACAAAGGAAGAGGAGTGATTTATGTAATGGTGGCAGAAAACTATAATGTGATGAGCTTATAGGAAACTAACCAACCTTGTAACCTTGTAGGCCATGCATATTGCTTGAAGAAACGTCTGCAGGATACCAGTCACCCTTTCTTGTTTCAATGAGAGGCCACATTACACCCCAAGAAAGTATGCCTCCAAGCAGCACCGATATGTTTATTATGTAGGGGCAAATCATCCCCACTCCAACATATGTTGCTGAGAAATCGAAGAAAAACCTGAAAATTAGCAAAGGAAGCATTAGCTAAATACTCCCTAATGAGAAAGTGGGACTAAATTTCACTTATAGTCTCTAACATTTTATTTCGGTTCCACTTTAATCTCTAATCTTTGAATTGTTCCATTTTAGTCCCTAATTTTTCAAAATGATTACATTTTGGTCCTTTAGTCAAATTGTTCCATTAAAATTGATGTAACGTCCATGTTGTACATCATTTGGCACGCCATACGAATATTTCCTTGGCATTCCACGTGGATATTTTTCTCAATTAGTAACGGAATAAGTAGTGAACGGACCAAAATGGAATCACTTTAAAAGGTCTAAGGACCTAAATGAAACAATTCAGATGTTGGTAATTAAATGGAACAAAAATAAAAAGTCGGGGATCATGGAAGGAATTTACCAGAGAAAGTGGCTTTAGCAAATTATTTTTAAATCTTGCAAAAAAACGTAAGTGAACTGATTTTACGCACTTGTTCTCATATGCTTTAAGCCCAAGTGTAGGGAAGTTAAAAAATCCACAAGTTTCTTCAGCAGTGTAAAACCATTGAAAGAACCCCCACAAGAAGCTGAAAGAAAAGAACTTGCCCAGCGTTTTTACTTGCTTCCTACAAGTGTTAAAAACATGAGACAATTAGAATGTATAAATTTCAAAATGATCAGCTTTAATTTGAAACCCTAACTATGACAGTGATTTACTTTGCTAGCTTGGCTCCTTGAGGGGTGTGGAAGCTATTGATAAGATGTGCAGTTGCAGTACCACTTGGATATGTCAACCTGAAGTCTATGACCATGATCTGAGAACAGGAGGATGAAAAAATTCATGAGCTATGCAAGTTAACATCAACAAGAACCTTTTCTTGCAAGAATATTATTCAATATCAACCAAATGACTTGAATTCTGTATTTAAACAATCAGATATACATTATTATTCATTTGAAGTTTATATTTCTTTGTCCATTCAACATGCTGTTGCTGTAAGTTTGTAAATATGTGGGGACAGCGCAGAGTGTACCTTCCGAAGAGGCACCACCGAGAAGAGACCAAGAAAGCTAACAACAAAGAGGAAGCCAATGATCCATCCCAGGGATGGATTCTTGACACCGCCAGTGTCCCCTGATTGCTGGGCAATGCGTTCACTCATTCCAAAGAGGTAACTCCCGAATCCTCCTGTTTGTGAACAGGTACAGGAAACATTGGATTTCCACCAAATCAGTTGCGGTTGTATTTTAAGAAAAAATGTTTCTGATATCATGTTCCATCACAAGCATAAACACTTTTATACATTACAATATTTGCGATTCCAAAGTAATATCAAAACAAGTTTATGCTGTAAATAAATTCGTTATGTAATTGCAACAGTACATAAGCAAAATTTGTGAAAGGTGGTGAATCCATTCTAAACCTGATATTTTTTCAATGGTTTTAAATTACAGCATAGCATTGCTCCTAAAGCGGTGCAACCTATTTCCCACTTTCCAGAGTTTTTGCCTTAGAAGCCGCTTCTGATGTTGATACTGTGTCTCACATGAATAAGTATATCACCCAATTTCATGTCAAAGAAAAAAATGAGTGATTTCATGATATTAAATCACTAATGGAACTTGTTGTGTTCACCGCTTACGATGATCTATGCTCATCTTCCCAGAAATAGTTATATTTCTCGTAATTGTTAAGCATTGATTCAACAATATTTGATTTAGCAGAACAGGTTCCTGTTACAAGAAATTAACCATGGACAGGTGTACCAAGCATGCTACTAAGACAAGTATCCCCAAAAAATTTGCGTACTTGACAGCCAAACATAAGCGAGGAAATGAGATACATGAGTCTGATCGCATGTACAATTAAGATTGAACAGTTTTGATTTCAAAAACAAAGATTTCACAGTTCTAAAAGTTGTTATTGGACGATGTCCAGTCTAACTATACAACATTAACGGATTATATAATATAGTTGGTATTGATTTATATCGGATGGGGTTAGACAGAGATAAAGTAGAGGGGGCATCTTCCTAGTATCTTACAAAAAGGAAATAAAAGAGCTTAAGCTAGATGGATTTGGCTAGGCACGTTGAAATGGAAAGTAACGGAGGGAGTCAGACCTAGCTGAAAATGAAAACCATGAAATCTGGAGCACCCAAAATTAATGATAGCATCATTACCATGATAATTATATTTGGAGTTATTTAAGAGTTGAAAATATTGTGTCAGCAATACTTTACCATCAGGACTAATGTGAAGAGGTGTAGGAAATGAGTGTGAGACAGCTATTTTTGTTGTTTAGGTCATTTGGCATGAAAATTCAAAAGGTCCCCCGCATGCCTTTCCCAATCTCATCCCTTATCATTACCACTTTACCCAAAGCTACAACTTGGCTTCACTCCTAGCCATCAGTGGACCCAAAGGCAGACGAATCTACAGCTTGATATTTTGTCTCATACAAAGTTTCAGCATTACTAATACTCTAACTTACAGAAAATTTGATGGTTCCTCTGGTTGTTTATTTCTTGGGATCTCCTTCTATTGCTATTAAGGCCTAATATTGACAGGGTGGGTGACCAAGAAAGCAATTTCCACTTCTTGTGTATTCCCAAAAAGTCTCCATCAACGTCACACAAGAAAGGTAAAACATTGATAAAACAAACAGTAAGTCCTAAGTCCAACAGGACATTTCTTGTATGACAATGGGCACAGGGATAGGGACTAAGACAACTATGGGTTATCGTTTATCGGGCATCCGGCCTTCTCCGATCCGATTACCCTGTAATCCGATTTGGGACAATTCGGATATCTACACTATAACAATCGTACCAAAATGGCTTTTTAGTAAATTTAGGACATCAAAGTTTTAATTTTTCTATACAAACTAAAGAAAAAAAAAATATAGAGATCCGTACCGCTGAAGGCGATGCCGGAGGAGGCAACCACGCAGGTCTGAATGACAGTATTTTCCTGCCTGGTGAAAGGCTGTTTCAAGAGACCAGATTTTTCAAGCATCTTGGTCCATGTCTTCACGAAGAAGAACCCCAGCAACCCGGCGGAAACATTGAGGGATGGGATGATTCCCGTCGTTAAGTTGAGTTTCATTACTATGAAACTGAACAAAATGCTTAACACAAAGCTGACAGCAAAGGCCCTCATAGTCAGCTGTTTCCTCCATGACGGCACTTCCTGGCTCTCAAAGATTTGTTCCACTGACATCTCAGCCTCCTTCATCTCCTTCTTCCTGTCATCTTCTTCTGGGTTGAATCCATTCTCTACCCTATCATCACCTCTACCATTGTTATCCATTTCTCTACCTTCTCTTTAAGAAAAAAAAATCAAAATACTATAGGATAGGAATCTCCAACCTTAACAAATGAATCTTATGGAGGGTGGGTTTTATAGGGAAAAGGGCTGGAAGTTGGAATATACTTGTGAAAAATGGAAATGGTTGCTTTCACTTTATCACATCAAGAGCGTGAAGATCATAAAAGTGGGAACCACATAATGGATTCTAGTGAGAAAGAAATTGGTTGGTTTTGGACTCAAAATTATCCAATGCTCTTGCTCTCAGAGTCCTGGACTTTGCTAAGCCGTTGTTTGCCGCCTTTTCCATTAAATAGGTGGGGCCTTGATTCATTTTTCCCATCTTCACAAAATCTTTCTCGTGGGCTGTCACACACGTGAATATGAAATGTGAGTCGCGAATTAAGTATTTCTTCATTGATTCGCGCAATTCGAGCAACGGCTGACGAGTCGGTCTACGTTAGTGGCCAGACGGCGTCTGAGTAGGGATCTGCAATAATCCGCTGACTCAGTTATGTTGGATTTTAAATAAATTTTATCATTTATATTTTAATTTTATATGTTATTTTATTTCTCATATTAATTTTTTAATTTTTAAAAATATATTTAGTTTAATAAGAACTAATTTTGTTTAGTTTTTCTTTTTAATTTGACAACTTTGAGTCCTATTTTTCAACAAATTAAATCATAGGCCCCCATTGATAGTTTTCTATTTAATTGTTTTACTTATTTTTGAATGTTAATACTACTTTAGGTCATTTAATTGGTTTCTTTTTTTTTAATTTAAAGTTTTGATTAGTTTTTTTCCGTTGCTTGTAATGTAATAATTATATCATTACATGTTAAAAAAATTATTATTTTTATATATAATCTCATAGAAAATATATTTTACAATATTTTAATAAATTAATTATATCCATCTAAAAATAGTGCATATGATGTAAATGGAAAACTCTGCTTGGTTAGGTTTTGTGGGATTCCTTTGGATTGAGATCTCTTTGAACGCTACAATTTGATCTGGATATCCCCAATTTTAGGCTTAGTTTCTATGGGGTTTTATTCTGTTTCTATTTTTATTCTCTTGCAACTCCAAGTCTAAAGTTTGTTTTTAACTTTAGCATTTAATTAAAAAAATACCTACTTTTTCAAAAAATAAAAAACAAAAACAAGAAAGTCGAATTAAGAATCAAAACATGACCTATTATATAGTAAGAGTCAAAACCAATGAGCTTACAGTTTATATGATACTTTTGGTAATAGAAAAAGAAAACTGGCCTTCTTATGGATGTTGCAATAATACATGATGTAGCCATCCAGCTTTCTCCAAATGTGAAAATCAATTAAGTTTTCAAACTTTTAATTTGTTTGCTATAATCAAGACATTGAACTTTCTTTCTATGAAGGATGCTGATTGGCAGAGATTCTCCCATACTCCCTTGCATAGAATCTGTGGAAATGGGCGGACAATCACATTTTTTTAAACTTTTCGATATCTTTATTTATTTTAGTGGAGTATTGTCATTATAAAAATTGAAAATGATGTTGGGATTTATATAATAATAGGTCCCACTGTGTGAATGAATATTTTTGTGTTAATTATATTGGTCAAAATTATAAAAAAAAATAGGAACTGCAAACCTTAATTAATAAAGCGGCATTGGTCCCCCCTTGGCTTTCAATATTTTTGATTCATTTTGCCCCACAAAAAATTATAGCATGGCCCACCATTTAAAAATCCTTGCAATCACAGGATTTTTATTTTAGATATTGGAAAGATTGTATCCATATATTTGGTGATTTATCGATACATGGTTAAAAGTATAGATACATGAGCTTTCGTTGCCTTAAAAAATGAATTTTTAAAAAATAAATTTTTAATTCTAAAAATCCGTGATGTGGTCGACACATAGTTTACAATCAAAATAAAGTGATATTTTTGTTTAAAAATGGTTTTAAGTATTGTCTTAAACCAGCGCAAGTGAGTTTTTGACAAAAAGATCTTGAATTTTAAAGAAAATAGCTCCTTTAACCACTTTACCATATACTTGAAGAGTTGGATGGCCATGATATGAATGCACATCAATGTATATGTGTCATGACATGATTCCATAACCAGCATACATACCAAGTGTAATAACCAATTATCAAATATGCACATCACACATTACAAGTCATGACTGATATAAATAATAAAGCATACACACATGCTTATTTTATTCAAATAGTTTTCAGCAAAATTTATCATTTTCAATAAGCCTCAACAGTCTTCTCATCTAAGGTGCATTCATAAGACTTAGTTCACTTCTTATTTTACAAAATTGTTCTCCATGAAGTACTTTGGTGAAAATATCAATCAATTGGTCTTTTGTACCTACATACTCAAAAACAACATTTTTTTTTTTAACATGATCTCTAATAAAATGATGCCTTTTTTCTATGTGTTTAGTTCTAGAGTGATGGATGAGATTCTTTGTGAGATGTATGGTATTAGCATTGTCACATTTAATGGGAATTCTTTTCATAGCTAGCCCATAATCTTCTAATTGTTGCTTCATCCATAGCACTTGAGCATAATAATTTTTGACAGCCACATATTCATCTTCGGTGGTGGATTGAGCTACACTATTTTGTTTCTTTGAAAACCATGAAATCAACATATTACCTAGAAATTGACATGTGCTAGATGTGCTTTTTATATTGATTTTGCATCCACCAAAATTAGCATCCAAATATGAGTGGAGATCAAAAGTGGAATTCCTTGGATACCATATTCGTATATTTGTTGTGTCTTTTAAATACCTAAAGACTCTTTTGACAACACTTAAATGAGGTTCTTTAAGAGATGATTGAAACCTAACATACAATCTTACACTAAAGCTTATGTTCGGTCTACTAGCTGTAAGATAAATCAAGGAACCAATCATGGATTTATAGAGCTTTTGATCAATGGGCGTATCTTTTTCATCCTTGTCAAGCATTGTTGAGGTGTTCATTGGAGTGAGGTGCGAAACTTTTTGAGCATGTCTTTCGTATATATGAGTTGATTTATGAATGTTCCATCTTTCTTTTGTTTTATTTGAAGTCCAAAGAAACAGTTTAACTCACCCATCATGCTCATTGCAAATTCTTCTTGCATGGTTTTAGTAAACTCTTGACAAAGAAGTTCATTAGTAGCACAAAAAATAATATTATCAATATAAACTTGTATAATTAAAATGTCTTTGCCTTTATTTTTGATAAAAAGAGTTTTATCAACCTTCCCTCTATTGAAATCATTTTTTATTAATAATTTTAATGGTCTCATCCCAAGCTCTAGGAACTTGCTTTAAACCATACAAAGCTTTTCTTAATAAAAAACATGATTTGAAAAAGTAAGACTCTTAAAGTTGGGAGGTTGTTTAACATATACTTCTTCATTTATAAGTCCATTTAGAAAAAGCACTCTTAACATTCATTTGATATAACTTAAAGTTCATGTAGCATGCAAATGCTAAAAGCATTCTAATGGCTTCTAGTCTAGCTACCAGAGTATAAGTCTTATCATAATCTATTCCTTCCCTTTGACTATATCCTTTGACAACTAACCTAGCTTTGTTTCTAGTTATGGCTCCATTTCCATCCATTTTGTTCCTAAAAACCTATTTAGTACTACAATTGGACGATCATTTGGCGTAAGAACTAACTCCACACTTGACACCTTTCAAATTAATTTAATTTTTCTTGCATAGCTAGTATCCAATAGTCATCATCGAAGGCTTCATCAATATTTTTAGGTTCAATTTGAAAAATAAAGGCAATATATTCACAAACATTTTGAACTTTAGCTATAGTTCTTACCCCTTAATTAAGATCACCAATGATTTTACTTTCATCAACCTCTTTTCTTACCATAAGATAACTAAGCTCGCCTTCTTCAACAAGTTGTCCAATTTGTTGTTCTTCTTTTTGTGGTGCTTCTTCATTTAATTTGGCTCCTTCAATATTGAGATCAAGCTCTTCAATTTATTCTTGAAAGATACCTACATCATCATCATAATTGTCCTTTTTAGGAGAAGGGTTAGAATCATCAAATAATACATGAATATATATTTCAATAATTAATGTCATCTTATTAAGCACCCTATAAGCTTTAGAAGTTAAAAAGTATCTTAAAAAGATTTTTTTATCACTTTCAGCATCAAATTTTTCAAGGTTGTCTTTTCCATTGTTCAATACATAACATTTACAACCAAATGAAAGAAAGTAAGCAATGTTAGGTTTCTTCCCTTAGTAAAGTTCATAGGGAGTTTTCTTCAATGTGGACCTAATCATTACTCAATTTACAATATAACATAAAGTATTAACGGCTTCGGTCCAAAAGTACCTAAGTAAATTGTTCTCACATAGCATGGTTCTAGCCATCTCTTCTAGAGTTCTATTTTTTCGTTCCACTACTCTATTTCGTTGTGGAGTCTTAGAGGCTAAAAAATTATGGCCATATTCATTTTCATCACAAAGTTGCTCAAAAACCTAGGTACCTAAATTTTCTTTAGTTCATATGAGTTAGTGGCTTTGGTTCCTTTTAGAACCGACTCCAATCTTACCACCTTACCATGTGGATGTTTAGTTTCTTTTGGAACTCATATACTCTTGATTTTCTTACCTCTATAAGATTTTCTTTGTCAAAAAAGGCTTTTTGTGTTTCGAGCATGTCATTTAATTTTTGTTGACTCATGTTGAATTTTAAAAATATAATATGCAAATTCTCATTTTTCTTTTTCAACTCATTTCTCTCAATTTTCAAGGCTTTGACTATGCTTTCAACTTTCACTCTTTGTCTTGACTAAAATTTCATTTTCTACCTTAAGAGTGGATATGATGTTCTTGTGTTTCGATGTATTTTCTTCAAATTCAAATACTAAGTCATCATATGCATATTGTAGTTCATCAAATGAATATGAGTCTTGATTTAACGTACATGAATTGGAATCAAAAAAGGTAGAGCATACCTTGGTGTCTTCAAGTGCCATGAAGCAAAGGTTAACAACTTCATCTTCTTTATCTTGAAAGTCATCATTATCACTCCAAGTGGCAACCATGGCTTTCTTCTTGAAGTTCTTTGAGGTTTTCTTCTTGTTCATACTTGGTGTGTCCCAATTTTCTACATTCATAACATATCAAGTGATCTTTGCTATGTTTTCTTTTTAGGATATCTCTTTTAGGGGGTTTTTTACTTTTATAGTTCCTTCTCATGAATTTGCTATACCTCTTGGCTAGCATGGCTACATCCTCGTCCTCTTCACTATCATCTCTTATGCTCTTTTCATTTTCTTCAATTGTGGATTTTAAAGTTATCCCTTTCTTCTTAATGTCCTTTTTCTTTTCATCATTTAAAGCACTTTCATGTTTTAAGGTCATTTTATAAGTAAGTAAAGATCCTACAAGCTCTTCTAGGTTAAAATCATTTGGGTTTCTTGCTTTCTCTAGGATTGTTACTTTTAGTCTTCATGACTGGGAAGACTATAGAGTATCTTCTTAATTAATTAGGCATTTAGAAAGTCTTTTCCTAAGTCCTTCAAACCTTTAACTCTTATACATTTGGTTTATTGTCTCACTTTCTTTTATCTTAAATAGCTCACAATTATGTGTGAAAAGTCCTGTTTTGGGTTCCTTAACTTAGTTTGTTCCCTTGTAAGTTGTTTCAAAGCTATCCCAAATTTGTTTTACAGTTCACACATAGATACTCTATTGAACTCACTAGCACTAAGAGAACAAAAAAGAGTATTAAAGGCTTTGCAATTTATTTGTATCAACTTCTTTTCTTTGTCATCCCACTTTTCTTAGTTTTAATAATTGTTTGTCCAGTTACTTCCTTAGCGAGGACATGAAGACAATTTAAAATAACATTCCAAACCTTAAGATTTACTGATTGAATGAACATCTTCCTTCTTTTCTTTCAATAAGGATAATTCGTACTTAAAAAGAATGGAGGTCTTTGCATTGAGTGTCCCTAATAGTTAAGGTGGATTTTATCTTGATGTATTGAGCTTTGCTTTTGGATCATTCAAAATTGTTAGATTTGTAATATTAAGCCTTAACTTTTATATCAATTGTTAGTGCAATAAGCTCATTGTCAATATTTCCAAGAGGGAGTGGATTGGAATATTTTGAAATTTCTTTTCAAATTTAAGAAAAATCAAAATTTCTTAAAGCAAGTTCCTTTTTGGAATTGACCAAATCAATAAAATTTTTGTGGAAAGAAAGAAGTTAAGAACACATATGAATCTGTGAAGAATAGAAGAGAAAACAACACAATAGTTTTTATAAAGGTTCGACCTCCTTACTTATGTCTTCTTGCTTAAATTCACTAAGGAATTTAAAATCCACTATTGAAATAAAAAACAATACATTGCCATTTATGAATTAAGCATAACCACTCTACCTTTTATTTTGGTTAAGGTATAAATACTCAAATACTACCTTTTTAATTGGTTGAGGTATAACTACTCACCAGTATACAATAAATGAGATGGATACAGCTAGAATGCCTCTTAAAGGTTGAGTGACAAATTAAGTACAATATTTGGTGAGGAAGAAAAATAAGAATTGAAAGCTCAATAAATGATACAATAGAAGACTTAAATGCTTGAAGAGAAGAACAAAAAGTATTGAATGATTGTAGCTAAATTCTTATTTTAGAAATGTGTTTCAAAGTCTCTCAACCTTCATAAATGTGGTGAGAGCTTGTATTTATAGTTACTGAAGCTTCTTGAGATAGTTGGAGATGTATTTAATGTAAACATAGTTGTTTTCCTTTTCATTCTAGGCTACAATGGTCATATTGTATCGATACATATGTGGATGTATCGATATATTGTTGCTTTTACTTTTGAACATTCGTGGAAATCTATTGATACATTTGGGATGTATAAATAGATTTTAGACAAAATGTATTCTGTGAAAAATCTATCTATATATTTGTCAATATATTGATACTTTTTGGCTTAGCTGCAAGGGTTTGACCATTTTGTTAAAATGTATCGATATTTTTTAGGTAGTAAATATTTTGTTAAATTTCTATCAATACATTTTCAAAATGTACGTATCCATAGATTGAGTTTGACTTTGTAGATTTTGACTGTTCTTGAGAAAATGTATCAATAGATTTTAATTTCTATCGATACTTATCCAAATTTATCGATATAATATAAACATGTATCGATAGATTTGGACTACAAAGCATTTTTCAAAGTCTTTTTTCATTGTTCTTCTTTTCAAACTCATGTGAAAGTACTAAAAGATGTCTAGGCTTGACTTATCAATACATAGATGAAATTTGTCATTTCAAAACATGGGATCAATTTGAAAACTATAGAACTAACAATATATATATATATATATATATATATATATATGCATTGTTAAACTTAAATTTTGAATTTAACCAGTCAATAAATCAAATAAATGAATTGACACTATTTATTTCTAAGAACATACATTAATTAAGAAAAAAATTGTTTGCTACATATTTTGTATGCAATACATTAATTTTTATTCAATTCTTTATAAAGCAATACAAAGTACAATGTTTGAAATTATATACTATTTCTTATCAAAAGAAATTTACACATTTTATGCTATTACCTTACTAGTTTGGTTGAATTTGGCATATATGTTTATCCAAAAGGTTCTATATGCTTCTGTCTACTATTCTTTACTCATCTTTTAATTATATCAAATATTTAATATTATTTTATCTCTCCGCTCAAGTTAAAATCCTTAGCTTCACCGTAAGAAAAGAGGTTAAGATACAAAATCCATTTTTACAATAAACCATGATTAATTACTTGAATTCTTAATTATCCGAATTATTATTTGATATTCAAACAAAACAATAAAGGTGCATCAGTGCACTGGCTTGAGCATGTCTTTTGTTCTTTAGCCAAAGGTCTGATCATATTAAGAAATTCTAAACTAATAAACCAATGATTATATAAGTTCCAACTTTGGGAATAAAGAAACGAGGTTTATAATTAAAGGCGCCAGAGACCTACATCTTACGTAATTTGAGTCTAATTAATGAATATTTTACATATATAATATAGTCCAACGTATCCAAAATTGATTTTGAAATATGTGGAATTAGATAAGGACAACTTGGACTGTAATGAAACTCCCGAATTTGAACGTAACAAATAGGAAGAAAAAATAGCAAGAAATATGCATAAGTTGATAACGGTGTGGAAGAAGATATTGTCACGATGTATCCATTTTGTTATTATCTTGACAATATTTTATATTTTATAGTGAAGTGGACCCATTAATCCAGCCTGTAATACATAGCGTAACCGCAAGTTGGACCGCAAGCATAAGCATGATCTTGACGACCAATTTATTTTCTGCTTGACTTTGCAGATTTTGTTTAGAAATATTTTTATAATTTATATATTATACACTATTAGTTCACACAGTGCAAAGGTAAGAGTTTAAAGGTAGTCCTTGAAATTATAACTATTTATTTTTAAAAATTCAT
This sequence comes from Theobroma cacao, assembly GCF_000208745.1. NCBI lineage: Eukaryota > Viridiplantae > Streptophyta > Magnoliopsida > Malvales > Malvaceae > Theobroma > Theobroma cacao. The sequence goes on from NC_030854.1 coordinate 30,503,323, forward strand.
GATTTTTAAATTTATTTATTAGAGAGGTGATAACATTTGATAATTCTATATTTATGAATATCAATCCATTGTATTAAATTAAAAAAAATAAAAGAAAATCTTGGTGATAGAATAATGGTTGCTTATATCTTTATCACCGGTTCGTGTACGTATGAACGTTTGGCCTTGAGTCTGGATTTTAGTCCGTTGAGCTTCTAGAAAGTAAACGAGGATCATGACACTTCGCCGAGAAGGGAAAGTGACATGCACTTTGCCGTCTTGGTATAGATGGAATTGGAGGGAAAAAGACTTGTCCTGCTTCTCAAATTTATTCATATTCCATTCGCTTTTCTTTCCCTCTTAACCAAAATGGAGTTGCGTCACGGCACGTGTGTTCACTTCGAAGTTCGATTAATGTTCAACGCGCGACAGATGTATTTCCTCGTTCCCTTGACTCTAGAGGTGAACTCCCCTCTAGGCCTATGGGCCAAGCTCGCATCAGGTGAACTTAAACCTGAAATTTTAGGCTCGAACTTAACTCGGCCTGTTTCGATTAAATTATTATATCAACAAATCATATGTTTTAATTAATTTTAATATATATTTAATATATAAAAATAATATTTTATTATTTTAATAATACCATAGTTGCTAAACAAGTGAACTAAGCTGGATTTTTAAAAGGAAAAACTTAATAAATCTAACCAGATCTATGAATACTTTTATTTGCTTCTCATGCTTCTCACCATATTTTTTCACCGCAATCTAACCAACTCTCTAGAATAGCTACATGTTAGGGTCTTCCATGCATGCTTTGAAGAGTATAAGCGGCAAAGCTTCCAACTTTCTTTAAACAAACTTATATATGCATAATTGTTGGATTGCTATGCACTTATACGAAGTTTGAAGACCTACCATTCTTTTAAATTTGAGTTTTGATGCCAACCATTTTATTGTTTTATACATTGTCATGAAATTACCATTCATCATCCAATCAAAATTTTTAAATTTTAATTAATAACTATTAGATGTGATGAGATGATAAGTTATAATCTAGCATGAAGAGTGCATTGAGTTCATTTTCTTTTTTTTTTCTCAAAATAAAAAAAATGAACTTCAAACAATATCCCTTCTACAAGTTAAAGTAGGGAAAAGGTAATTCAAAACATTATAAATAGATTAAAAATTAGAAATTTGTAGCGAAAGGAGATGTACAATTGCAATGATTTTAGCCTTATCTGCTTTTTAAACTAGATTTTAGCAAAAATTTTAGATAAAGATTTATATTTGATGCACTGATAGTGTATAAAAATTATATATTATTAGCTCATCAAATGCTGTCAACTCATTAATAAGGTAAAACTAAAATTTTTTAAAAATTAAAACTTAAATATTAAAAAAATGTTAATAATTAATTAAATAAAAAACAAAAAAAATCTCTTTTTTTGTGCAACTACCTCACAACTTTTTTTTATTGTTTTTCCTTTTTTTTAGTCTTTTTCTAACTCCATCTTCTTTTCCCTTTCTTCCTCTATTAAAATTAAAAATTAAAATATTTTACTTTTTTTCAAAAACCTCTTTCACCTTCTTTTCTTGTTCTTCCACAGGAATACAGGCATTGAAATTAAAATCTTATTGAATTCTTAAGAGAGAGTGCTACTGAAACCTTAAGAGAGAGAAATAGTAAAGAATTTGGTATGAAGATTTTCTTTTTGTTGAGAGATAGAAAGAGAAAAAAGATTGCTGAACCAAATTGCCTTGTAGCTCAACAAGGAAGCAATTCTTTTGTTGGGTAGCATTGGAACCAGATGGGGTAGGCAGCTAGCCAATTTGATTACCGATTGTGATCAGGAATCTTTCCTTAATTGTGACAGTAGGATAGTATCGAAAAATTTTGAAAAAAATTTAATTTGATATTAAGTTGATGTTAGTTAATTATATTTGTAGAATCCATGCAAAATACTGTGGAGGCTATGGGTGGTGACGTTGAGTCTAATAGCCAAGCAACAATTAGGTTGTTGCATCTAGTCCACAAAAGAAACAGAGGATTTGTAATTGCAAGCTTGATGATTGTCTTATTGATAAAGCCAACCTTGTTCCTAATTGAGAGTGCTAGTAAAAATGATCTACTTCATGCCACATAATTGTTGGTGGTAAGTTTAGGATTCATTATCACTGAGCTAGGGTGGTTTGTGTGGTGAAAGTAATAGGGTGATTGAGAGTCCTTCATTGGTGAAACCTGAGTTTGATTTTGAGCAGTTTGACTCTGTGATGAGGTTTGTGACCCAATTTCTCCAAACTTAGACATGATTACAAGTTTGCAGGTAAAGATGCTTAGATTGAATAAAAGCTAACTAAGAAGACTTAGTGCATGAAGAAAAGACTTACTAAATAAATGCAAAACACAGAATACTAATGGTCCTTAGCACCAATCAGCATACTCCATGCATCATCCGAAGGACAAGATTTGCAAGTATTATAATATGCTCTGATACCATGTTAGAAAATGAAGAAGACATGACAGTTATATGGGAGGATTTTGGGGATTCTCGTTCAAGCAAAAAGCAAAGAATACAAGAATTTATATACAGAGAGTTTTGGCTGTTAAACAAAAAAGAGAAAAGCTGCTAAACTAACTAACTAATCATTAACATTTAACCAATTTTCAAAAGCGGTGTTAGTCAAAATGATGTGTATTGGCAAATAACTAGAAGTCCCTGCTCCTTTTATTGAAACGGTGCGTTTGTGGAGTTCTTTGTGGCTTTCTTCTGTTGCTCCAGTCTTCCTTATTAAACGGTACGTTTCTGCTACTAAACTTCTTTCTTTCTTGCGGCTGATTCCTTCTTCAACCCGAGCTTCCTGCTGTTGCTGAGCCACTTATGCAATGATTTAAGGTACAGGTATGTGTTTAACATAGGAGTATCGTTTCAGGCTTTTCAATGAAGGATTTCCAATCTTCTTCAGACGGGTCTTCGTTAGGCATGTTTGTCCGGGCAATTGTCGGCCTGTTGGGAAAATAACCAGCATATTCATATCGTCCAAAGTTCACAGCTGCATGATGACCTGAGGAAACCCAAGCGACGGTCGTAACAATTTGGATTAAGTCTTTCGGGGTTCTGAGGACAGGCCACCATGATTCATCTTTCTTGTCGCCATGGTCGACTTCACGAATTTCTGTCCACCATGCTTGAAGTTCTTCATGACTCCACGAGACTTGCATTTGGGTAGTAGTGGTTGACAGAGTCAGCGATCAATTCTTTAAGGATGTCCCAAGGAAGAAGCCCGTCATTAGCGAAAGGGTAATCCCTGATTTTAACCTTAGGCCATGAGGAGCTGTTGGATCTTCCATGGCCATCCCCCTAAGGTAGAAAATGGCAAGTAGAGTTAGTGAATGATAGAAACTAATTAAACCTCTTTCTGATAGTAAATGTTTTTATTTGCCCTTTATTTTTGGAAGAAAAAAAAAGTTTCATATAAAATAAAGTAATATTCTTGCAAAATTATTAATAAAATATATAATTGTTCTTTTAGACAACGAGATGTATGATTCTACTTCTATTTTTCTTTTAGATAACGAAATGTATGGTTCTGCTTTGCTATAGACCAATTATATTATAATTGGAGTTACATTTTATATAATTATTTAATTATTTAATTATTTTTAATTTATTATAATTTTATTTTTAATCATCTACTTTACTTTCTAAAAAATTTTAAAAAATAAAATATAAAATTCAAAATAGTAAGCAAAGTAACAATAAGACTGATCCTAAGGCAATTAGTTTGTTATGTGATTTTAACTATTTCTTTTTTATTTATAAAAATTAAAATGATTTTAATATATAAAAATATTTTATAATTTACATAAATCTATCACTTTTAACTCATATTCTTATATTGCAATCAATTAAGCTATCAAACAATTATTTTTGTACCCAATTAAGTCCTTATATAGATGGAAACATTATACCATTAACTGTTTTGGTTTTTTTTTTTTTTTCAATTTTTTGCTTTTAGAAGTAAGATGTAATTATATAAGCTACAAAAGTAACAATCAAATAGAGTCTGAGTGAACACACTACCGGCTAATTAAATCTGCGGGGAACGCCTGATGATCGAATCGCCACTCAAGGTCATAGGCAACAGAACTGAACTCCATGGAATAATTGGCAAGCGAGAATGAGCTCTCGATGATCCCATCAGCATTGATTAGGTGTGCTCGAGCAAGTGCATTGATCTTCATTGTGAAACGGAAATGAGGATGAAGCAATTTATAGATTGGATGCAACACACTGAGCTGCTGATTTGTTGCAATTATGTAAGGTTCAGTGGCACCATGAGTTCTCAGGCTGCACATGGAATGGATATTACAAGTTAACACTGAAACAGAAACGTGTAGGTGCCAAAAACATTTTAAGAGGTTGGGATGAAAGCAATGAAAACTTTGGTTAAAGATGAAGAAATGGTACATACCAATGAGTAACAAGCTAGTGAGAGAGGGAATCATGAGCCAGCACATGAGTTTTGGCAAGCCTCCATAGCCAGGCACCTGTGGAATGCCCACAAGGTTTGTATGCTTTTTTCCAGAACTGCGGTTTCCCATCCAAGGTTGGCCGACTCCGCTCTATGGCCAAAGGCCTCAAAGTCTCATTTGGGTTTAACAAAAATAGTGTTCGTGATCCATATAGTGTTGTGCCTTTAAGCTCTCTCACTTTCTTAACGAATGGTGGTAACAGGTCATGGTAATTTAGAATGAACAACTTTTTTTTGTTTTATTGCCTGCATAAATTAATCTAATACATTAATGAAACGTCTAAAGATTATTATTTTATATATCGATAATAAAATTTTTAAATTTAATAAAAATGTGACCATTCTCTAATTTTTTTGTAAAATTTAAGCCTCCACTGTAGGTGTATAAAATAAACTTAATGGAGCTTTTTCTTTATTTAAACTTTCTAATGAATCTCTTATGGTATACCTCATCAAGTGTCATGTAACCTTTGATTTCACACTCGATCATTTCTTTGGTGATTGTAGATTCCGGAGGACCGTAGCTATCAGGATCAAGTTTGCTCTGAAGTGGCCATTCCTGTTGGAATTTGTAAAAAAATCTTTAAACTCAAGACCTTTGTTTCTCTTTTTCTTAGCATGCCCTACAGATGAACAGATTAATGATAGCCACAAAACATACAGTTTAATCATACAAAAAAAACTGTCAAGAAGTACATATGTATTGTATAAAGGAGTTCTTGTCTTAAATTAAAGATTACTTAATCAAATTTGCATATGTACTATTAACGATTAAATTAGGGTAAAATACATTGACCCCTCAACTTTTAACTCTAATTACACATGGATCTATTAATTTTCAAAATGAAAACTCCACCCCAAACATGTAAACAACATTAATATTTAAATATGAAATATCTAAAATACCCTTCTTCTTTTTCTTACTCTTTTCTTTTCTCTCAAATCGGTCGGTGGCGCTCCCTTACATTGATCAACCACCCCTCAATCAGATTCAGCCAAATCTCCTTCGACCCCCTTGAGGAGCACCAGATCAATGCTCTCTTAGGAAGCATTGAGGATGACTGATGGAAAGATTTTTTTTTTTTTGAAAAGGAGTAAATAAATTTTTAAAATAATTATAATCTATATAATGATAATTTTTAAAATTAATGAAGGACAAAATTATCTTAAAATATTATCACATAATCAAACTAATACAAATATTAATAATTGACTAACGACAAGATTTATATGTCCAGTGAGAATAATCTTTTGAAGCGAAATGTTCATTTTAAAAATGAATGCACCCATATGTAATTATGATAAAAAATCAAAAAGATTAATGTATTTTACCTATTAATTAATTTTTGTGAATGAAATCTTACCATTCTAATAAAGAAAAAGTTTTTGAAATCTTTAACAGTTCTCCTACATTTAAGTTTCACTATTTGTATGTTTTGTTTACTTTTTTATGGGATTTATTGGTAATTAGAAAACTGAAGTTCGAAATCGGCTGCTATTCTAAAAGAAAAAAAATAAAAAAATATTCTTAAATGCTTGAATAATATCATAAGTAGTTTAAGTTTTCAAATTAAGTTATTTTTTAGCATGTTATCAAAATTCTTTAATCTAATGTCAAGCATCCTCATCATCATTTTGGTATAAATAAGACAGGTGGGTCTTTAATTAATTAATATTTTTCACACCTTTAATCATATTTTTTTCATATGCATTAATGCTTTAATTTCCAGTATCTGTATATACGTCATACCGTAACTAGTTTAATACCATATGGGTTGATTCCAGCAAGGGTTTGCCGAACAAACTCTCGTCCCTCAACCAAAAGAATCTATCCCCTAAACATGAAAACAACGTATCATGATCATGTCCCAAGCTAAGGCGGTAAAATTTTGTAACAATTTGTATATATATTTGTGTACATATACAGGTCCATTGGATTCGAGAGTGGAAGAGAAGAGAGCTGAGTTTGCATTGGTCGAGGAGTCTTAAAGGGCCAGAGACACAAGTTGTATCCGAAATGATAGCCAATAAAGCTCCACACAGTGATAAATATTCCATGGAGTTTCCTGATCAGAACTGTTCAACACTAGTATAACCTTGGGGAGGCGATTCCATCCCCTCATCGAACAGCTGGTCTATAGCTGCGAAGTTTGGGAATCCGATACTCCTACGCCGCAGTGATGGGATCAAGGGGTGAAGCAAAGACGAAGCCGTCTTTTCTCTCAGTTTTTGCTGCTTAACCTCCGAGAAGCATTCATCCCTCGGCACGTACACGTTATTGCTCTTTGCCTCAGATTCATGATCTGCATGCAATCGTGTATAGCCATGGTTACGAAATCAGAGATTTAGAGTGGTCAACAGACATGACACAAACCTTCGTATGGCTCCATGGTAGAACTACATTTTCTTCTATCAGAATATTCTATTGAGATAATGATCCATATATGTATACATATATTATCCCCTCACACTATATAAACATGCAAAATATTTAATGATTTATATGAAAATTTAGTTCTCGACGTTTGAATAAAGATGGAAGGCAAGAAATAGTTTATACGTACCTCTAGGGCACGGGGGACGTCCCGTTCTGCAACGTCGAAGGTAAGGGAGGCCTTTGCCGCCCAGCACTGGTCTTGTTTTACTTGGATCACAGTCAGGGTCACCAATATCATTGCAAACATCATAATCATATACCCTTTCAAACCACTTACGCTCTCCTTTACCATTGCCTCTCAAAACCTTCAGCTCTTCCTTTCTCAGTGCCCTCAATCCCGCTTGGAGTTTGTGATGGCAAGTATGACTGCTCCAAACAAATACTTCGTAACAAATCAGTAATTTCTCTGCTTTTTTCGGAATTTTATTTCTATTTTTCTTTAAGAAAAGCATGGGTGAATGATTTTAGCTAGCTAGTAAGTTTTGAATTCTGACCTTGCTAGTGAAGAAGACTCTTTTCCCAGGATTGCCGTACTTTGAGTGAACCCAAGAATTACACTCGACAGTAACCGGACCCGTTGTGAAACCAACAAGGAGTATTTCCTCCAAAAATATTTCTTTGTGGTGCTCATTCTCAACAAGAGCCGCACCAACCTCCCCAGAATCTTCCCACCTTTAAATTCAGCCTCATACTTGACATTACCACCTTCTTTTACCCCATGTGCATAAGCTTTAATCGTGTCCTTCTCTAATCCGGTCCCTACAAAATATTGAATTACAAATAACTAGATTGATATTTACATGAAAATTACAACACTGATCGATATTTGCTATATTAAAATAGTTCAAGACAAGGAGAATCTAAAAGCAAAGAAACCTTCTACTTTCTCTTTACTTGGGTCAAGCTCAGCACTAACAAGCTCCAAGAGAATCAATTTAGCAGGCGAGTGTAGGAAATCCCATAGCCCTTTACAGCCAATTATTTGTTCCACAGTGACTACAGCTTTATCCCTTAGCATCATCATTTTTTTTTTTGGTTTTTTGTCTGTAGAGAGAATAATCCAGCTTGTTATTGGAGAAAGATGTGTTGGTACGTAGTAGATTTATATTATCTGCAAAATTAATGCGACATAGTTTTCATCCACTACACATAGCTACAAGCAAAGAGCCAAGCTGCTTAATATGTGAGTGGTTTTCGTATATAGATAATGGCATGGCATTAATGTGAAGTAAAGATATTAAAATTACACTTATTTAACAGTAAAGCCTTTAATTTATCCCTTTAGAGAGGTCCATCTGCAAAATTAGGAAATCTAGATGTAGCTTAGGGCCATTTACAATTGTACCAATTCGATATTAAGCAACCTTTTAATTATTTCTAATTTAAGAATTTTGGAATTAGTATTTCATACATCAAGGGTAATTTGAATAAAATTAATAATTTTTTTAAAAATAAAGAATAGAAATTACACAACCTTTAAAAATGAAAAGCTAGTAGGAAATCAAATAAAGGAAAAGAAAAGGGGAAAAATTATACCTACGAGTGATTTGTCTGCACAAAATATATAGTAATTGAGCATTCCTTCATTGTATTTTCTTTATCCATATAGAAAGAAATTGTTTGACATAATAATAAGTACCAGCATGCTTTAATTATATGGTAAAATTTATAATTTAATTAGTTATTACCTGATTACATTAATTTAAAATGAATGAAAATCAGAAATCTGAGTCTAGAATTAAGCTTGCTAATAACTTATTACATTTATCATAGAGGGGAGTAACATTTCTCGTTTTCTTTTAATTGTAAAAAATGAAAATTAATGGTTAATAGAACTTTAAGTAGTTAGGGCGGCCAGGCCCCCTGCTAGGGCTCTAGCTTTGCTTTTTATGCTCAATTGGTTGGTTCGGTTGGGTTCGGTTGAGATTGACATAGATGAAGTGTCTTAAGTATATTTAAAATGGTAAGAATCTCTGGCAGAGTGAAATTAGAAGGAATAGCTATTGGTCTTGGAGGAAATTGCTTAAGCTTAGAGAGTTAGATAATAATTAGTCTCATTGACTCAAGCTTAATGCAGATTATAAATATTATTGGTCTCCAATCTCCAAATCTGGTTATTACAATGCCAATAGGCTGCTACAATCTATATAACATTCCTAAGCATAGTCTTCTATCTTCTCAAGCCATTCATGTTAGAAACAATTTCTTTTTTGCTTTGTTCCCAGGGTCTTGTCAGCAGCAGACCTGGAAAGTTGTCATGTAAATAGGCCTGTTGGCGATCCGGCTTGAAGAATTCCATTGGGCTAAAATGGGGTTTTGAAAGGCACATCTGCCATCTTACTATTCTCAGGATTGTCCACATATATCCAAACCAACAAGCACTTTGGGCAGGTTTTTTATTGATGTCATGTAAATCTGCTTGTATGTGGGCTTCCATACATGGTTTGAAGACTATAAACTGGGGAACTTTCAACTTTCATGAAACAAACATATACACATCATTTAGGGGGCTGCTAAAGCTATGCATCCTATATGAAGTTTTTTAAGACTAACATTCCTTTAAAATCAATGCAAAGGAACTCAAACAAACTGTACAGATATAGAACATCCATTGGCCATAGAACACTATGAACTGAACTCCCTATTATAGGTTAGCTTCTACCTGAACATAGCTGAACTATTTTACAAGCTGAAGAGGTTACCGGGTGAGCTGCACAGAGATAACTATCTTTGCCTAGAGAGAAAGAACTCGTAATCAGGGTGTCTGTTAACTGAAGTCTGATCTCCCTTGTTCACAACAGCCCTTGCCATAAGAGATGCAGTCTCCTTGAGAGTCCTTAATCGCTCCTTCAGTATTCCAGAAGGGCTTAAGCCATGGATTTCTGAGAAATCATTCACGGTAGAGTGCCTCGGCTGGAACCAGCATTCACCCTGTTCAAGTGATGAGCATTAATGATTAAAGAGTCAACCACCTTTAAAAATAGATGCAGTACATATTCAATGGCAGCACAACAAAATATAATAACTAATGGAAGAGGCAGTGATGATAATGAGAAGAAGATATGTTTGCACATTCGACTGACTCATGGGCATTCTTATTTGATACTCAGCAGTTTAAGTGAACACCAAGTCAATAATTTCATGATTGTTATCTTAAGAATGGAATGTTTGCTTTTGAAAACTAAGTTCTGAAATAGTTTAATTAGAGATAACTAGAAAAGCCAACAGCACAATTCCATAACTAAGAAATAGGGGTAAAACTAGTCCATGTATTTTGATCCGAGAGACACTGGATGCATATTTTCCATTAAAAGACAACAGATGCGTTCTCCCATTCTAAGCTATGCAGCAAAGTACCAGTCTTTCACCAATAAATTCCAGTCCTCAGATTATCTAATGGCTCAAGCATATATACTTTAATGTTATTATTCATAAATACTGAACCTATACCAGTAAGTGCATCTGTTAATAATAGGAACTAACAAAAACATACCAAATCAATATCTGTCAAAGCTTACTTTCACTATTAAATATGAATGTATGTCAGATTGGAAAGTTTCTGATAACAGATTTGGTTCAACATTTGGTGCAAATGACTGAAGGCATCCTCTAGTCATTTGAGATGCTGATGAGAGGGTACAGCTGATAGAGCTCTTGGTGACACGATAAAATAGGATCACCCAATTTGGTATTTGCCTCTGTAATCCTACATTTGTGATCCTCAGTCATCGAGTTAAACAGCATCACCGTTAGAGAGGATGATCTTTAGACAAAATCACCCCTAACATATTAGCAGAAACATATATACAACACTCCCCCAATTCAATTGGAATGTTCATCTTATTATTTTAGGATGTCCCAAAATACTGCCCACTTAAAAAAATATAATTCATAATTCCAAATTACCTTTATTGAAATACTAGCCAACCTATTAAGAAAAGCTATCATTTATTTTCAAACAAAGTACATAGCTAACTCTAGCATTTCTCTTAGGCCCCTTCTAGGTTGAGATTTTCATGTGTTATGTAAAATTCAAACAAGTCCACTGAATTAGAGGGCCAAAACACCTTTATGACATTAAAGTAGAATTTCGACGGTTAATAAGGCAGCCTTTGTAATTTAGAACAGCAGCACAGATGACTGCTTCTATCTCACACAACCCTGCACGATTACAGTTCAAGAAGAAACTATCCCAGTCATAATAATTGGTGCATGCTTGTGTGCAGCTATTGGTAAAGGAAATATAGCTCTTTGAAAAACATGAAGTTCAATAAGGGAGGTTTGTCCAAACAAAATAAATTGGGCACCAGGGAACATCTTAAAGACTGTTAAGAAATAGGCACTACCACAAAGCCACTTAAATTATCAAAGCTGGGCTTCAAAAGGATAGCAATTGAGTAATTAATTATGAATACCTGGGCATTGTAACTCTGAAGACCCACAACAGGAGATACTATACATGCATCCAAACTAGGGTAATCAAACTTGGAACTTCTACGAACCAAATGGCCAAGTGAATGGTAAGTCAAAAATGCTGCACGAAAATTTCCATCTGGAATTCTATAAATAGGATACCATGCAACAGAATACCTGAAATATAGAAGCAACCAACATTAAAAATCCTCTTGGTATAACTAGATACTAAAGAATTTCATCTTGCATTAAGTTGTCTAAAATAAAACCACAACATCATTCACTTTATGCTATGTGAATAATTTTCTATCACTAACCAAGATCGAGGATGCAGATCATGTATATTTATGGAGTTCAGATGAACTGGATCCCCATACATTTTGCACCGAGAAGAAACATCATCTCTAACCAGTTCTTGTATCCTGGAACAAACAGAACCATAATCAAGGTATTTGGGAAAAAAAATTGTTATTTTTATTAGCACACTAGATTCACCCAAATCTGCCCACAAACCGAAAAGGGTTAAATCAAAATTATAGTGACTAATTAAATAACATGTCAATCCGAAGCTTCACCTTCTGTCCCATTATTAATTGCTTGTTTACATTTAATTAAAACAAGAACAGCAAATTAGAGTTATCATCAATATGCACCAACAGCCAGAAGAAGCATAAGAACAGCATAAAACAAAGCACAACTAAGACTTACAAGCTAAAAATACTTTGCTACTACATTCAGCCTATCATTAACTCAGAAGCAAGAGCAGCCGGATCATGATTCCAGTCTTCAATTATGTTAAAGGTCAAGAATGGAAAGATAGTATTTAGCATCAAGATTTGTATCCATGTAATCAAAAGAGAAAACTGTTACACTTTTGTTTAGCAGGTGAAAGTGGAGAATAGGGAAAAGGGTTGATTAGAAACCACAAGAGTTGGTTCTACTTACTAAGGAAACTTAACATTTAATAATAAAATGATAAGTTCCATGAAAATCATATCAGATGTCAAAAGTATTGTAATTACAAAGGGAAAATACTGACGAGAAATAAAATTAACACTTACTTTTCATATAATGCCCGTCTTTGCTGAGGCTGTTCAGATTCAAAGTACTCAAAAACTGGTTCTAGACAATCTGACCATGCCATGTCAACTGATTTGGCTGACAACCCATTCTTAGAAGAAACTAGAGATGGTTCTGATCTAACCACATCATTTACTGGCAAATGACTACTTGGTTCTGAAGTGCGTGGCTGGGGTACAAGCACTGACAATATTGGAAGGTGACTGACATTGGTAAAGTCTCTTGAAGTGGAACCAGTATCATAACCCTCAGAAACTCCAGGAGAAGCAATTGTGGTGTTGTTCGGGGTGGAATGACTTTTACTGTTCCTAAAGAGTTGAACTGCTGACAAGAAAGGCACAAAGTAGGCACGAAATTCAAACCGATCAACACCCAATCTCTTTGGATTTTCATAATCTTCAGCCCTTATTTCTAATCCATAGCTGCCATGTTTCTCATACCACTGCCACAGGCATCCCAATGGGACGTTTGGTGTCTCATGTCTACACAATAGACCACTAGGAACCTGGTCCTGCAAGCAAGTTTGACAAGCTACTGAACTGTATGAATGACAAATAACTGGAGAAGAAAAGTGAAGAAGCCTTTCAAACTCGGCAATGGGACCCCCGATGGCCATCTGAACAGCTTCAGATGCCATTTGTGCCCTATAGGCATCATTCAATGCCTTAGATATCTTGTTCAAATCAGTTGCAAGTGCTGATAAATTTTGTTCTTTAGTTTCATCTATTAAGAAATTGGCCCCATTATGCTTGCTTTCATTTTCATTTATGCAAGCATTCAGATTCCTCAAATTTTTAATATGGTTATCATTTTCAGGAGAACTAATTGCATGTCCTGAATCTTTACCAATGCTACACATTGTTCCAGCGTCAACTGAAGAAGAAAGATTCTGAGCACAGGGAGCAACTTTCTCTTCAAATTTATTTTTGAAAGTCCAATCTTCAGCTTCTGGCCCATTAGAATGTTCCGTCGACAAACTGGCAGATCTCACAGATGTTGTAAATCCAGGATCCTTTATCCCAACAGGTATCCATTTCTGCAGAACCGAGCCCGAACTATGGCTTTGCTTACCATATTCTGCAAGAGAAAATTCTTTCTCTGTTCGAGCAACACCATTCACCATCAGATGAGGGAGGTACACTGGAGCTCGCACCTCATGCAAATTTGGCTGGTCCAAAGGGACACATGACTTTTTCAGCAAGCTGTCTTGATTCTCTATGCATTGATTATTCAAACCAGAAGCAGCATCACAGACACTTTCACATGGTTCCATGCTGCCTGGACTAACTTGTAAGTTGTTAAGTGATTCAGATTTCATAGTCTCAACCCTCGCAAAACCAAGCTGAGTACAAGACCTTGAAACATTTTTAATTACTCTTTGGTCATTCAGAGCAGTTAAAACATCTAACATTTCATCTTTTTGCATGCTGCTAGTCTTTGCATGAGCATTTAAGTTTACCTTGTTGGGATGAGACCCCTTCCTCGAACAACTGCTTTTTTCTTGTTTTGAAGCTGGACTAACTTTTCTTTTCAACTTCCTAGGAACCTTATCTTTTAACTTCCTTTTATCATTAGTTCCAGATAAGGTTGTTTCATTGGCAGCATTAGAACTTCTTTTCAGTAAAGGAGCATCCTTTGCAGTAACATCAGACCCTGAGCAAATGGGACTTGCTTTCTTCAGCTCAGTGTTGCACTTCTTTACACCATTCCTCTGAACCCTTTGCCAAACGGAATGACTGTTCTCTGTCCCCATTCCACCGTGCAAGTTTCCTATACTTCCAAGTTTGCAAGTACTTGAACTCCCAGGAACTGATTTAAACTGCTTACCCCTCTTGCCTGATGCAATCATTTGTACATCACAGCTGCTAAAATCCAGACCATGCTTCGGTCCCTGAGTATAATCATGGGTTTCCGAAATGCTACATAATGAGTTTTGATGATAGAAGGATCCCTTCTTGGTATTGGAACCGGGTGCCTCTGATTGACTATTTTCATGGCTGTTATCAAATGGCTTAACAATATGACTAGCACTCATACTCTCTTCACTGCTTGAACCAACAGAAACTGAATCCAACACTAGAGAATCATGCAAATCAGAGAAATCCTCCTGATGTATACAATCAAGAGAGCCCACCTGTGATGGATATCTCCTCTCTAGACCTACTCGAGACCTGGAAAATTGCTGGTCTTCTTTACCAATTTCAGAATCATTAATAAGATACTCACTAGGCAACTTCTGAACCTGAGAAGGTACAATAGATTCTGTTATATCCACTTGATCAATGTCAGATATGCATATATTTGGTGATTCAAAACTTGTAATAACACCATTGCTGCTGTCTGCAAAATCCGCTATATTTAGCAAACCATTAGAAGGTGAAGTTGCACATGATACTACCATACCCTGATTCATGTCATTGTTACCACAGATTTCAGATGCTGAACTTCCACGCGTATACTCAGAACAAACTTCTGATGCTGTGGAGCTAACATCACACAAATGTTTCTTTCTATGTTTTCCCTTCTTTTTTGCCTTCTTTCGTGAATTTCTCTTCTTAGACTTGTCTTCCTCAGAACAATCGACGAACATAGCAGATGGATTAGTAGCAGTAGATCCTTTTGGCATAAAAACAGAGGAATCATTGCAAGTGACGGAACTCTGACAGGAAGAATTGTTGGCCACTTCATCCAATTTAGTCATTTTGTTTGCAACAGTCCTGGTGCGAAATTGATGCTGCATATTTGATCCAGAGAAACTTCTGGCTCTACATTGCTTGGCAGAATAAGTAACCTCAGGTTGAGGCCCTTTCTTTGTCTTCCGTCCATCAACCTTAACTGAATTAATCAATGGAGAGGAAACCAGATGCATGCTATTCATATTCAGGTGAGTTCCAGATCTGAAAAGGTTATTGTGATCCAAATATTGCAAAGGTATTGCAACAATTCTCCATTGTCCATCAGATCCAAGTGTAGGTAATGTCAAAATGGCACACCTAAAAGATTAACAAGAGATGGACCAGTTACACAATCAAGTAAATATAATCAAAAGAGAAACATACATTGCTGATGCACATTGGAAAATGACAAAGAAGGAAACTAGATGACTAACTTCCAGTTATAAATGTTAGCAATCAGAAATTACGAAAGTAGTTTCATCAGAACAAAAAGGTAAAATACAACAGAAACACACATCTGCAAATTTCTAAATCCTCATTCTTTTCCACTCAGTTATTCAACCCTGTATTTAAGTCATTAGACATTTAACCCAGACCAACTATGCATAAGCTGCTCAAAAAGCTTTTCTTAAGACTCCAGTGACAACTGGAGGATCTTCTTGACAGAGAGGAAGCTTATATTCAAGCATTAAATATTAAGGCATGCTGGGAATAATACAAAAAACTTATGTATGCTTTTGAGATTACAAGGGAGAGCTATACCCTAAATAAAACAACACAATGTTTTGAATGTAAATGGCATCCGAAGTGTGAGTCAAGCCCTTACTAACATTTATCTATAGATATCAACAAATCGAACATACTTCCTCTATCATAAAACATAACCATGTACCCAAAGCAATTGTTCTATATATAGATTGCATTCATAAAGATTCCTAATTTCACAATGCAAGATCATGCTCTGGTTAACTCTGTTTACTACTGCTATCAAGAGTAGCCAAAACACATTTATATACGCTAGCTTTTCTTGAGGATCAATTTGCACCTGAGCCATAATATCTTGTCTCAATTATTTTAATGAAAATCTTTTGGCTTACTTTTTACCCAAGCTTTTCATTAACTTTTAGGATTTATTACTTTCTTAAAGGTTAATTTATTCTAACATGACAAGGACTCTACTAAGTAATAAAAAATGACTTAGAGCCTATTTGGCCTGGCTTTTTTCTAACTTAAAAGCTATTATGAAGCTCTTATGAAAAATAATAGCTTTTAAAATTAAGCTAAAATTGTTTGGTAAATTTCTTTTTATAAGTTATAATTTTTGTTAAAATTATTATAAAAGGTATTTCTTTTTTTTTGAGAGGGTAATATTGTAATTATTTTTAATAAATGAGGATATTTTTAGAACAGAAATAAAAATTCTCTTATATTTTTAAAAGAAGAGAAGAAAAAGCTCCTCTTTGGAGCTTTTTTTTAAGCTCTTTTTTTAAAAATTTTGTTCTTAAAAAAAAAAGAAGAGCTTCTCAAAAAATCATGTTTGGCCTAACTTTTGCTTTTAAGAAATAGATAAGCTGAAAAAAAGCTAGGCCAAATATGCACTTAATAATAACATAATAGCATAATTGAATTTTTTATTTATAACTAGCATCATAAAATTTGATTCAAAACAAAAGGGTAATATAATCTTCACAAAATTCTCACACTCCTTAACCCACACTATATAATCTTAATAGATAATCAATATTTTAAAGAAAGTATTTGTTAGACCTTTTTGAATGAATTACATATGTTTTTCTCACCTTGGATAAGGCAACAAAGCATTAGCTGGTGGTTTGGCAGAAGGAAATTAATTCATTAGATGTATCATACATTAAAAAAAAAAATCTGGTTCCCTTTTTTTTCTCTTTTTCTTTCTTTGGGGTGGGGGCGTGGGGGGGTTCATCATTCGCTTCTTTGTTTTGCATGCCATGTCAACAAAATGTAAGGTATTTTCTCTATGATATGTTCAGACATCAAATGCCTATTACCTGTGTACTTCCAATTTGTGCAAATGTTTTAGAAACTGAATTACTTTGAGTCAGCACATAAATTAGTACATTTTACAGAATCTCTCTTCTTGAGGGATGGATTTCAACAGATTTGAAACAAAGATTTTCTTTTATATTGATTTAAATATTATTATTAAACAATGACTTCATTTTCCGATCAATTCCAATTAATAGAGTATCTGAAGTTTGAACTTCAATTTTCCTACAATGATATCCTAGATGCAAGCACACATAGTTTCATACTAAAAAGGAAAATGATAATATAAAAGGAAATGAGCAAATATAAAAAGAAAGATAATTGAAAACCATTATTAAGCAATCTCAATAAATGAGAGGCATCTAGAAAAATAATACTAGAGGAGAAAAAGAAATAATGGGTATTGACAGCTTAAGTGTTGTCTCAAGTACCAAACAAAAACTTTGATTCTATGTTTGGGAATAATAATTTGGGAGAATTTATTAAATTTGGCTTGTTATATACATTGTGAGGGATGAAGCTAAATGCTATCTAAAAACTAGTTAAGTTAATATTTGAAAAGGCACCCGAGCATTTGGCTCATTGGTTGGTGCATTATCCCTCTGTCTAAAGAGCAAGGTTCGAATCCCCCCTCCCCCAATTATATATAAAAAAAAAAGTTTATATTTGAAAGGGTTTAAGTAAATGAATTTCAAATTCCCTAAATTATTAAGGTATTTCAAATACACCACCAAAATAGAGATATAGCAAATCCATGAATTTGGAATTAATTGAGAAAGTCATGATTTCATGAGTTCTATCACCCAAATCTATAGTAATCAAATTCAAGTTCCCAAATGCAACCTAGAGCAATTTATGTTGATCACCTTTAACTTGAAGCAGAAGGACATGTAAGTACAGCATACATAGCTAATGATCAAAATTGGATTACCTCTGACCAATGTTCCTCAAATTGAAAGAAGAAATTCCAGAATCCTGAATAATATATGGATGGTGATAGAAAAAATTACT
The DNA here is from genome assembly GCF_000208745.1 of Theobroma cacao. Lineage (NCBI taxonomy): Eukaryota > Viridiplantae > Streptophyta > Magnoliopsida > Malvales > Malvaceae > Theobroma > Theobroma cacao. Next base: position 30,521,476 of record NC_030854.1, read on the forward strand.
CCAGCTAATCACAAAGTAAAAGAATATGAACTAGACCACTTAATATTGGCGAAATATAGGGAAAATATCTAACCTCTGATCTTCTAGAATCATTCAGCTGCAAAGAATTCTTGGAGCGGTTAGCCTTTCCTACCTCTGAGACTTTCTGATTATCTTGATGGGTTTGTTGAAGGGCACAAGGCATCTTTTGCTGTATCTGTCCATGTCAATAGCATAAACATATAAATAGGCAGCTTTATGCCAAGCTTACGAAGATTTACTCAATTAAAAAACCATGTTTGAAATAAAATTTTCCACGCTAATCACAGCGAGAACAATTATTTATCAAAACTATTAGGAAAACAAGAAATAAAACCAACAAATTTCAGTCAAAGAAAAATTCTATAAAGTAGCCAGATGCAGCAATCTATTCCAAGCCAAAATAGATGTTAGAAGAAATCATAAAACTCAGGAATGGGGTATAAGAAATTGCACAAGCAAAACATTCATAACAAAGATAGCTGTTGAAAAAGATATCTTAGAGCCATACAATGAACTAACCACTGCTATCAAATACACCACTAACTTCACAAAGTTTAAGCTATAAGCAATCATCAACTGTCTTTCGAAGGGAAAAAGAGGTAAACAGGTTCAGAGGGTAATTGATTACTGCTTCCTTGAGAATATATTTCTTAACGCAGAAAAGGAAGGTGCTAAACCATTTTCCAAGTTCTTGCTCAAATAGTCAAATTGATTCCTTTCAAACCAATTGTCACTTGAAGTTCTCGTAGCATAGAATAGGAAGATTCTGGGCACACATGAAACAGAACTTGACAGCATTTGCCCATTAATTGCTGAGGGTAAACGTAATCCACTTAACAAGTAGAAGAATAAAAAAAACTGATTGGAGTAGGAAAAAAAAATTTGCAATGTTAACTGCAGAGCAGTAGATCAATTCAATCAACACAAGCCATATAAAAACAACAAAAGGCAATATATAACAATGTTAACTAATTATTCAATCAGTTGCATAAGACAAACATAACCTTTTCCAAAAAGCTATAACCAATAAACAACTAACAGCTATCTAATTAGTGGAATATAGAAATCGTCAAATTTATCAAGGAAACAAAAAAGAAATCCAATACACCACACTAAAACGATTCTCTAAGTAGAGAAATCAAACAATCATGTACAAGAAAAGGTATATTTACCAAGAGAATGATTGTATAAAAAATTAACCAAACTTAATTAATTCAAACAACAAGCATAAGACTGAACATCATCTCTACCTCAACCTAATTCAAACATGTCAACACAGTGGTTACCACAAATCAAATTGGGGTTCTCACAACAACCTGGACAATCCAACTTTTGCAACATAAGACAAGCAAAATGCTACCAGCCATTACTAGAGTTTTGAACAACAACCAGGAACAAAATAGGCAATATAACAAAACTGTCCGATGTTGCTTTGCAATGTTTTGTGACATACGTAAATATGTTTTGTTTCCGGAAAAAGACAGACAAAGACAACCACTGTTTTTTCTTTCGCAAAATAAGCATTGGAAGAAAAAGTTTCTTGTTTCCCTTATTGACAGTTTTCATAAAGTAGGTGACTATTGTCCATGAGTACATACCGGTATCATATTTTAAACTTTTATTATATTGAAAATATATGAAAACTAGTTAAATAGTGAATTTAATATGAAAATGCAATAAATATATAATTGAATATATCAAAAAGGTTGAAATAATTATGTTAAAAATATATTAAATGTACAATTATAAACTAGTATATGCACCTAAGCATTTGGCTCATTGGTTGGTGCATGATCCCCTACCTGAAGAGCAGGGTTCGAATCCCCCTTCCGCCAATTAAAGAAAAAAAAATCTAGTATAAATACGATTCCATAATATATAAATATAAAAAACTTATATAATATAAAAAAAATAAACATGTTCTATAATACAAAACATATCTAATGTTTTAATTTTTTGAAAAGTTATCAAGTGTACATTCAATAATCATATCAAATTACAATACAATATTTAATAAAATAATCAAAACTCTGATACAATTTTGATCAAAAAACCTCTACTGTAATTATATCAAATCTAATACATAATTACACCTGAGCATATGGCTCATTGGTTTGTGCATGATCCCCTACCTAAAGAGCAAGGTTCGAATCCCCCTCCCCCACTTATAAAAAAATAAACCTAATATATAATTATATCAAATACAAAAATTGAAGATATATATATATTTCTCTAGTTATATATTTAAATATAAGTAAAAGTATAGAAATATAAGTAAAAGTACAGAGACTCAAATGAATTCCTATAGGTAAAAAATCGTTTTACCTATAGTATTACATACACAGATATACATGTATTAATACTGATTTAAATACATACTTTGGTTTGGTCAACTAATAATTAATATTCAACACTTAAATTTTCCTTTAATAATTAAATATCATTGATTCATATTATTATTATTGTTAATTATTCTTCTTTTCCAACATGTCATAATATTGCTCGTCATTTCAAAATTCTGGAAACAAAACGGAAATAAAAAAAGAGAACTTGATCAAACAAAGAGAAAACCCCACCAAAAAAACAAGGCGATTTTTCCAGAGATGAGGGAGCAGTAAAAATTTAAGCGGAAAAGGAAAAGAAAAGTCATATTGAAACTCACCAGAAAACATGCGATGATATGAAGCAAAAACTTCAGAAATGGAAAGAATTTAGGAATTGGAAAGAAAAAAAAAGGCGAAAAAGAAAAAAGTGAATGGTAATTTATAATAGTGGTAAAAGAGACTGTAAAAATTCTAAAAATAAAGGGAGATTGCCATTTCCCCAAAAATCTATGAGGACACAATCTAAGGAGAAGGGAATGGGTAAAAAACAGGGGGTTCCCCAAATTTAGGTGTGAGGTTCAGATAGAATAGCTAGAAAAGAGTAGACTAAATTTGCCTTGTGATTTTCAACAACCACTCTCATTTTCTCCACTTACTTTAAATATATCTATACATAAATAAATAAATTTTGAAACAAAAAAAAAAAAGTCTTCAAATATAGATAGAAAGACAGAGAAAGAGAAAGAGACAAACCATAAGTATAGGGATGAACCAGAAACAGAGCTTTGATTCCTTGTTGCCGCAAACTTCTCTCTCTGTTGTTTTTTCCGTCGTCGACTTCATTTAAATATTAATGCTGTTAATTGTGATTTTGCAAAATAGTTAGGGATATTATGGTCAGTTGAAATGAAAAAATTATAAGGTTTCTTTTGTTGGTTTCTAAGGCTTGGGCGACCATCTGTGAAACATGCATGCCACATAATAAAGAAACCCTCTGGCCCCACTACACCCTTTTTTTCCTTTTGTATACTTTATTTTCCACACCAATCATTAAAAAATAACAAACCATTATGTTTGGTTATAATTGCTTTGATAATTTTTGAGCACTAATAAATAATATATTATAAGTATCCAATAGTTATCATTTAATTGATAGTTATATATGCATAAAATTATATATCAACGCATTTTAAATTATTCTTGTATTACACAATGATTAAATTACTTAAATTCGAATATATTATCCGAACGTCTTGACGATATATCGGTAATTATTATCTATATTGAATTTCTTTTAATAAAAATTTAATCATTTAATATCAAAGAATTTGGTAACAAATGTCTGATGTGACACGGTAAATGAATACCTATAATAGCAAACTGAATGAAAAAGCATTAAATGTGAGCAAATATTTCAATTTACTTCCATGTTTACAAGCATACAGCAGATAGCGTGTGATGCCATTACCTTTTTCCCAAGAATTACGTTTTTGGAATTTTATTACCAGATATATAAACCAAACGTAAGCAATGTTAAAATTGAAAACTGAGAAGGATTTGGGTTGTATATCAGGGAAGAACAAAGGTTCAAGCCCTCTTAAACATAACCTTGAAGGGCACATCGCTAAGAGCCAGACGCCTAACGCCACCATCAATGAAAACACCCACATCCCTACACATGACTTTGCAGAAATCGCACACCGTTGGGCAGAAAACAAGCTTGTAATCATCTTCGTACTTTTCAATCTTAAACCAATTGTCAATAGTTTCACGACCGGGGTTGCCTTCGACCCCACCGGTCGTCACGAACCATTGCTGTGTTGAATCATCGAAACTGTCGAGCTTCCAGAGCGTGGACTGGACACAAATTGTAGCAGCGGAAAACTTGATGTTTTGATCGGTGGAAACACGAACAACACCTTTCTTGATGTTAACAGGTGAAAATGTTACTGGGAGACCGTCTGAGACCTCCAGCTGCTCTTGAACAACATCAAGCGGGCAGGACTCGTTGCCAGTGCTAGCAAGAGTTAGGCCACCTCCTCGACCACGGAAAACCGGCAGAATGTAATAGTCAGTGCCGGTGCGGAGCTTTTTGCCTGAGATATCGAGCACTGGATCAGGTGCAGCATTGGCACAGAGAAGGAGAGAAAGTGCTAGGAACACTGCAGTCTTCATTGTCTATTGTTTCTTCTTCTTCTTTTTCAAACTGTGGAGGACATGCAAATCTACAATTTATTTATAGAGCTGAAGGGATCTAGTGGATAATACTTTCAGAAGAGTGCATGACGTGTAATCAAGATCTTTAAGGGGAGTTGTGGGACAGAACAGAGAGAGCTGCCTTTGTTTGACCAGCTGAGCTGATGAAGCTAAGCGAACTGACTGTAGAATTGTGGAATGACGGACCTCAACTCAACTTGAAAACCATTTGTTTTCTCCAATTTCAACACCAAAGAGGCAGTTGCAACTTGCACATGCACAAAACAATAAAGTATATACAGCTTGAATCAGTCAAGTACATCCAGTTCAGGATCTAGATTGGTCCTCAGGGATGGTGAGACGGCCCTCGCAATCTTAAATCCATTTCTTATGAATAATTTGCTGTACTCAAGATTGCCTAGGAGATCAAATGCTCTTCTTTATTTGAAAGTGAAGACAGTAGCGCCATACAAATCATAATAGAAATTGTCGCCATCTCTGGAATTTTGGATATTTTAATATGTAGTCAATATATTTTATGCAATGTCAAACGTCAAAATATCTTATCCTATCAGTATGACATCATTGATGATTGTAATATAATAACTAAAGTTTCCCAGCAAATACCCAGATTCCCAAGGCAGGTTTGACGTGCTCACCGCATGCTAATATGATCTAGTACAGTCATTTTTATTTTGTTTTAATTAATGTCTGAATTTGATTTTTTTTTAATTAATTTTTTTTTGGGCTTGATTGCTATTAATTTATTAATGATCCTTAATTTAAGTATTTGTCATAGATCAACATCTATGACCAAGGCTTATAGGCAAACTGTGGATTTGGGAGTTGGACAGGAATAGGGAAGATTATAAGAGCGGACATGAAGAGGCCATAGTAATAATCAAAAGGGGCGAGCAAAATTATTTCAAACTGAAAAAATGTGAGTTTAGTTTTTTTATTCAGTTAAAATGGTTTTGGAGTGGTCGGTTAGTTTTGGGTGTTTAGTTTAGTTTTCGGTTGAGAAAATTTTCAACGGAACATACTGAACTAATCGAATTGTTGATTATTAAAAATTTAATATATATATATATATATATAATATTTTTGGCTTTATTCAATAATAATTTTGAGTTGTTAGTAAATTTTTAGTTCACTTGAGTATGTTAAAATTTAGAGTAAATATCCTCAATTTTTAAGTTTTAATCAAAATTTTAAACGAGTCCATTAATTTTTGAAATGAATACTTCATCCCAAAAGTGTAAACATTGTTAACCGATAATATAAAAAAGATTAAATTTTTTTCCTTTATTAATTTAAAAAATTATAATTGTATAACCTTTTTTTGAAAAAAAATAGAAAGCACCAATCGATGCTCTAAGCTCCCCAAGTGAGAGGAGCACCTGCTACCCTTTTTTTTAAAAAATAATCAAAAGATTAATAAAAATTATATAATAATAATTTTTAAAATTAATAAAGAGTAAAATTATTTTTCTAATATTATCACGTCATCAAATTAATGAAAATATTAACAATTGACTAACGCCTAGAGCTATGTGTCTAGCAGAAGATATTTTTTGGAGTAAAGTATTTGTTTCAAAAACTAATAAATCCATTTAGAATTTTGATTAAAACTTAGAGGTGTGGTATTATATCTTAAAATTTATATTTTATAAATGTATTATCTTAAAATTTGATAAAATATTATAAAATTTTTTAAGATTTTTAAAATTGATCAAACGGATCAAAATAGATCAATTTAATTAAATATATTAGTTTAATTTGATTTGTTATATCGATATTCGAAATTTTAATATTAAACCGACCGTTAACACTTTTGTTTTCAATTCATAGGGAATTAATGAGGATAGTACATATAAATTAGAAGAGTGGGTTTGGTGTCATTGCCATTTGAAAATCATTATCTATTGATAATTAGGGTTTATGCTTATGGGAGAAACATATGTACGGACTAAGACAGTTCATGAGCAGCAGCAACCATGGGAGAACTTTTGGGCTTCAAGAAGATTATCCTGTTTGGATTTAGCCATTTCTTATCCCTTCAAAATTTGCTTTATGTATAGTTTGAAACTTTTGGACGTGAAGAAGATTATCAATTCCCGAACTGTACAAGCTTCTTTGATCGATTTCTGGATGCAAATGAAGATATGGTACCTATAATTTGTTTATTATATGGCATTGACCATGCAATTTTGGTGTAATTTGCTCTAGTTTAGGGTCAATTATATTACCCAACATCTATAGAACAATCAAAAGAAAAGCATTGGGTATAAACACCAAGGAGTAGTATGTGATATCATCATTTATTCATATTATTATAATCTTTCCCAAGCTTTACATTATTGCGATCTTATTGCCGTAGTATACATATTTAGTGAGAATGGTGTGGGGTAAATGAAGGAAAATAAACAGCTTCAAGCTCTCTTAAACATGACTTTCAAGGGCACATCACTAAGAGCTAGACGCCTGATACCAGCATCAATGAAAACACCCAAGTCCCCGCATACAGGTCTGCAGAAATCGCACACCCCCGGACAGAAAACAAGCTTGTAGTCATCTTCATATCTTTCGATTTTAAACCAGTTGCTGAGAGTTTCGATACCAGGATTCCCTTCAACTCCACCAGTTGTCACAACCATTTTTTGTGTTGCTTCATCGTTGTCAAGCTTCCAGACAGTGGATTGGACACAAATTGTAGCAGCAGAGAACTTGATATTGAGATCCGTGGATACACGTACGACGCCTTTTGTTATGTTCACAGGTGAAAATGTTAACGGGAGACCGTTGGAGACCTCGAGCTGCTCTTGAACAACATCAAGCGGGCAGGTCTCGTTGCCAGTGCTAGCAAGAGTGAGGCCACCACCTCCACCGCGGATGACGGGCAAGATGTAGTAATCAGTGCCTGTTCGGAGCTCTTCACCTGAGATGTCAAGCACCGGATCAAGTCCGTCAGTGGCTCCTGTTGAGCCCCAGAGAAGGAAGGAAAGTGCTAGGAATAATGCAGTCTTCATTGTGTTGTTGTGTAAACTTGCTTCTGTTTGTGCCTTGATATACCACGACCACAGTATATTTATAGAGCTAGCTAGAGGGAGCTGGTAGATAATTCAGAGGCGTGATTAGGGAGTCGTGGGCCAAGATAGAGCTAGCCTGTTCTGACCAAACTCCTCCAGCTAATCAAACTCATCAACTTGGAATTGAGGGATGATGAATCTTAACTCATGAAAACCTTTTTTACTTGTACAAACAAACATTAAGGATTCACAGCTTGATTTTCTTTTTCTTTTTTTTTAATTAGCTGTAGTAAGGGGTTATAGGGGGTAAATCCCCAAGTTAAGCTATTGCTTTTTATTTTTTTGGCATTGATTACAGCCTGAATCAATCAAATACAGAAAACTTTGGGCTAATCTAGAATCTGCTCATATAAGATTAGTCTTCCAGGATGATAAGAGCCGGCCCACGCAACCTCTCCAACCTTTTACAATTACGTGATGACTATTTGTTGCAGCTAAGATCAGGAGACCAAACGCCTTTAATTCATTAGAAAGTCATGAGTATTGGCCATGTTCACATCTAATGGTCACAACTAGTGGCTGCAATGTTTTCATCGTCAAACTGTCTATGAAGAAGTTGTGGCCATGACGGTAGATTTAGATTTTCGCATTGTCAATATTTTGTGAAATGTTAAAAGCCATAATCCCTTATCCTATCCGTATGATATCATGAATGCATTGTCCTCATTGCAATAACTAAGATGGAAAATGGTTGGGTCAACAATTACCCAGATAAAGTATCAAGGCATGTTTGAAAAGTTCAGGCCAACAAGATAATATAAAATCTGACTTGGGGTATAAACAGCTACATTCTAAATGTAAAAATATTTGGGCCAAGTTCAACTTGAATGCGAAAGTTACCATCATTAATCTCCTATTAAGGCTATTAATAGGCTAGCATGGTTTGGGAAGTTCAAAGGGAAAAGGAGGGCTATTTGGGAGATTGAAAGGAAAAGAAGGGAAGATTACAAGAGTGGGTAGTGAAGAGAGGTTTGAGGAAGCAACCCTCTTTTTGCTTTGTTGAAAAGAAAAATAAAATAGAGCAGAGAGTTTATATGTCATTGCTATTGTACCTAATTTGACATCATTACTAAAATCTCTGTTCAGAGGAAAATTGGAAAATGGGGAGGAAAGGAAGTGTGTCAACACATTTATGAACTAAGAAAAGAAGAGATCATGAGGGAGAATAGGAAGTCCATCTCATGATGGGTGGCTCAGTTTTTTCCTTCTACAACTTCTCAAACATTTTGTAGCATGGCATCAGCTTTAGATTAAAGTAGCAATCTAGCAGAGATCAGAAGAATCAAGGAAGCACCCTGTGATATGCGGTGCTCAAAGAAGGGCTTTCCAAGTGAGGCCATGTCTGCTTTTTCCTCTTGTGCAGCTGGCGATCCCTAATAAGAGGGAAAAAGAGCAACTGAGAAGATCAAGATCTGTGGTCATGGCTGTCAGTGAACTAGCAATAGACATTTGATGAAATGTGTGTAGATTTAGGTTGAAGTGTAGGTCCCTTTATGGGCCAGTTATTAACACATAGCCGGGTTATAAGAATAAATGTTTTAAGAGCTAAACACCAATACTTTAACTTGTAACAAATTATTATTTCTTGCAATGAAAATAATGAAAATTCAAATTCAAATTCAATCCTCAGCATAAATAAAGGCGTATTAGTGTAAGCATAGATATTTATATATCTACATGAACCTGTCCTTGTGTCTTAACTTCTTCGATAAATCATGTCCCTCAGTCATGTCTATTTACCCATAACATGGACTAGAATCAATTTGAAGGCCAACAAGGAGATTCATAAGTCAAAATAATTAAAATTTAAATTCTCCACTCTTAGCCCTCCTGATTTGAAATTGATTGAAAAGTAAGAGTTTGAGTGAATTTTTGCAAGCCAAAGCACCAAAAACATAATTAACAATCAAGTGCTGATTAAAATCCAAAAACAGAACATCTTCACAATGCAATTGAATTTACAAAATTAAGGAGAGTCAAAGACTAATGTGCAACATCCTAGAATACACGGCAAAGAGAAATGTTTGATACACGCCTTTTCTTTCTTTTTGCTTAGAATACACGGCAAAGAGAAATGTTTGATACACACCTTTTCTTTCTTTTTGCTGCAGTCTATAGCTTGAAAATTTAATTGTCTCTGCCATCTATTAGCCTTAGCCTTGAATTGACCAGTGATTGTTCGTCTGCGGCTTATAGATAAACAATATACTGCATTACAAAATGAAGGAAATAGACTATCTCCCAAAATAATAATGAAGGAAATACACTGAAATTAGAGAGAAAAATGTCCTGGGTGAAAGAATTATTTTTTAAATCGAATGATGAAAGTTCATATGAAGACATTTGCAAAAGTTATCAACTATGTTTGGCTAAGATTTTTCTTCATGAAATTAAGCAGATCAAATAAAAGAGAATCAATTAAAATTTTGGAATGCAAAATCACATAGTAAGAACAAAAAAGTAAGTGATCTGTAAGGGCTATACCCGGTAATGGACAGGTTTTCCTCATGATCCGTTGTGCTAATTCTTCTGAACACAAACAAAAGATGTATGGGCTTCTACCTGATAATGAACAGGTTTGTTTATGGAAATCCTTTGCAAAGCCTTCTTCACCACCCCTCCCCCTAAAAGATTAAGAGGAAAATGAGAAAGCAGCAGCTTGGAGTATTGAGTTATTCCAACCCTAACCAAAGAAATTCTTCATTCAGTTTTGATTGTTCACTGATGCCTTCCAGAATGCAGCAACTATCACTGCCAGCATAATGTGGTCTATATTCAGCAAGAAATTCACGAACAATACCATTCACCTCAAGCCAACTACATCCAGGTCTTTTCCTAACCTTTTGATTTCTCATCAACTTCCTAATCTTCACAGCACCTTCCGGCCTATTTGTACTAGAATACATATGCCACAGAAGTAAATACGCCCCATCATCATCTGGTTCTAGCTCAATAACCTTCTTTCCTGCCACCTCTGCTAAATCCAATTTCCCATGGACTAGACAAGCACAAAGTAATGATCTCCAAACAACAGCATCTGGCAATATGGGCATTTCTTCAATGAACATTTTTGCTTCTTCCAAAAGCCCAGCTCGGCCAAGAAGATCTAAAACACATCCATAATGTTCAATTTTGGGTTTAAAACCATAGCGTTGAACCATTATCCTAAACAACCTCTGCCCCTGGACAAGCAACCCTTCATGGCTACAAGCTGATAGAGCAGACAAAAATGTCACCTCATTTGGAGCAACCCTTGATTCTAACATGTCAAAAAATAGCTCCAACGCTTGTTTTCCTTTCCCATGAAATGCATACCCTGTTATCATAGTAGTCCAAGAAAACACATCCCTGACCACCATGTCATTAAAAATCTTCGCGGTAACATCAAGGTATCCACACTTTGAATACATATCCATCAAAGCATTACTCAAAACAACATTCTTTTCATTCAAATTCACTTTCTTAACATAGCCATGAACGCTGACACCAAAATAGAGACCCCCACTGTCAGCGCAACCAGCAAGAACAGCCACGATAGTAACCATAGTTGGATCAACTTTTCCTTCACTTTTCATTTCTTTAAAAAGTTTCAATCCGACTAACGGTTCCTTCCCTTTTACGTATCCAGATATCATAGCAGTCCAAGAAACTGCATTTCTAGACGGCATTTTATCAAACACGCGGCGAGAAGCCTCCAAATCATTGCACAATAAAAATCCATTGAGCAAACTATTCCAAGAAGCAATATCTTTAACAAACATCCACTCAAACACTAGTTCAGATGCTAAAATATCACCATTTCTACTATACATATCAATAAGAGCATTTCCAACAATTGGGTTCTCAAAACCCAGCTCATATTTCGAAACAACTCCATGAATGAACTTCCCATTGTCCAAATCTTTATTTTTACCACAAGCTGACAAGGCAGCAACGACAGAATAAGTGTCGGGTCTTAAACAGTTACGTATCAACTGGGAGAAGGCTAAGACAGATTTGAAGGGATCTTCGTATTGTACGAAAAGTTTAATGAGACATGTCCATGAGACTATGTCTGGGCGTTGGATTTGGTTGAAGGTTCTGTTTGCATCATCTGGGTTGTTTAGATTCGCGTAGGTGGTGAGTATTTTGCACGACAAGGCTTGGTTGTGGTTTTGCAGCAGTCCTAGAGTTGTTGCATGGGCATGGATTTTCTTCAGATTTTTAAGATTTGGGCATTTCTCTAGGAGTGAAAGCAGCAGCTTCTTATGCTTCATTTACTTGCATCAATTGTTTCTTTTCTTTTCTCTTCTTTATTTTTTTTTTCTCATTTTCTTCTCAAATGAAAAAAACATTTGGAGTGAGAGCACTTCAGACTAACGGGCAATGGTTGTTCTGTCAAAATAAGGATCTGATTTCGATTCTAGACAACAATTATTAGGTATTGATTGTTCTTATATTGTTAAGGAAAAAATAAAAAAGAAAAACTTTGGGCTAGGATAACATTGGATGTGTACTTATTCAGAGCCAGATCAATTAATAATAGATAAAGTGATTTTTATTATATTTAGAATATCTTAATGAATATGAAAAAAAATTTTAACCTTACTTTAATAATCATGCCATTTATATTTTAATGTGTATATATATATATATATATATTAAGTTTGTCTTTGTTAAAATAGGTAAATTTTTTTCTATTATACTTTCTCTCAGCTTTTTAATTTACCATTGGCCTAATGTTCAAAGAATTGAGCAGAACTCAATTCAACCTCCCTAACCATCTTTTGTCTTGGAAGTTATTGACTCAATTCTGCCATATCTGTTTTTAGCATATACAATTTTCATGCAATTTACTATATTAGTATTCAACTTTGTTATGATTACATATAACATAAGAACTTATTGTATATGAAAAAACAAAATTATATGATGGTAAGATTTTAAAAACTAAGTACTTATGTGAAAATGTAAGCATATTTATTGGAGAATCCACATGCATAGTCTTGATAGAGAGCAAGTAAAAACTACTAGTATAAAATTTTGACCAGTATATAAGGATTAAGCAAAGAGCTTGAAAATGAGTGAATTCAGCACATTTATTCAGCAGTCATCACATGACATTGCAGTAAGCATGAACATTGTCATCACTGAAGAGATGGACGGTTTGATCAGGAACAGTTGAGTAAGCTTGGTCTGGGAAGTATCCGTGCACGCTTTCGTTGTAGCCATGCCTGTAGTAGTTGTAAGAAGATGCATACGTCGATTCATCCAGATACCGGGAAGCATAAGGATAGTATTCACTGTCATATGGAAATGGCCACAACTCTGCTTTCCTTCCAGTTCTCCTCACTACCTTTAGCACCTTCCTCTCATCAATGTATCCCGTCACCGTTACCTTCTGCTTATCCATGTCGATTTCCAAGCTGTCTACCCCTGCATTCATTTCAATTAACTTGAAACATGATCTCCTACCGTCTATTTTTTGTAAGCAGTAAGGCACTTAATAAACACATCATGAAATGCTTTGTTACTCTGATTCTTTATTTTCCTTAAAGTATCTTTGTCCGACACATATTTGACAGACACGTATCCGACACTCATCCCGAATCCGAGTAACATAGATGAAACGCAAACAAGAAATACATAGAAATGAACTCTTGCCATCTATTTTCGAGATTGCTCTTCGTATCCTTTTTTCACATCCTTCACAATCCATGTGTACCAAAAGTTCAACAATCTATCAAAAGAAACAAAAACAAAAGCCGATAAAAGAACTCGAAATCAATATAGAAGCAGGGGTTTGAACAAAGATCATCTGCTAGAGCATGCACTTACAGACATGGCATTGGAAAATCTTGTCTTCCCATAGAGCCAACCAAACATTTTATTGTGCTTCTCTTACCAAAACGTCAAGGCTTCTTCTATATTTGTCCTCCCTCAAGACTTTGTCCTTCGAAATATCTCTCTTAAAGCTACCGTCCTTGTTTCTTGAGCTGGCAGATAATTTTAGTAATGAACATGGCTTGACTATGAAGCTAAATACAGCTGCCTAATGTCCATTTTACAGGACATAACCAGCTTTGAGTTGTCAAATTTTTGGTTGATGTTTAGCCCTCCATTTATTTTTTTACAATCTTTATCTTTGTCTGGTTTATATCCAAGTTCACATATGCAGAATACTGGCAGAACTTAACTTAGTTTAGTGAATAAATGAAAAAGAATATCAACATGGCCATTGGTCTATAAGTTGAAACTGATAGCAATCGGAATCGATTCTTGGTTTGATTCTTTCTTCTTTTTGGCTGAATTTTTCGTTTCCAAAACATAAACATGCTAAACTAGAAACTAGAAAAAAAAAGGGCATGCATTATCAGTTAGAGAATGGCAGAATAATAAGTTTATTCTCTGCCAAAAGTCACAGTCAAGCAGGATGCCATGGTCCCCCTATTATTTCTTCATGTGTGAAACAGTTAAAGAATTATAATATCCATCCAAAGAGAAACTAAAAAAAAAAAAAAAACATTGCATGCCTCAAAGTAAGCATAAACCACTCAAAACTTCTGACCAAGAACACAAGAATTTGAACAGAGAATTTTTGGGGAATGAAGCAAACAAAAGAGTGTAAGAATCAGCTACAATATCTTATTCTGCAATCTAACTGATGACTTGAATGATTTCTAACCGGCTTCTTTGTTTTTCCAGCTATGAGTTTGCTTTGGTCATAATACACCCTGCTGTGTGTTTTTTCTTTCTTTCTTGAGAACAAATACCTTGCAGCCTTTTAACTATACATATTTTTGGTATTCTTGTCACACAAATCTATGCAAGTTCTTTAAAAAGAAAAAATAATGCAAGTTGAGGGGCTAAATTGGTGCAAAGAATATTAGAAGAAGAAAGGAATGGTTAGATGTAGGTTTGGGGAAAACAGAATGTTGAGAGCTGTCTCAACTGTCCTTGTAGAGCATATGCTGTGCTAATATAGGATTGGCGTGGTGCAGCTCTCTCACCACTAGCTACTGTTCCATCAGTCCTCCCCAGTCCCCACGGCACCAAATTACATTGTACTTGTGCAGCCATCCCCTAACCCCTCTCCTCTACTTGCCTCAGCCTTCTGTTTCTCTTTGCTTCTCTTTAGCTTTAGTAGAAGATGCCATTTACATATTGTTTAGTTGCTAAAAACCACATTCTTTACAATTGATGGTAAGGGTTAAAAAGTCCCTGCCATCGGGAATGTTGTATCATGTTCATTTGCATTACAAATACTCTCAATCTATAAATGGCCAACATTCTAGTATTCTTAAGTTACGGCAAAAATGTTGTAGGAAATTGAGTCCCTTTTATTTGGTTCTCACTTCTCATTACAGCCAAACCTGAGAACTAATCCCGCATTACCAGAAGCAGAAAAAGTGGCAAGAGGGGAGGAACTGCAATGAAAGAGGCAGAGGAAAACCCAAAACAGAAAGTTGGCACTTCAAAGTTCAAATTTGTCATTGTAACAATCCCGAATCATGAAAGACTACAAAGCAGAACCGAGACCATTTGCATCATTGACAAATTATATTTTGCATAAACTAACTCAAATATTTTGACAACGTGTCATTAAAAACTTATATATCTATTTCAATATAAAAGAGGTACATATGTCAGCAGGTCATATTCGAACAAAACGACATAAAGGAAAATCTATGACTATCATTTTTCTTGAGAATATTTACAAACAGAACTTATTCACATAAAAAGTTTAGAAAAGTGAAAGAACAAGAATTCTAAAAACCTCCAATACACAACATTCATCACAAGATAGAGATGATTCTGCAACTAGAACTATCAGCCGCACACTATTGTGATATATGGTTGAGCAGTAATTGCTGGCCAGAAAAGAACTGCTCTATCTCTTTGAAGCCCACTTTAGCTTTCACATTCTAATTCATCGAGTCTGGGTCAGTGAAAGAAGTGTAAAGATATAAACCATAGGGGATGATTGATAGGGGCATTTATGCCAACATATTATGGATTGTTGAAATATGACAAAGAAATTAACTAGAGGAGTTTCATGTGTTTTTTAAAGCCTTAAAGAGCAGAAAGGAACAAAATAATAGTACAATCCATGGAAAATCAGACATATATCTTGAGAATATTATTCTACCAAGCATGCAGGAAATGACACTGGTATTCAAAAGGTACTCTCTACCATATTAATACACAAAGAACAGGCAAGCAACGATGAAGGGGCAACAATTCTTCTCCTGCATATCATATACTACCTCTATCCTGCAAATGATGTTGCTTGTTTAGCGAGCTTAAGACACACTACCTCTGCATGCATATACAGATTAT
This sequence comes from Theobroma cacao, assembly GCF_000208745.1. NCBI lineage: Eukaryota > Viridiplantae > Streptophyta > Magnoliopsida > Malvales > Malvaceae > Theobroma > Theobroma cacao. The sequence goes on from NC_030854.1 coordinate 30,537,425, forward strand.
ATTATCTGAATGCTACATTGTGTGATATCCAGAAACTCTCAGAAAACTACATGACTGCCCAACATATTTCCAACAACCATATGCAGACAGATAGTAAATACTAATGCTCTGTTAGGACATCGGTGTTCCATCAGTAAAATGTTCTTTAGGATAGTGTTTGGAGAGATTAGTATTGCAAGGGTCATAGTATATATTTCAATCATTTAAATATCTGACATCTAAATGTTATTCTACCTCTTATCTACACTAAGTTTCCTCTCTCTCTCTCTCTCTCTCTCTCTCTCTANCTTCTCTCTCTCTCTCTCTCTCTCTCTCTTCAATTCTCTTTTAATCTCATAGCATGTTATTCTATGCTCTATATTTATCTTAGCTACCAACATATCATTACGATTAAGAGTTTATATTTGTTGGTTTCAATCTCATAACTTATTTACAATTCTAAGTCATCTTAAGAGGCTCTAAGTGGAACACAACTTTGTACATATGCACATTGGATGTAAAACTTTAACTCCTACAAGCATGTTTTACAAAATAAAAGGAGGAACTTTACAAACTAGACCAGGCTTCATCCATAGACTATTAAAAGAAGATAGAGGAAGAGGAATCAATGAAGTTGATGTTGAACCTGGTGTTGAAATATGCATAATGTTGGAGAATATTGAGCACAGAGAAGTGCTATTAACATTACATGCATCACTCCCTTTTCCCTTTTTCTTTAGTACATACAAACAAGACTTACTTAAACAGTAGTCAAAAAGTCACCTGAAAGTCTCCCAGCTCAATCTTAAAAACTACCAGTAGGTACTACAAACCTGTTTAAGGAAATGATGATGGGGCTGCTGGTGTTGGGGGCAAGGGGCAGGGTTCTCTCTGGAGTTCTTTAACAACAGCAGCCAATGCCTCAGGGTTCAGACCCAGGTCACAGAGTGCAATGAGAACTGAGAGGGTGCGCCGATCAAGACCAGTATCAAGAATGTTTGAGATGTGAAATGCCTGGTCAAGAGATTCTCTGGCAGTCTTTGCAGCCTCTTCCATATTGAAAAGCTGGGGAAAAAAACAGAATCTTCAACAAGGTATTCTTAATCTTATTAACCTCACAAGAGAAAACCATAATGGCTAAGAGTCCACTTAGTTGTTGATTTTAATACTTACACATTGTTTCCAGAAACATAAAATAGAAAGCTCGTTCGGGTATGAGAGCAAACAATATTTTGAAAAAAAAAAAAGAATCAAGATTAAATTTTTTAGATAACAGAATGTAAAAAGCAAGCAACAAAAGCGATGATAATCAAGCAAAGCATGAATGACAAGTGCTAAGATAAAAATAGAACATAGAATACAAATTCTGAAGTCTCAACAGTCAATTCTTCCCAATTACTATATGACTTTGATTATGCCATTAGTTACCAAAGCCCTTCATTTGCAAAAATGCACCAAATTTCCATTCTTCTTTTACGAGTTTGTAAAATCGATTCACCGAAAGCAAATAATCAATAGAACTGCAAATCCCAAATACCCATTGTTGGAATCTAAACAACTAATTAATTTGGATCAATGCTTAAAGCAAATATATAATGAAAACCCAATATGGAATTTCATACAAAAGAGTATAAAAGAGTCACCTTTTATATAAAAGGAGGCAGCTCTTTGCAGAAGAAGAGCGGGAGATCGCTAGGGAAGACGGCAGTCCTCTCGCCTGTCCCTTCCTCGTATCTGGTTTTTTCCCCTAACCACCGTAGGAAGCAACTTTAGCTAATTGTATGTACCTATTTTAAGAATTGAGATTGACAATATAAAACAGCAAAGTATGCGGTACCTTCAAATTAAATTGTTTGAATAAGCATATTTACACTCACTGCTAAGTCAAATATTGAGATTTAATACGTCCCTAATTTGTAATAAAATTATGATTTTATATATTAATGATAAAATTCTTAAGTTTCATTAACAATTAACAATATTAGATAATTATCATATATTCATTTAATAATTAACTAATTTATTACTTCTCGTAAATTTATCTTAAATGTATTGTCCAAGTAAATACTTATCCCTCCATTTGAACTGTATCTTTTAACAAAAGACTAGATTGTACAAAGATATAAATTTCAAGTAAAACAATTAAAAAGTTGGTGATAAAAAAGAGAGGCTGAAAGCCAGTTTGAGGTACAAATATTGCTACAAAAGAGAGAAGCATGTGTCTGAAACAGAGATCCCAGAACAGCTTATCTAGTCAAGACATTGATTCCCAAAAATTATTGGCAAAATGGAACACCACTTCTGTCTGCAACTAGTTTCTTCTTTCAGCCCTTCTGGTAGCTTTCTTCTGCTTCGACTTTTTTACCTTCTGATGCTGTTTTACACCAACCAAATTGATGAACCATTTGGGTTTTCCAGTTTGAAAAACTAGATAACAAGCAGCTGCTCCAAATATGAATCCACATCCATATCCCATCAACGCAACTTTCCATCCGAACTGAATTCCTGATTTTGAGTCATCTTCCAACGGCAAGGTTGGCGATGGTGGCTTTGGTGTCTCATTGCAAGACTTTGACAATGGGCGGCCACATAACCCGAAATTTCCTTCGTAGGAACTGTTTTCAAATGTGTTGAACTGTTTGCCCTGAGGTATAGATCCAACAAGTTGATTGTCGGAAAGGTCTATAAAGGAAAGAAATATTAAATCGACCAATTCCTCTGGAATCTTTCCAACCAACTCGTTTGATGAGAGATCTAGCCATTCAAGTTGGGTCAAGTGTCCTAGTGATGGTGGGATATCGCCGCCTATTTTGTTACTTGAGAGGTTAAGCCCTTTGAGTGCACTTAGCTTCCCCAAAACTTCTGGAATCACGCCTTCAAAGTTGTTATTGGAGAGATCAATGCTTGTGAATATGGTTAAAATTCTCACAAGTTGCGTCGTGAATCCTTTTATTGTCAAAGTGAGTGAATAATTATATGAACGACTGCCCTGCATGTATCTCACAGAGCTATAACCTTCATCAAGATATGCCATAGCTTTTAGATTCTCAATGTACCAAGCAGGCAAAGGACCAACAAAACCATTGTTAGAGAGATCTAGAACTCGTAACTTGGGGAAAGGAGCTCTTGCTTTCGACTTAGGTACGAAACCATGGAACTTATTTGAGCTTAAAACAAGCACTTGTAGCTCTGGTAGAGTTTCCAACCAGTAAGGAAATGTACCCTTCATGTTGTTGTTGCCCAAGTCTAAAACCTCTAGGCTTCTACAATTAACCAGGGATTGCGGTAAGTCCCCTTCGAATCGGTTTCCATTGAAGTTGAGAGCCTTCAACTGACATCCCTTCATGAACTCTGGTAGCACTCCTTGAAGCATGTTAAATTGCAGTTGGAGACTCAGAATGTTGAGCCACGGAAATTCTACTGAGCCATTCAAAAAATTTTGAGAAAGACTTAAATAAGACAAAGTATTCTTTCCCACATCCCACATCCACTTTGGAATCTGTCCGTGAATTCTATTCTCAGAGAGGTCTAAGCCAAGTAGAACTTTATTCCCTCTTAGAAAATTTGGGAATTCACTCAAGTTACAAGAAGCCAAGAACAATGAGCTCAGTTTGGGCAATGTATAGTTGACTTTGATGTTCTTGCTTAATGACAGATTATTATGTGAAAGATCCAGCCACTCAAGGTTTTTGAGCTCTGAAAACATGTCCAACTCTACAATGCCACTGAAGTTATTAAATGACAGATCAAGCAGTGCAAGGTTTGCAAGTTTAAAAATTGAGCTTGGAATGTGGCCATGCAGCCTGTTATTACCAAAATCGATTGTGGTCAAGGATTTAGATTGGAATGCCTGAATATCTCCTGTGAATCTGTTGTTTCCAAGATAGAGGTTTTGTAATGATGGTAGGTTCAAAACCCAAGATGGTATTGCTTCAATAAGAAAGTTATCAGAGAAGTATAAACTAACTAGCTTTGAAAGCCCACTTGCATGATAAGGAATAGGGCCTCCTAGTTGATTATGTGACATGTCTAAATCTATAAGTTGTGGGAGGTTCACAACTGATGGAGGGATCTGACCACTGAAGTTGTTAAATGAAAGCAACAAAGCTATAACTTCTGATAGGTTTCCTATTGTTGAGGGAATTGAACCTTGCAAATTGCAACCAATGAGATTTAGAAACTGTAAGGACCTTAGATTTCCAATTGAATCAGGCAGTCCTTCAAGGACTTCTGTGCTTTCTAGGTTCAGAAACTCGAGGGGATTGGTCCAATTGGACTTTGGAAGATAAATGGCGAGTTCTTGGTTAATGCCTAAATCAATAAACTTAAGATTTGGAAATTGGAAAATGCTTTCAGGAATTTTACCTCGTAATTCGCAATTTCGGAGACTGAGAGATGTCAAAGAAGAAGAAAATTTCATCAAGTAACTAGGATCAACAGATGACATGTTTATACCGTCAAGGTAAAATTCTTGTACCTCACCCAAGTTCTGAACAAGCCTTTCGAGAGCAGTTGTCTCAAGCTTCAATTGTGAATCATCAGGAATGAGTGGTTTGAATGAAGAAAGATCAAGTGAAATTAGCTTGGAAAGACGGGAGATATCGGATGGAACTTGGCCTGAAAACAGTGAATTGGAGAGATTTAAATGTGTTAAATCTCCAAACCTACCAAACCCTGCTGAAATCTTGGAATTCCTAAAATCATTGAAGGAGAGATCGAGCCTCTTCAAGTGTTGGAGGAGGAAAATGCTGCTGTTGGAAGGAATGGTACCATAAAGCCTACTGCAACTGAGATCAAGGCCAATTACCTGACCAGTTTCACTATCACATGTGACCCCATCCCATGAACAACAATCTGTACTCTCTTCCCATGAGTCTGTCTTAGGATAAGATCTGATCCCATAGTCTGCATCACAAGTAAATGAAGCAGAGCTATTAATAAGAAAGCTCTGCTTGAATTGAAGCAAAGCTGCAGCCTCGTTGTGGGAACATATCTTCCCTGGTGTCGATGAAGTGAAAGAGGATGAAGTAGTGGCTTCAGCATAGATATAAAACAAGAGGAGCAGGCAGAGGAATTGATAGTTCCATAGCAAGCTTCTCATTTTCCTTATTTGGAACTTTAAACAATGAATGTTGAGGATGATGTGAAAATGTAGTATTTGTAAGCTTACAAGTCGGCAGGAGTCAATATAATTAGCCTCAGGTCTCCGTCTTTCCAAAATAAAACCAATACCGCCCTGTCCCCGGTGTCTTTGCAAGACAGCTTAGAATTCTTGGCATTATTCTCCACTAGTATGTGGTAGGCCAGTCCTTGTTAACTTTACCGGTTCCACTTTTCTGACTTAATATCTGTCAAGCCGTTTTATTAGAAAATCTTGTGATGTGTCCTTTCGTGGAAGGGAGGATCAAGCAGAGGCGGCTTATTCAAAGATTCAAATGAAATTTTTTTATTAAAATTAAAAAAAATTATTAAAAATTATTTTTTTAATTTTTTGTAGATATAAAATTTTTAATTAAATTTTTATAATTAAGTTTTTTAAATATTTTTTTTCAATTGATTATATAGTCAATTCATTTAATTTTTATTGAGATATTATTGATCTTAAATAAAATTTAATTTAATTTTAGTTTTAAAAAACTTCTTTCTCCTAAAGCAACACTTACTTAAATTGTTAACATTATTTTAAAATCAATATATGCATTTTAAAAAAGAATCAAGTCTTTTTATATGATTAACTATATCAATTGAACTTTTTTTTCCTGTATAATTTATTTTAAAATTTTTAACTCTGAAAATAAATCTAGACCATCAATATTAGAATAATTATTATATTTTAAGAAACATTCAAGATTAAGGTAATATTCTTTCAAACTATTATCATCTAATGATTTCAACTTTTTACCACTATATAGAAAACAAAAAAAATTGATTTTATATTTAATAAAAAAATAACTATTGAAAATCATTAAATGAGTTGATTGAAAATAAGAGAAATAAGTGAGAAAAAAATAATTGTTGGAGATGATTAAATACATATGACCGTTAGTTGATTAAAAATAAAATAATATAATTGAAAATTAATAGCATTCTAGAAATGAGAAAGTGATAGAAAATTGAGATTTATTAAACACATAATTAAAAAAATAAGAAAATAAATAAATTTATTAATTATTTTTTATTTATATATATATTTAATATAATTAATTATACTATAATTATTATAAAATTATAAATCTTTTTTAAATTTGAGATCTTTTCAAATTGAGAGCCTAAAGTCCTTGCTTGGCTGACTTCACTCAAGGGTCGGCTCTGGGACCAAGAATGTGTCAATCGGTCAATTGGTCCATCTATTTTGAACAATCGCTATATTCATCTTATGCATATTTCCTTAGATCAAACCATGGTGGCCCAGTTATTAGCTTGTAACTTTGTTAAAGCTGAGATCATATGAACTAAGGCACCAAGAATTTCATATCTGCATGCCATTTAGTAGGTAGAGGAAAATGAAGCTTAAATTTCTCACAAACGGGTTCAAAGTCTAGTAATGCAAACAAAGGGCAAACGGTATAACTTCCTCACCACTTCAAAGGGAATTTGAGGCAAAGTCAAGGTTCTTGCTCATGGTGGCTGGCTGACACGCCAAACCTCTTTGCATTTATATTACTTCAAGTCCGACTATATCCCAGGAAAGAGTGCATCCTACTTACCAGTTTCGCCATCTCATGAACATAAAATTTAGGAGAAATCAACGAGCTCCTCTTCAGTCAAAAAATGATCTTGTATTTTTATATCATGCTATCTGTCACGTAGCAGATGATGAGGTATTAAATATTATTAATTAAGATTGAATAAATTGATAAAAGATAAACACACAAATCTTAATCAATAATATTTAATGCCACGTTATCTGTCACATGATAGATTACATGATATAAAAGTATCACATATATCATTGGCTAATAAAAGTTAATTAATAGTTCAAAAAAGAGATTTATTTGATTTAAAATAAAATTCAAAGATTTATTTAAACGTAATAAAAAAATAAAAATTAAATTAATTTTTTTGACATAATTAAAGAATTTATTTAAATATTTAATAAAAATAAATGATGGGCATGTTTGCTACTTACGGCGTGCGCAACCCTTTGTAGATGTCCTTTCTGTCTCAAGACCCTGGTTTTGGACCACTCATTCCGGAAAAGCTATAAACAATATACGGAAAGAAAAACTTTTTAACAGTCTTTTATTTAAAACAAAAAATCGATGGCTTTATCAATGATACTTTCACTCCACAAAATTAATTATTCATCGAAAATCTTTATCAATGAAATTATTCGGTAATTAAAGAGTAATTATTTTTAAAAACTATAAAAAGAGTAATTAAAGAGTAATATTTAATTAAAGAGTAATTATTCGGTAAGAATAGACTAACGTGTTTAGTTGAAAACTATAAAAAGATAAAAATAATATTTTTTTTATTTTTTAAATTCATTACCTTCTGACAATATGTTATCGTTAATTTATAATTTAATAATAATTTACCATTATTTGCACTTTGAAATAAGTTAGCATGGTCTAAATTTGTCATTTTCCATTTTTGAAAGACACATGCAAATGTGGGGAAACTTAATTTGCAAGTTGTGCAATAATTGGAGCACTCGCCTTTAACCAAAAACAAAAAAGAAAAAGCAATTGGAACAGTCTTAGTATTTACCGCAGCGCTTAGTCATATGGAAGTCTAGTCAACACATTTTTTGACCAAAAATTCCACTATATACATAAAGTGTTTATAACACGTTTGATTGTAGAGCAATTATTCCGTAAGAATAGACTAACGTGTTTCTGCAACATTTGGAGCAATCTTCATATTAAATACTTGCAGTACTGCTTAGTCCAATTAAAGTTTAGTCAACACTTTTTTTTGACTAAAAATTCCAATCCATATATATATAAATTATAATATTGATAACATATTTGATTTACATAATACAATAAAAATAATAAAATAATTATTTTGTATGAATAAAATTAGGTATGAATAAAATAAAATAAAATAATTATTATACCGTTGTTAATAGAATGCAGTTGCTAATATTATTATAATGTTTAGTTGAAAATTATAAAAAGATAAAAATAATATTTTTTTATTTTTGAGATTCATTACCTTCTGACAATATGTTATCGTTAATTTATAATTTAATAATAATTTAATATGTTATTATGAAAATTGTAAAAAATTAGGATAATTTATGTATACTCAATTTGTCAAACCCTGCTTTGTAAAATAATTATAATGTCATTCACATGCTCGATAGAATGTTTGTATATTTAGGAAGTTCGAGAAATCGTTAAAAGACAGTATTGCCCCTAATGGTACCATTAAGTCGATTAAGCCTCGAACTAGTTCAAATAAGAATTTTAAGGTGAAATTAAAAGTTTCACAGTTCAGGGATGACTCAAAATGGTAATTAGGAGTTCAAGGATCAATTCGGAGTCAAACCGAAATTTTCACTATCTAGGGGCAAAATTGTAATTTTTTCATTCGCGGATAAAATTTGAGATTTTGAGAGAATTTAGATCACATTTGACAAATTGAAGAATGGTATAAGTATAAGGGATGAAAAATATATCTATGGGCAATTTTTCAGTTTTTAGGGAAAAAATGTAATTTTTGAAAAGTTCGGGAGCAAAAGTGTAATTTTTAAAAATTTACTTCACCAAAACTTTAGAAAAGTCTAGAAATTTCATGGAAGACATGGATAAGTGAAGAGGATTGAGTGGTAGAAAAAGAAAGTCAAAAAGATGGCTAGAAAAAAATAAAATAATAAAATATTTAAAATGTAAATAAAATAATAATATTTTATTAAGCCTATTAAAAGGCTTGAAAATTTCAGAATTTTTCATTGGGATGGTCAGCCAAAACCAGCAGGAGAGAGAGAGAAATAATAACAAACCCTAGAGTGAGAAAATTCAAAGAAAAAGTGTGATTTTTCAAGAAATCAAGTGTTTAAAGGTATGATTTTTCAAGTTTAGCTTAAGATTTATCATTTTCATGCATTTCTCCTTATTTTCTATGGTTAAATTATGTGTTTTGATGATGGATTCAAATCTGATCATATGGGTTTAGAGAGAGAAAGTTGTTAGATTAATTTGATTTTGAACTATGTTAGTGTTTTAAGTTAGTTTAGCATATTTAGAAACAAAACAACAAGAAAAGAATTCATTTTCCTCCATTACTATTATTGGCTGAATTTTCTAGGGGAATATTGGCTGATGATCTTGATGTTTATTTAAGGAATTATGATGAATAATGATGAATTATGAGTCTAGAAAAATAATGGGAATTTTCGGAGCAAAAATACGAATTTTTACCCATTAGGGGTATTTTCGTAATTTACTACCGAGACTGATAATTTGCACCACACTGAGGGACATTAAGTCAATTTGGGTGCAATTGAGGTATAGAAACTGAAAAAAATTAATTTGGAGTTTAAACGGACGCGTATATCGATTTAATCGGGTAATAGGCCGAATTAGGTCAGCACCGCATTTAAGCGGTAGTCGGATAAGTTGTATATCATATCATGCATATATACCGAGCCTGAATTGATTTTATAATGGTCAAGCATTGATGTGGCGAATTATGTATTGTACATTGAGGATAGGTGGTTAGCAAATTACACTGGTAAAAGTACAGAAATTGTGCTTGAAGACTGGGATTAGGAGTACATCGACTCCTAGAACTGTGAGTGGACAATTTATCGTCTTAAATTTCTAGAGTAATTATACTTGTTTGATACTTTTATTGAATGGTGAGTTTAAATTATAAAATATTATGTTTTTCAATTAAAATGTTTTTTAATAAAAATGAGATTTATACTGATTTTTAAATCAAATATTGTTTTGGAAAAATTGAGTATATGGAGACTGTATTGAAATTTATGATTTTATATGTTATTGAAATTGTGGCTTTTGACACTATGGTAGCATGATGGCTAAATTTTTTGGGTTGGCATGAAATATATGAATAGTTTTGGATTGATCTCGGTAGACTAGATTACATTTTATTCGCCATATTATGCTACTGGAATTTTTATGGGTCTGGTGGTATATTAAACGGTCACTTCAGTGGTGGGGGTTTCCGTGGACTGCCTATGAGAGGGGCACGGTAACCTAATTATATATTTACCTCCGGGGGGAGATGTTGGATGAAGTATCTCTTGAGGTAAGATTTGAATGCACCTCACGATCACTGCAGTGGTGGGGGTTTCCGTGGACTGCCTATGAGAGGAGCACGGTAACTCAATTATATATTTACCTCCGAGGGGAGATGTTGGGTGAAGTATCTCCTGAGGTATGATTTGAGTGCACCTCACGTTCGGGCCACCACGTGAGAGTGAGACTCAGCCAACGTCAAGGAACGGCTGTGTGTTAGATGTGAAAACATGTTTATGGGTATGGGTCATTGAACAGCCTTGGCGGTCTCAGTGGGATACCTTGACGAAGGTACCCGCGAGAATGATTCTGACAGGGGCCAAGTTTAAGAAATTCATAAGCCGGGAAATTTTGATGAAAAGAAATTGTTTGGTATAGATTGAAACGCATTTTGCGTTATGAACATTATTTATATATAACGTTTTTATATTATCTCTATTTACTCGGCTTTAGATGCTTTTGATGGTAATTGTTTACTCACTGGGATTATTTAATCTCACCCCTCTTCCTATCTATTTTTCAAGCTCAGGACAGTTTATTGATAGTTGATTAAGACGAGAATTAATCTCGGAGTTGCATCATAGGAAGTAAGGGTTCGTAGCTCTACACCTTCTTGGTTAGTTGGGGGCCCACGTGTCACTGTAAACGAAATTTCATACTTTAATTATCTTTATTACTATATGAATAAATTTATTTTACTCTTACGCTACAAAAGTTATTTTAGGAAGACTTTGAAAATATTGTGTTTTAAGAAAATATAATATTTTATTTAATATTTTTATTATATTCAAATAACTATAATTTTACTTTAAACGAATGTTTTAGACTTCAAAATTTAATTTAAATCATGAAATATGTGTTTCCACTTACATATTATATTTTTACGGATTTCGAAATTTCAAAAAAAAAATGACGAAAATGCCTCTGTGAGCTAGAAAATAATATTTTATTGTTTTGAGTTGGAAACAACTTATGATTTCTTAAAATGCGAGATTTAATAATTGTTGCTCATCGGGGAGATGCGGAAGTTGATGCTAAACCTTGCGGGGTTTTGATCGGCATTCGGGGTAATGAGTGCTTATCGGGACATCGCGGCGGTTGTCACAAGCCCGATGAGAGTTCCGAGTCGTGACACAATTAATAAAATGTGAATCTTAAATAATTGGAGCATTTCTAAAAATTGAATCTTGGATAATTTAAATGATATAAATTTTTTATTTGAAATATTAATAATTTTAATATTAAAGTTTTAATTTGATTTTTTATTTTCATTTATTTTTATTTTTTTCTATATTTTCATTTTCCTTTTTTCTATTTTCTTTCCTTTTTCTTTGTTCGTCACCCAACCACCAAAGATATTGTCCGTGCAATAGAGTGTGATCTAGCGCTTCTTGCGGCCGGATTTAGCCATAGGTAAGGGTGACCCAATAAGTTCAAAGGCTTAAAGCGAAATATTCAAATATGACTTTTTTTATTGAAATTAAAAAAATTATTAAAATTTTCTTTTTCTATCTTTTTGAGATGTAAAGTTTTTAATTAAACTTTTATAATCAAGTTCTTCTAATATTTCTTTTTCAATTGATAATATAGCTAATCCATTTAATCTTTCTTGAGACATTGTTGATCTTAAATAAGATTTTATTAATTTTAGTTTTGAAAAACTTCTTTCTCCTGAAGCAACACTTACTGGAATTGTTAACATTATTCTAAAAGCAATATATGCATTTGGAAAAGAATCGAGTCTTCTTATATGATTAAGTATGTCAATTGGACTGTTTTCTTCATGTATAATTTCTTTTAAAATTTTTAACTCTGAAAATAAATCTAAACCATCAATATCAGAATAGTTGTTATATTTTAAGGAACATTCAAGATTAAGGCAATATTCTTTCAAACTATTATCATCTAATGACTTCAACTTTTTACCGCTAAATAAAAAATTAAAAATATTTTCATATATCTTAAATTGTTCAAATCTACTTTGAAGTGAAAAAATTGTTTGATCTACTATATACAAGAAGTAATCAATTCTAAATGATTCTTCAAAAGATGTAGTTATTTCATTATCAACATTCTCATTAAATTGTTTTTTCCTACGAGTAATACGTGTATCACGAAGTTTAGGTTTTATATTCATTTCAGATGCAATTTCTTTAGAAGAAATTATAGCAAATGCAAATCCATTTTCTCTATATTTTTCAAAAAAAGAAAGAAGACTTTTTAATTGTTCTATAGCAACATCAATACACATATATTTTGATTGCAAATTTTTGCTAACAAAGTTAACAACAAACAATATATCATACCAAATAGTCATGCCCAACAAAAACTCAAAATTTTCAAGCTCATATGTTGCTAAGCAATTAGCTTCACTTTTAGTTTAAGGATCTTCACTAACTTCTGCTAATTTCAATAAAGCATCTCTTATTTGTGGAGCTTGGAATCTTATTGCTTTAACACTTTCAACATGACTTTCCCAATGTGTTTGTGACAATGATTTAAGAGTTAGACTAGGTATATTGTCTTGTAAAATTTTCCATCGTTTGGTAGAAGAAGAAAATAGTGAATATATTCGTTGTACCACTCCAAAAAATGATATAGCTTTAGTGCAAGAATTTGCCATGTCACAAAGTACTAAATTTAGATTATGACAACCACATGGTGTATAAAAGGATATAGGATTTAAGTCTAAAATTCTTTTTTGCACTCCTTGTTGCTTGCCCTTCATATTAGATCCATTATGGTATCCCTATCCTCTTAAATTATTAATATCAAGCCCAATATTTTTTCTTTCATCCACGATGGCATTAAAGAGACCTTTTCAGTTGTATCATCTACTTTTAAGAATTCAAAAAAAATACTCCATAACTTTAATTAGACTTGATGAAATATTAACACATTGTAATATAAAAGACATTTGCTCTTGATGACTTACATCTGGAGTGCAATCAAGTATTATTGAAAAATATTTTGCTTCTATGAGGTTTTTAATAATTTTATTTCTAATTTCACTTGCTAACAAATTTATCAATTCATTTTATATTTTATGTCCAAGGTAATGAGTATGAATTTTATTGTCTTTAATACGTCGAATATGTTCTTACATCACTGGATCAAATTCTGCAATCATTTCAATTAGACTTAAAAAATTTCCATTACTTTCTTGATAGATCTTTCATTTTTCCCACGAAAAGCTAAATTATTTTTACCAAGAGTTTTTATTACAGCAAGAATTCTTGTTAATACTTTTTTCCAATGTTCTTCATCTCTTTTTATTTGTTCTTGAACACTTTCATCAATTGTTTTATTTTTCAATAATCTCATTTCTAAATCAATCCAAGAACTCATATTAGTAATATGCTCATTACTCATTTCATGACTCTTAAGCTTAACACTAAGGTTTCTCCAATCTTTGGTGCCAACATTAGCTAATTTACTTGTACTAGAAGCCAAATTAAACAATTTACGACAAAAACAAAATACTCTATCTAAGTCTTTCGAATAAACTAGCCATCTTCTTTCATGTGTCTTCCCATTTGCCAACTTTTAAATATAGTATGTAACAGAAAAATGTATTGAAAACTCATCTTTGGGAAAATCTAAATCATTAACTTTAATTGGACCTTTTTCTACTAATAAATCTCTTAAATTTGTGTCCATATTTGTCCATTGACTTGGATCATAAATATTTTTAAGAATGCAATCATTTAAATTATTAGGTTGATCCTCTTCATCATGATTTCTATGATCATTTTGAATCTCTTCATGATTTCTATGATCATTTTGAATCTCTTCATTAGCTTATTGTTCTAGTATTTCATCATCATCTAATTCTCTAAGATTACTAACTTGTTCGTTTAAAGGACATTTATTAATAATTTTCGATTTATTATTTTTATCACTTGCAAAAAATTTATCAAGAGCTCCTTTTTGAGATTGTATTAAACTTTCAATTCTTTTTTTTTTAAGCTTTGAATAACTAGATTCAAATTTTTGATTTGACATGAGGTACAAAAATATTTAACTATTATAATTATCTTATATTTTTTAAATGGCCAATATAAAATCAACAATCAAAATTTCTAATTCAAATAAATTAACTATCACATAAAATAAAAAGAATATAACAACATAATATAAGCTCTAAATTAAAGTAAAAAAATCTGTAAAGATTAAAACAATAGTACCTAATTATTGAATGCTTATTGCAAACCACAAATGAGACTCACAACTTTATGAAGATAATAAAGAACAGATTTCTTGTGTATTGTTTGGAGAAAAATTGAAGTTAAAGAAAAAAAGAGCAAATGAGAATGGAAGATTTCAAAAATAGATNAATATAAAATCAACAATAAAAATTTCTAATTCAAATAAATTAACTACCACATAAAATAAAGATATAACAACATAATATAAGCTCTAAATTAAAGTAAAAAAATCTGTAAAGATTAAAACAATAGTACCTAATTATTGAATGCTTATTGCAAACCACAAATGAGACTCACAACTTTATGAAGATAATAAAGAACAGATTTCTTGTGTATTGTTTGGAGAAAAATTGAAGTTAAAGAAAAAAAGAGCAAATGAGAAAGGAAGATTTCAAAAATAGATATTATACATTGAAAAAGATAATTGGTTTTATATATAGGGGAAAAAATAGCTGTTGGAAATCATTAAATGCATTGATTGCAAATAAGAAAAATAAATGAGAAAAAAATAGCTGTTAGAGATGATTAAATACATATGACTATTAGTTTATTAAAAATAAGAGAATATAGTTGAGAATTAATGGCATTCTAGAAATAAGAAAGTAATAGAAAATTGAGATTTATTAGACACATAATTAAAAAAATAAAAAAAATAATTTTATTAATTATTTTTACTTTTATATATTTTAAATTATATATTTTAATATAATTAATTATATTATAAAATTAAAAACCTTTCCTAAAATTGAGGCCTCTCCAAATTGGAGGACTAAAGCCCTTGCTTGGGTGGCTTCACCCAAGGGCTGACACTGGCCATAGGAAGGACAACTTGTGAAAGACGTTTTGCCAAAATTTCGACATCGACAGAAAAAAAAAAAGATTTCTGTCAAAAAAAAAAAAAACCAATCAAGTGAAAGAGGGATGAAAGGAAGAGAGAAAAGGTGAGCTTTGGCAGTGCCGACCATTAGATGATGATGGTGACTATGGAGGAGGATCAATGACGATAGTGGAGAGGTTAGAGAGAGGAGTGAGGTCGATGAGGAACAAAAAGAAGAATGCATTATAAAAATTTATAGTTTAAACTTTCTTACTACCGTCAATACATTATAAAAATTTTATCGTAATTCTTAATTAACTTTTAACAATGTATGTTAGAGTAAGCATGGTAATGTATTTGAATTTTCATACAAGCAAGCCCCCCTCCCTCTTCTCCTCCCACTGGATCTTATTATAAACATGGGTGTTTGAAATTTTTATATGTTTCTTCGTATTTGGTATGAAAGACGTGTTATGATAAATGCTTAATCAATTAATATACAAGCAAGCAGGAGCATAACTTAATAATAATTCAACACAAAGAAGATAAAAATTTAACATGATTTGACGCTCAATTTGCTTACATCTACAGACGAGGGAAACAATTTATTACTTGTAGACAAGTATATCATACCAAGTTAACATCACTCAAACTCATAGACAATCAATCTCAACTCACACACTCACGAGTCAGGAAACAATCTTAAACCAAATATACACATGAGCACTCTTACAAGGTCTCAACGAACTCATTTTCATAAATCCATACCCAAACATCAAACATTTAGTATCCATGTCATGAGTACTCTCCTTTAGTATCATGAGGTGTCCAGTACATTCTCTAACCTTGTAAATACTACAACTTTACTTATTAAAAAAATATTCAAAAAAAATCATTATAGGTTAGATCTTGAATAACATGGTTGTTGTCTAGTTTCTTAGTGTACCAGCTTATTGTCATATATGATCACACGTGCGTATCAGGTACCAACAAACAATAAAATTTCAAGAAAATTGTAAGAAATGACCTTCATAGAAGGGTGACTTCAAAAATGATCGTCTCTATAATTTTAATTGTTTTTAGCCAATTTTTTGTATCACTTGACAATAATACCCTTTAAACAATTTCAGACAAATTAAAATGGTTTTAAGTTTCTCTCTCCCGCCATCCAGATAAAAATTTTAAAATTAAATCTCGATTTCTCTCTTTACTCAAATATGCCTATTTCGCCATCCAATTCACAAATATGACATCAAACTCTTTCTTATTTTGTTTTATTTTTTTGGATGGTGGATCTTGGGATTCTTAAGGGCAATGAACAACGATTTTGCTCTTTGCGGATAGCAATTTTGCTCAGGGAGAAAGAATAGCTAAAGCATGTTTGATGGGTTTTATGGTGGTTCACGGTTTTATTGTGTTTGGGATTAAGATGATTGTTAAGCATGTTTGCTAGGGATTTTGAATTTTTTTATAAAATTTTGCGTTGAAATTGTTCAAGGAATATTTTGTAAATAGGGTATATTTTATTTTTGTATAAGGGGAGTGAGCAAGACCTCTCGATAGGGATATATTTTCTCTTGCTTTTGAGAGTTATGGAGTTTTGTAACCTATCTTTTATGAAATGCACAATTTCATGGCTTAGTAAAAAAAACATATGTATTTTAGGTTCTTGAATTTGTTGGTTTATTCATAGAACCCCAAAATTGAGTTTAGTGGTTTTTAGGTATTGCGTGACTTAATCACCGTGTGACTAGTTTTTAGTCATTACGTGATTGGTTTTAGGCATTACGCGACTAGTTTTTATATATTGCATGATTGATTTTTAAGCAATACTTAAGTCACACAACGCCTTACGAACTAGTCACACAATGCTTTACTAACAAGTCACGCAATGCCTTACTAACAAGTCACGCAATGCCTATCAACTAGTCATGCAATGCCTTACCCAAAATTAGTCACGCAATGCTTTATCAGAAACTAGTCAAGCAATGCCTTATCAAAAATCAGTTACATAATGCTTAAAGTCAGTCACGCAATGCTTAAAAACTAGTCACATAATTCTCAAAAATCACCAAAACTACTAAATTCCATTTAACAAGATCACCAACTTCAAACGATATACCACATTCAATTTAACAACATAATTAACAAATATGAATGCTCAAAAAGTTCGAAAGTTTTTCTTTGTATATCAAAAATCACTCTAAAATATTTAAAAATGCTCAAAACGCTCACAGGTTTTCTTCGTGTATCAAAAACTACTCCAAAATGCTCAAAATGCCTAAACGTTTTTCTTTCTGATAAGGAATACTCCAGATATGAATAGTCTGGTGAGGAAAGCTCAAAAAATATGAGTCAGTTTGAGGTGCAAACCTAAACATAATTGACCCGTTAATAGGTTTAGGGTTGAGGGCGGATCCTAGAGAATGGGTCGGTTTCATTAAGGATAATTTTGTCCAATTTTTTTCTCTTGGCTAAAAATAGATAAAATTATAGGGAGGACTATTCTTAAAAATGTCGTATGCCTCAAGCCCATTTATGAAAAGCACTCTAAAATTTCTTTCTTTCAAACGTGCATTTTAGGTAGGTAGGAACAAAAGAAATGGGATGATATCAGGTCTTGATTTTTTTTTCCACAACTGCTTGCTTTTAAACCTTTTTCTCTCTTTACTTACTTCTATTGACGTGAAACAACCCATTTGTGTTATTCTAATTATTGTAGTGTAATAATACTAATATTTTCAATTATTATGCTAGTAAAATAAATGAATCATATCAATTATTTTCACTTTGCTGATTATTATTACTTTTTAAAGTTAATTATAAATTTCTTTTTCCCCAAGTTTTTTTATTGATTTTTGAGATTTACCACTTTTAAAGGTTGTTTTACTATAATAGAATAAGCACTTCCTGTGAATTATTAAAAATAATTTTTAATGTTTTCAAATAAATGTTTTAATGATTTGAACTTGAGATGACTCCATCTAAGAAGTATCCGGTTTGAATTATAATATACTCGAGTGGGATTTATGGCATGTGATAATTGTTATAGCCTATCTCAGTATACAATTCTTTTGGTCTATTACCAAAAAACAAAAAAAACAAAACACACACACACACACACACACACACACATAATATACACAAAATAAATAAAAAATCTTTGACAATCTGTCACATGTAAGTGTTTGTATCTATATAATAAGTGAATAGTTGTCATTTTATCTTTTACCAACTAAAAAATAAAATATCTCAAAAGAATGAAATTAGAAAACCCTACTTTTCATTAACANTATAATATACTCGAGTGGGATTTATGGCATGTGATAATTGTTATAGCCTATCTCAGTATACAATTCTTTTGGTCTATTACCAAAAAAACAAAAAAAAAAAACACACACACACACACACACACACACACACATATACACAAAATAAATAAAAAATCTTTGACAATCTGTCACATGTAAGTGTTTGTATCTATATAATAAGTGAATAGTTGTCATTTTATCTTTTACCAACTAAAAAATAAAATATCTCAAAAGAATGAAATTAGAAAACCCTACTTTTCATTAACAAGATTAATATATATATATATATATATATATATATATATATATTATATAAGGTTTACTTAAAGTACAAGTAAAGTAAATATTATAAAAAGAAGTATTTTAATCTCAAACTTTCTTAGCAAGTAAAGTAAAAATTAATAAAGAACGATTATATAGAAAATAATCTCCATAATTATGTGTATGAGAATGGAAATAAAAGATCTTTCAATACTCCCCTTCAAGTTGGAGCATGAAGGGTAGAAATGCCCAACTTGACTAATAGTTTATGGAACTGATCATAGCTAAATGCTTTAGTGAATATATCAGCCAATTGGTTCTATGAAGAAATAGGCCGAGTAACAACAGTCTGTGACTGAATGTGCTGTCAGATGAAATGGTGATATATTTTTGTGCTTTGTTTTGTTCATTCATGGAAGACCGGATTGGCTGCAATGTGAATAATAGCTACGTTGTCATAAAACAAGAGAATCGGTGCAGTGTGTCACTCCAAGATCTCGTAAGAGTCGTATTAGCCAAATGATCTCACTAGTGGTGGTGGCCATGGCTTGGTATTTAGCCACAGCAAAAGAACGGGAAACCGCCATTTGTTTCTTGGATGGCCATGAAATGGGAGAAAAACCAAAAAAGAAACTATAGCCAGTAGTAGATTTACGTGTCATTAGACATCTTGCCCAATTTACATTACAATATGCTCGCAAAGACAATGAACCATTTGAAAGAAGCAAGATACTTCGTCTTGAGGTTCCTTTGAGATAACACAACACCCTATGAGCAGCATCAAGATGAGGTTGTCGTGGGGCATGCATAAACTAGCTAAGAATGCATAGCTAATATCTGGATGAGTGATAGTGAGATAAAGTAAACGACTTACCAATCGATAATATTGCCCAAAATTAGCACAAATCTCACAAGAGTCGAGTGAAAACTTGTGCTATTGCTCTATGAGAAAGTTGCCTGGCTTGCAGCCTATGAGACCACTTTCAGCTAAGATATCAAGTACATGCTTACCTTGGCTTAATGTAATACCTACTGGAAAATGTGCCACTTCAATTCTAAGAAAGTACTTAAGTTTGTCAAGATCCTTGATGTGAAATTTTACATCTAAATAATGTTTCAGCTTATAAATGCTCTCAGAATTTGTTCTTCTGATGATCACATTATCAACATATATGAGAATTGCAATAAAAGATCCCCCATTATAAGAAAAGATGAATAAAAAGTGATCTGTGTCTGACTACTGAAAACTGATGCAAAAAAGAGAAGTGGTAAACTTGTGATACCAATTTTGAGATGCTTGACGAAGTCCATAGATTGATTTTCGTAAACGACAAACTCGTTGCTCTCCCTGTTTATTTGAGATCTTCATGTAGACTTCTTCCTTGTCATGTAAAAAGGCATTATTCATATCTAGTTGATGTAATTCCCAATGCTTAATCGAAGCAAGTGTCAGCAAATAACGCATGATGACTAATTCGGCAATGGGAGTAAATGTACATACGATGACTAATTCGACAACAGGAGCAAATGTCTCGTGAAAATCAACACCTTTAATTTGAGTGTAACCTTTAGTAAAAAGGCATGCCTTGTAACGCTCAATACTTCTATCTGGTTGATATTTGACTTTGTAAACCCATTTTGTATCGATAGCTCATTTACCAGGCGATAAAGGTTACAACGTCCAAGTATTATTTGCTTCCAAAGTGATAATTTCCTTCACCATGGCTTCCATTAAATGTGCATGTTTGACTACTTGAAAAAATGATTTCGGCTCGTTGGTGGACAAAATGGCTGCTAAGAAAGTAGCGGGACTGAGAGAAAATTTAGAATAAAAAATAAATTGTGAGAGAGGATGTACCGTTGAGTTGGCCAAATGAGGAGTTGAAAGTGGTGTGATGCTTGAAAGAGCAAGAGAGATGGGCAAAACATAATCATAACTAGACAAGGAACATGAAACTTGTCGTTGTCATTTGCTGAAAATAATGCGAGCTTTTGAAATAATATTTTCAAACTCATTGGCCAATTTATAACCAATTGGGTCAAATGAAGAGGGTATTGTGGTTGACAAATCAGATTTGCATGACTTAAACCCAACGCTAGCAAGTGAAAAAGATTCTTGTGGATCGGTGAATAAGGTGGACCTAGTTGTAGCAGACTATTATGTAACTGCCAGCGATGTGGGTTCGTCTATTACAAGTCGTAGTTTGAAGCTAGGGAAAATCGGCGGAGAATTTTTTTTTCTTTTTGTTCTTTTTTTTTTATGGAATTTTTACAAAGTTTGAGGCTTGGTTTTCGGTTATAGAGGAAATAGGGTGGAGTCACTGCTTGGGAGAGTGAAGAGGAGGAGTTTGAAGGTTTTGGGGTTAGGGTTTCATTTGAGAGAAAAATGAAGGATTTTTAGAGAAAAGGGAAAGCTTCAATGGCTAGAGAGAGAAAAAAAAGGGAAAATGAAGGGAGGAGGTGAAAAGGGGTTTTTTAACTTAGGGCAAAGATGGATAACACGCTATCGTTTTGATGAGGTTGGCTTGGTCGCTAAAAAAGCCCTAAACGACGTCGTTTCAGAAAGAGTGAAACCACTCTTTTGGTCTTCAAATGGTGTGTTTCGTAAAAGGGGCTTGGCGGGCTGTAACAATTTTCTTGGGTCATCACTTGAGGCCAAGTTAGGTAAAAGCCTTACTCTTTTTCTTCATGGATTTGTTGTGGTTTGGGTTGTTTGGGTCTAACCCACTTTATTTGGTTAAAAGTTTATTATTTGATGATATAGAATTAATTTAAATTATTTTAGGATAATATTCTAAAAATATTTAGATGATATTTTTAGGGTTAGGAAATTAAAGCAAACAAAAGAATATAAAATATACTAATAATAGCAGAAAATAATAAAAATGTTTTAAACATGTTTAGCTATAAAAATAATTTAAACTTAGATGAATATGTATTTATAAAAATATAAGGATTTAGGTTAGTGGAATATATATATATATATATATATATATATATATATATATATATATATAGTAAATAAGGGAGTAAATGTCTAGATAAAATATACTTATAGTAATAGATTTAGCTAAGCTAAAAAACAAAAGGAATAAATAAATGATTAGTAAAAAAATAAAAATAAAATAAAGGAAAAAGTATACATTTGTTGTCAAATATAAAAAATGATAAGGTAAGGAAAATAATAATTACAATAATAAAATGTATATTAATAGTTAGGAAAGTATATAAATCGGGTCTGAAAGTACTTCAATATTAATCACAAGAATAATATATAAGTAGCACCAATGATGGGTGGTTCATTTGGAATGCGAGAAGTCACAATTCCAAATGAACTTTTCTAAGTTAGAGATTTTGATTAAGACCCTACCAGTACAATGGGAGGGTCTTAATTTTGAATTCCAATATTTCTAATCCTAAATAAATGAAAATTACATATACTTAATTACTAACTAGTAAAAATATAAAAACAAAAGAAATAAGAAAGTAATGAGGTTTTAAAAGAAATATTAATAATAATAATAAATACAAAAAAGGATGGATAAAAAAATATATAATATATATATATATATATATATATATGAGGTTTTAAAAGAATATAGGATTATATAAAGCAATGAAATTCATCATGATAAATAATTAATAAAAATCAAAATTCCAAAAAAAAGAAAACTCATCATAATAAGGAATATGGCTAAAATATAAAGTCAAATATATATAATCATAAAAAATATATATAAACTTACAAGACAAAAAAAAAACATATATACACAAATAAAAATAATTATGAAATAAAAATACTTGGTTTAAAAATATGATTTTTAGGGAGGTTTATATAGTAAAATAAATAAATATTTACATAGCAAAAATACATAATGAAATAAAATGGTTATATAAGAACAATAAGTAAATACAAAATATTTATATATGGTATACATGCATACAAAGAAAAATAGTAAAAATTTTTTAAAGAAAAGAAACAAATATTAAAATTTATGAGCTTGTCACGCATCATTATTGCATCGTTAAATATCATGGCATGTAGATATTTTAAGTACACGAGTACAACTCCCGATGATGGGACTTTACGAAAGAACTTGCGAAGGCGAGTTTCTTCAAGAAATTCCTTAGGTGAAAAGATATCTATGGGTCCCATCAGTACGATGGGAGGGCTTGGAGAATATTTTTAATAAAAGGTTTTTGCTCGCAATAAGTCCGCATTCATGAAAATATTATTTTTATAAAGTATGAATGATTACCCAATGATAGGATTTATTCGTTAAATTTGCGAAGGCACGTTTCCTGTATAATTCTTGGAGTAAGAGAATATCCTCGGATCTCACCAGTATGATGGACGGATCTGAGAAATATCCTTAATAAAAAGTTTTCGTCTGACATTAGTTGGATTTTATACCATGCATTTCACAAACGCATTTTGTGCACGTCACACTCGTAAAACCAAATAAAATATTTTAATTTGCTAGTAAAATAGATGATAAAATAAATAAATGATAATTAAGGAAATATAATGAAATAAATTAGAGAATTAAGGCTCCAATAGGATAACCTACAATTAAGTGGCATCGTTCATGGAACAGGTGTCACGGGGGTGCTAATCCTTCCCTGTGTGCAACTGTACTCATGAACCCAATTATAAAAAAATCGTAGACCAGTTTATCGTTCCTTTAACAGATCTAAAATTAATTTAAGACCTCATCGATTAGAACTGAGTCAGTAGGTGGTCAATCGCACTTAGAAAAAAAATTGGTGGTGACTCCTTAATTTTTCACGTCTAGTGGTTGGGTTCTTAGACCCGCATGTTACGACAATCCAATTGATCAAGTATGCAACAGTAAGAACGCATTCACATTAAAATGAAATAGGAAGATGTGTTTGAAATGGCAATGCTCGTGCAACTTCTAAAAGAAGTCTATGCTTTCGCTTAACAACTTCATTTTGTTGTGGTGTGCCTGGGCAGCTAAATTGATGTTCCATGCCATGATCAAAATAATGAGTCTTTAAATCATCATGAGTAAACTCTAAGCCATTGTCCGTCCATAGAATTTTAACTTGCAAGTTAAATTGCATATAAACCCAATTGAAAAGTTGCAATAAATACGTTCTGGTTTTGAACTTGTATTTCATGAGGAAGACCCATGTTGCTCAACTGAAATCATCCACTATAATTATGAAATAGTGAGATCTAGAGAAAGATTTTGTTTTGTAGAAGCCCCAAATATTGCAATGTACTAAGTCAAAGGCATGCATAGTCTTATTTGTGTTGATGAGAAAAGATAATTGCATTTGTTTTGCCTTCCAACAAGCATCACAAAATAAAATCTTCTTGCAATCAAAAGAAATAGATAAATTAAAAATCCGAGGAATGCGATTTATTAGTAAATTCCCTAAGTATTGATGCCATAAACTTGCATTAACCGAATTGTTGGTTATCAATGCCTTTTCCCTTTTTATCGACTCTAAATAATAAATATCATTCCATTTTCTACCCATTCCAGTAAGCTTCCTCAAGGGTAAGACTTGAATCACAAAAAAATTTGACCAAAAGGTTACCATACAATGTAAATCATGTGTCAATTTATTAACAAACAATAAATTAAAATAAGAATCGGGAACCCCAAGAACTTGCTCAAGGATTAATCTTTTTCCAAGAGCAACTTGGCCTAAGGAATGAACCTCTATTGTTTCACCATTAGGAATTTGTATTGGTGGTATATTGAGTTGAGATACCCCATTTGATAAAAAGTCTATATTATGGGTTATATGATTTGTGACTCCTGTATCAACAACACATTTATCATTTTTCTTAATAGAAAAATTAGAGGTCGCCATGTTTGTAGATGGGTTACCTGTTGATGTTCCCTGATTACCTAATAGAGCTAATAGCTGCTAATGCTATGCAAAATTCAAACCTAGGATTGACGATCCAACTTCATCCATAGTGGCGACAAAAGCAACTCTATAAGACATGTTTGTTGCAACGCTGTTATCCCATTGATTTCCACAGGTATGCGATTAATCACCATTAGTTTGTTTGTCACTCTTCTTTCTAAATTTGTGCTAATTTGATGGATAACCAATCCCCTTGTAACAATTCTCTTTTCTATGGTTCGACCTCCCACAGTAGATATAAGATGGAAATCGGGCATGACTCCCATCATTATTTTTTTTTGTTGCGATTCATTTTCCTTAGCTAGGCAGTAGCTTTAATGATGGGTGCAAAAGTTGCAGCGATCGAATGTTGCTTCTCTTTTTATGCTGCAATGGCATAAGCTCTTCCAAGATTTGGCAATGGATCAACACTCAATATTTGTGATCGTACAGTTGAATATTCTTCATAAAGTCCCATCAAGAAATCAAAAAATTTTTCTTCTTCACGCATAAATTGCATTCTTTTTGATGCATCACAAGTACATCCACACATTTGCATAACGAGATAGGATTGAAACCCTATAACTCATCCCAAATTATTTTTAATTTACCATAATAGCACGAGATCGAAGATTTCTCTTGTTGTAAAAAGGCTATGGCGCGCTTCAACTCGTACACTCTCAGTGCTACTCCTTAAGTAAATCTTTTTTCCAAATCTTCCCATATTTCTCTTATAGTTTCAACATGAACAACACTGCCTTGAAACTCCTCAGCAAGTGTATTTGTAAGCCATGAAAGAACTACTGTATTACATTGTATCCATAACTGTAAATACAGGGAATCAACATCCCCTTTTCTTTATCGTTCCATCCACAAAACCTATTTTGTTTTTGGAATAAAGTGCATTCATAAAGCTACGTCTCCATGTGAAATAATTATCTTCACTTTTATGAGATGGTGTGTCACAAAAATCAGGCTTGGATGATTAGATGAATCCAAGTAGTATAAAGAAGTGGTATCAATGGCCTTGCTTTGACTAGTGTTTGCACTTGCCACCAATTCTTCAGTATTGTTGCCTTTGTCATTGTTTGCATAATCTCCAGCCATTAAAAAAATTAGGGTTTCGTAACCTGCTCTGATGCCATGAAAAATAAAATGTCTCAAAAAAATAGAATAAAAAAATCTTAGTTTTCATTAACAAGATGAAGACATACACACACACACACACACACACACACACAAAGTTTACTTGGAGTCTAATTTTAAACTTCCTTAGAGTGCAACTAAAGTAAAAATTAATAAAGAAAGATTACACAAAAAATAATTCCCATAATTGTGTATACGAGAAGGGAAGTAAAAGATCCTCCAATACCAGCTAGTATATATAGACATGCTCGCCTTGAAGTGCATAAAAGAAAAACGAAATAAAAAGAGATTAACCAACAAACACAAACATTGCTCAAGCCACCGCCACCACCACCACTATCACCATTTCTGAGGTCAAAATCGCTATTAATGGGGCAGTCGTATATCAGATTTCAAAGGACTGGCAAGAAGATTGAAGCTGGCGACCTCAATCAATACCTTGTTTAGATTACATCTAATGGAAATAGCTATGTTTCAGCATGTTGGAAATTAAAATGGTTCACAAGGAGTTTTTGTGTATCGTGTCACAAATGACATTAAAGAAATGAAAATTGATATAAATATAGAATTTTTAATAAAAAACTAAGAATTCTTTGTTAGCTCTATTGAGTTTTGTTCTGAATCTCTAGAAAAGAAAGAGAAATATCAATTCTTTTGAATTGAAGAAGAGGAGATTGAGATACACAAGATGGCTAAATAGCAAACTGTCCAATTACAAATAGATTACAACAATTGAGATACATCACAAGAAGAAAACAATAAAAGACCATTAGAATAATGTAAAACAAAACAGGACCATTACCCATTCAGTCCTAGTCATTGCGATATAGCTTGAAATCAATAGGTAGTTTGGAAACCATATCAACATTATGACTATGACAAGCTTACTCATTTTTGAAACCATGCAATCTATGACTGTGTAATCAATAATACCCATCACGCAACAAAATAAACAATAATATCATTTTTATATTAAATAGAGCTTAAATAAGGAAACAAGAAATTATGAAAAATATATAAACTCCACAATTAGCAGACTGATACCGAATACTAACAAATTATCAATTATATTCAGCAAAACCAAATTAAACCTAACAAAGAAAAAAACCTCCATACCAACAGGATTTACAACAATTAACCATTCTTCAACGAGCTAAATGAAATGGGAGATTTTCACCATGTCGTCCTTCATATGCATCTAGTGCCACCTTGTACCGATTCCATGGAACCTTTATCTTTGCACTCAATTGCAATGAAATTCTCTCAAATTCAAAAACCCTAGAAAGAAGAGAGAGAAAAGAGGAGAAAATGATTAGAAAAAAACCTAGATGTAAATGAAATTCCAAGAAGTTTTAAGAAATTTTGATTTGAAGAGAGGGAAAGAGAGATGATTTCGTTGCTATGAATCAATGAAATTAGAAATTTAATTTTTTTTTCGTTTTTGGTGAAAAAGAAATAGGGATATAAAGATTTAAAATTGGGGGAAAGAGTATGGAGAAGTGTTTGGGCAAAAATAGAATAGAAAATGAATTTTTTTGTTAAGCCCCTCATCTGCCACCAACAAAAAAAAAATCATGCGTTGTTTAAATGCTATTTAAAAATATTTAAATGCATTAATCCAATTGCAACTAAAAAAATGTAGTTAAAATCTCAAAATGTTGTTGTCAGCTTTCTTCAACATCCTCTAATGAATGATTAAAGAAATGAAACGGTTTCAATCCCTAAATCGCCATCTACTCTTCAACATCATAAAGTGGTGATCCAATAAGGAACTCGGCAAGCATTTATGTATCCAATTCTGGTTTTTTCCCACAAATTAAGCAACCACTAAAATTTATATTAAAATTAATTATTTTAAATTTTTTAAAAATTAAATTAATATTTTAATATAAATTATAAAAAATTAATATTTTGAATTTAAAGATTAAATTAAAATTTTAATTTTAAATTTTTAATATTTTAAAAATAAAGAATAAAATAAAATAATGATATTAATATTTAATTATAAATTATAATATTTNTAAATAAAATATAAATGATTAATATTATAAAAATTAAAATAAATAATCATATTAAAAATTTACATAAGAATTTATTAATATTTTTAATAAATTATTAAAATAATAAATAATAAAAATTAAAAATTAAAAACTATAATAAAGAGTATTTTTATCTTTCTATCACCTATTCACTTGCTATTTCAAAGTTGTTCTTACCACCAAACATTAAAACAAGTCGTTATAGTAATTTCCATCTTATTCCATTTAGTGAACCAAGCTACGTAATAACTATTCTTATTTTATTTTATTTAAATAAAATAATCATTTTATTCCCCTTTATTGTATTACATGAACCACACATACACTTAGGGTGGTAATTTTTTTTTTTTTTTGTGAAAGGTAAACTAAAATTATTGTTCATATTTGAACTAGCTATTCATTAATTGGACAAAGTTAGAGATTCACCAAAATTTATTATTGCTCTGCTTAAGATGTTAGAGTGAGATACTACAATTTTTTATCCGTTTTTAAAATATATTTAATTTAATCTACACAAATATATAATATTAATGATTAAGTTGGTACAACGGGTTAAGAGACATTAACTCAATTAATAAAATTACATGAAAAAACCAAGTATATATATACAAAATGAGTGTAGATATATTATTTACTTTGGATGAAAATTAGGAGATTGATTATTTTACATTGTAATTTATTTTATTTTATGAAATTGTCTTGTTTAAATTCCTTGCAAGTAAAAAACCTTTTCACATTTAATTGAAAATAAAAATTGAAGTTTTTCTTTTTGGTTTTTTTATTTGCCCCTTCAACCCACATATTGGTGTCACATGAACTAATTTTTTTTTATAATAAAAAGCTAATTTTTATGAATCGGTTGATATTTGGAAGCTAAAGTTCTAATAACATGGCTATGTCTAGTTTCTTAGTACACCAACTTATTGTCATATATGGCATGTGCTTTTTTAGGTACCAACAAGTATAACAAACAAACCAATAAAAAAAAATCAAAACTCTTTACACATGCATTTTGGGTGGGTAGGAAGAAAACAATATGGAAAAGCCGACGTATGGACCAACATGCGTTGGACCAAGATATAGATGATTTGTCGTTTTATACCCAACAAACTAATATATATAGATGATTGATGTGGTAGTCTCAACATGCACAAACACAATACCTACAAGCAAAAAGATTCAGCAAAACAGTTAGATGGCTCAACCCCCTACCACCACCACCATTTGTAATGTTAAAAACATTACTCCCACAAAGCTCATTTTTCAAGTTTCCAATGATTGGCAAGGAAGTAATGGAAGTGGCAGCGCTTACCCCGGTGAGATCTTATCAAATGTGACGGCTACGTTTTAGCATGTTGGAAATCAACACGGTTCACAAGGAGCTGTTGTGTATCGCATCCAAGTTACCCTTAACAAAGCTTATGACGTAGCATTCGCTTGGTTCAACCAGCCCAATTATGCCAGTAAGGTATACAATAATAATAATAATAAAACTAATCTCTAGTCTTTATCAAATTAACCACTTTACTTGTTAACATTTTAAAGCTTTCCAAGCAAGGAAAAATTAAACCAACATGCTACTTGTATAATGCAGGCCTATACTTCGATTGATCAAGCTGGCGCTTTCGTTGTCAATTGTTGGGTTGCAATTTTTAATGCACTGGTATCCAATGCTGAACCTACCAGTACCAGTAAACTCAAAGGATACACCTCAACTGCTGAATTGGTGACGAAAATTTCCCAGCATTCTCGGCCACAGTTTCTAGTGCTTAGTAGGCTGTTTAATTGCCTATATAATTGGTTGTCAAAAACTTACTAAGTAAATAAAGTGCATTATGCGCTACTCGTAGTCTATCACTGCTAGACGAAATTTGGCAGCCAATAGATTATGTGTTCATGTTTTTGCTCCTGTGATATGTTATGTTATATTTCGTATCCTATGTGACCTGCTTTATTAATAATAAATAGTTATTTGGTTTATAATATTATTTGCTTAGAAACGAAACAAGAGATTTCTGATTATTGAATATAATTAAAATTTTATGATCAACTAATTTTGTTATTGTTGGAATTAAAATTGTAAAACAATTTTCCAACTTTAAATAAATAAGAATTTATTGAAATACGGAAGAGAATAAAGTTTCCAAAAAGAGAAATAAAACAATTTTTTTATGATATTCTCAGCAGGAGTTTTACTTAACTCTTTGCCCCATTAAAAAGTGAAGAAAACAATTTAAGAAGTGCAGGCTTTTGAAAAGTGGTTGTCTTTGGTTGATGACGAGACAAATTGGAGGTTTGGAAGAATAAGAGTGAGTATGAAGCACTTGAGAATAAATTTAGGATAATTTTTGTTTTTGAAAGTTGGGATCTCATTAGAGAGGAGAGAAGGTAAATTCTCCTCAAGCTATACACTTGGATAGAACGGACAATACCCAAAATTAAAGCATCCACCATAAACGCAAAGCCAAACAGCACGCCCCTCTACGTAAACATAACCATTATAAAAATCTTGCTCACAACAAAAGCTGGAGTTGGAAAAAATTTTGGAACGTATACCCAAGTCAACTACTGGGTCTACCTCACAAAATTAAATCACACCCATAGTTGATGCAAATCAAGCATAGAGAACCACCCCTGTGCACAGATACTTCTGCAACAGGACATTAAAAGCAGTAAAGTTAACTGTAAAAATCCTCTGTTAGTTTTGAACTAACGATAACAAACCATAAACACAGTTAATAAATAAATGATGTCGGACACATGGCATAATAATATAAAGGGGCACCAATCCTTATCTGTTTTGGTCTTTTGGATTCACGGTTTTATTCCACAAAACGGACCTAACAAGTTGAAAGTGATGTGAATTCTTATAAGCTCAGTATCACTATAGTACAAAACCAATCGATCATGACATCCTCCCTTACACCCCGTTGGGAGTTTCTCTTCGATATGAGATTTTGTTGCTTCTCTCTATCCGTTAGAAGTATTGTTTTGATGATGTGGAATTCATATTCATGCGAGAACCGTAACATTCTCCTCCACTTCAACAAGGGCCTACTGTCCTTAGTGACACACTACTAGTATTCAAAGTTCGTTCTGATATCAACTGTCACGATCCACACTATTCGTTGTGAGGTATTATTTGCTTTGAGTCGTTGGTCTCACGAGTTTGTTTCACAAAAAGCATCTTATAGGTTGAAGGTGGTGTAAACCTTCATAAACCCTAAATAATTATAGAAAATTAATATAATAGAACGGTCTCTTTAATTGTTATGATAATAAAAAGACTTATATCTAGAAAGTTTATAGATGAATCACAATATAATTACCACATCTTATATATTAATTTGGTGCAAAGAAAGAGTTCGTTGTTGTGTTGATTTTGAGGGACGTGTTGGGGGCCTTATCACCATGTGGAGAGATGATTTTTTTTTTTTATCATGGAAGAGTTTGCACGATAATTTTATCTTGGTAACTGAAAGAGTAAGGCATTATCTAAAATGATGTTGTTTTTTTAATGTGTATGCCCTAATGATGATGCAAAAAGAAATGATTTTTGGGTGATTATATTACGAGAAATTCAAAATAAGGATGTATGGTGGTGTGTGGGGGTCAATTTTAATAAAATTTAGGAGATTGATTATTTCACATTGTAATTTTTTTGTTGGTGAAATTATCTTGTTTAGATTCATGGCAAGTTAAAAACTTTTTCACATTTTATTTTCAATAAAAATTGAACCTATTTTTTTATGACAAATAAGCTAATTTTTAACAATTGATTGATATTTAGAAGCTAAAGTTCTAATAACATGGCAATGTCTAGTTTCTTAGTACACCTAATGCCTTTTGAGGTACGAATAAATATAACACACACACTATAAATTTTTTTTCTTTGCAGATGCATTTTGGGTAGGTAGGAAGAAAACAAAATGGAAAAACCAAGGCATGAAGCAACATATAAATGATACGTGGTTTTATGCAAAATAAATTAGTGTGTGTATATATATATATATATATATATATATATATAGATGATTGATGCGGTAGTCTCAACATGCACAAACACAATACCCACAAGCTTAAAGATCAAGCAAAACACTTAGATGGCTCAAGTCACCATCATCATTACTCCCACAAAGCTTATATATCAGATTCCCAATGATTGGCAAGGAAGTATTGAAACTGGCAGTCTCGGCGTTTACCCTAATTAGATATTATAAATTGTTAATATTTTCAAAACAATATAAATTACTAATATTTAAAAATAAAAAAAAATCATATTAAAAATTTAAATAACAATATATTAATATTTTTAATAAATTAGTAAAATAATGAATATTATAAATTATAATATTTTAAGATTAGATGTTAATGATGAATTTTATTAGTATGATAATGAATTTTATATATGTTACTTATATTAAATTTTATTATATTTAATGCTATTTTTATTTTACTATCATAGTTTTTATAATTATTGTTTTTAAATTTGAATAATAAAATTATATTTAATTATAAAATATTTTAATTTAATCATGTTAAACGTCTTAAATGTATTAATTGAGTTACAAAAAAAATTATACTTGATCATATTTATTAATCGTGTTGTGTCGTTTAAAAAATCTTAATACATTTAATAAACATATTAGTCGTTTCGTGCCGTATTGTATTACATAATTATTAAACGTATTTGTGTATGTGTTTTCATATGCTAATATAAATCATTATTTGTATCGTGTTTAGGTTTAGTCTTATCATATTTTGTGTCTTACTCGTGTTGAAATGATTAAAATACGAAAATACAAATTGACAAGTCTACCATCTAATATTAAAATAAGTCATAATAGTAATTCTTATCCTATTTCATTTAGTGAATCAATTTACGTAATAACTATTCTTATTTTATTTTATTCTTATAGAATAGCCATTCTATTCCCCACTATTCTATTTCACGAACCAAGCATACACTTAGGGTGATAAATTATTTTTTAAAAAAAAGATAAACTAAAAATTATTATCCACATTTGAACAAGCTAATCATTATTAGGACAATGTTAGAGATTCACCAAAATCTATTATTGCCCTACTTAGGATGCTAGAGTGAGATAATACTATTTTTTATCCGTTTCTTAAAATATATTTAGTTTTATCTATACAAATATATAATATTAGTGATTAAGTTGGTACAACGAGTTAAGACACATTAACTCAATTAATAAAATTACTTGGAAAAACAAGTATTTATATATATGAAATTAAGGAGTATAGATATATCATTACTTTTTAAAAGAAACTAGGAGATTGATTATTTCACATTGTAACTTATATTATTTTTTGAAATTATCTTGTTTAGATTTGTTGCAAGTAGAAAACTTTTTCTTTTATTATTGAAAATAAAAATTGAACTTTTTCTTTCCCGTTTTTTATTTCGCCCTCTAACCTACAGAGCGGTGTCACATGAACTAATTTTTTCTATAATAAAAAGCTAATTTTTATAAATCGATTGGTGTTTGGAAGCTAAAGTTTGTAAATGGCTATGTCTAGTTTTTTAGTACACCGTCTCATTGTCATATATGGCATGTGCTTTTTTTGGTACGGACAAGTATAGTAAACAAAAAAAAAAAAAATTCTTTACACATGTATTTTTGGTGGGTAGGAAGAAAACAATATGGAAAAGCCAACTCATGGACCAAGATATAGATGATATATCGTTTTACACCCAACAAACTAGTAATATATAGTTGATTGATGCAGTAGTCTCAACATGCACAAACACGATACCTACAGGCAAAAGGATTAAGCAGAACACTTAGATGGCTTAAGTTACCACCACCATTTGTAATATTAAAAACATTACCCCTACAAAGCTCGTTTATCAGGTTTCAAATGATTGGCAAGGAAGTAATGGAATTGGCAGCGCTTAATCCAATCAAATCTTATTAGATGGGACAGTACATTTCAGCACGTTGGAAATCAAAACGATTCACAAGGAACTGTTGTGTATCGCATCCAAGTTACCCCTGACAAAGCCTATGACGTAATATTCGCTTGGTTCAATCAGCCCAATTCTGCCAATAAGGTATACAATAATAAAACTAATTTCTAATCTTTATCAAATTAACCACTTTACAACTTAGCATGCATTTTAAAGTTTTCCAAACAAGTAAAAATTAAACTAACATGCTACTTCTATAATGCAGGCCTATACTTTGATTGATCAAGCTGGCGCCTTCACTATCAATCGTTGGGCTGCAATTTTTAATGCGTTGGTATCCAATGCTGAACCTACCAGAACCAGTAAACTCGGAGGATACACCACAACTGTTGATATTGGTGACGAAAATTTCTCAAAAATTTTCGGCTACAATTTCTAGTGCTTGGTAGGGTATTTAATTTGCTTATATAATTGGTTGTCAAAAGCTTACTAAGTAAACAAAGTGCATTATGCACTACCAGTAATCTATTACTAGTAGCCAAAATTTGGCAGCCAATAGATCATTGTGTGTTCATGTGTTTGTTACTGTGTTATGTTATATTTTCGTTTCTTATGGCCTGCCTTCTATAGTTATGTGCAAATTTTAATAATAAATAATGAATAGTGCTCTTTATTTGGTTTATAATATTGTTTGCAAATTTTAACAACTGTGTTCATGTGTTTGTTATGGGTTTGGGGGGGCATAGCACCGCACAAAACGAAAACTCTGGTCTGGCAACTCTTGCATGGTAAGGCTACAGTCAAAGGAGAGTTACTGAAGAGAGGGATCATCAACAGTGCTCATGCATCTTGCCCGCTGTGTAATAAGTCCATTGAAACCGTGGATCAGCTATTTGTTGGTTGCAAAAGCGTGATAAATCTGTGGTATGATTGGTGTAATGAGTGGGGTTTAGCTTGGGTTATGCTAGCAAGATTCAAAGAGCTGACGATTATGTGGAACAACATTAAGATGGCATCAAATTATGAAAAGGTCTGGAAAACAACAATGTTCGCTATTACCTGGACCGTATGGATTGGCAGGAACGAGGTGGTTTTTCACAACAAAGTTTGGGATAAAGAACTCATTTGGGAATTGATTAAACTTAGAGTGGCTATGTGGGTTAAGGCTAGATGGCAAGATACTGCTAGTTCGATCACTGATATTTACAGATTCCCTGCTATTGGTCTCAATCAGTAGAGAGATGAGAACATAAGACCCTTAACTGTTTGGGAGAAATCAGGTGCCAATGCAATAAAATTCAATGTCGATGGTGCTGCGAATGGAGGCTCGGGTGAAGCGGGAATCGGAGGCTTACTTAGGAATGAAAAGGGGGAGGTCCTCATCAAATTTTCCAAAGCTATAGGCAGAGGAGATTTAAATTTGGCAGAATATCTGAGCATTAGGGAAGCTTTCATCTTGTTCTCAAGCTCTATATGGGCGCACAACCATTCCTTTGTTATTGAGAGTGACTCACGAAATGCCATTAGGTGGATTAATGACCCTTCCAAAACACCTTGGAGGTTGAGGAAATGGATGTTGCACATAGAAGTCTTAAAGAAAAGAGCGACAGATTGGAAGATTAGACACACGCTGAGGGAAGGGAATC
Organism: Theobroma cacao; assembly: GCF_000208745.1. Lineage (NCBI taxonomy): Eukaryota > Viridiplantae > Streptophyta > Magnoliopsida > Malvales > Malvaceae > Theobroma > Theobroma cacao. The sequence goes on from NC_030854.1 coordinate 30,572,870, forward strand.
GGGAAGCTGATCTCTTGGCTAAGGAGGGAGTGGGCAGAGAAATTGACTTGGTTGAATTTCATAACCCGATGTAAGCTTCTTGGGCTTAAAAGGGGCAGCCTACCTCGTTTCTCTTTTTTCTCCATCACTTTATCTAGTGAGATCATCTAACAAGGTAAGAACCCCCTTTTTTGTTGATGATACTCCCATATTTTTTCAAAAGGCCAACTGGATGGTTTTGCTTGGATTTCCTGTGTGTTTTTTCTACTGTGGGATGGATTGAATTGCTATCTTTGTGCTTTTTGGAGATGTTTTTCTGGATTCTCAAATGACGGAAGGTTAGGACTCCAAATCGATCTTGGTGGTTCTTTTCCAGAATGCTGAATGGAAGGATTGATTTTTTTGCTGACTCTTTTTGTAAGTCTACGAGGAACCTTTGAGTCCAGATGTGTGATTTAATTTTGAATAAGAGTTTTGGAGAAGTATACCCCTTCAGGAGATGGGCATACTAACCAATACTCCTTTTGTTTTGCTTTGGCTGTACACTGTGCCTCTTGTACAGGGGAAATCTTTTTCCCATCCTATTAATGAAATCTCCTTGCTTTTCAAAAAAATATTGTTTGCTTATAAACGAAACAAGCGATTTTTTATTATTAAATATAATTAAAACTTTATGGTCAACTAACTTTTATTATTTTAAACTTTAAATAAATAAGAATTTATTGAAATACGGAAGAGAATAAAATTTCCAAAAAGAGAAATAAAACAAATTTTGGTATGATATTTTGAGCAAGAGCTTTACTAAACTCTTTGCCCCGTGAAAAAGTGAAGAAAATAATTTAATAAGTGTTTGTAGAACTATTAATTTATATATGCTATTTCTAGAGCTACAGATTTTTTATTTTTAAAAAATTTTAAATTAGAAAATTTTTAAAAGAAAATACTTAAGAAAAGGAAGAATCAAAAAAGGAAAACAACAAAATATGACAAACAAATTTTCACACCTTTTACCTCTTCTGTTTTTCCCTCCTTATATATAATTTTATATATACATAAAGGCATTTTATTACCAAAAGTCCAAAATATTTACTTTTTTTATTTTTATCTCCCTTTTTCCCTTTTCAATTGCAGTATTTATACTGCATGTAATCTTAACTAGTTAGTAACAAATCTTGATTAACAGACTAACTAATCAATCAATTAACAATTAATCTAACTGCTGTCACATGCTTGTCACGTGCTTCATTAACAAACTCTCATGACTCATCGAATGCTACACATGTGCACAATCAGCTCCATTAAGCTTTGTTACATTCCACTCAAAATCATCACCACACTCTTCAAATCTATTATAAAACATAAACTTTGCTTGAAAACATTTTAAAATAATAAAATAGACATTTAATTTGAAAACAATGGTAGTATTTGTAAGAAGCATTTATTTTAAATGTCAAGTTCTTTCATGAGTTTTAAAATTAAGTCTTGTTTAACATTCAGTCAAATGCTTATGCATCATCAATTGTTTTTGTTAGACAATTTAATAATTTTCTATTTGAAATTTATTTCAAGCATATAAAATTTACCATTTTTGGGCCTAAAAAATTACCATATTTTTGTTATAATGACATATTGGAATTTAAAATGAAAATACAGTGAGATTCATATATTTTCTAATTTGATGCAATATGCGTTTTATTAAATTTTATATTTTAATTATTTGGTAAAATTGAATTAAGCAACAATTTAATTCAAAATGATTATTCATTTATTTTTCAATATCATATCTTTTTGCATATTTTAACTCACCACCACACTTTTTCGCAATAACATCAAGGCATAATATCTAAAAAGATCTTAATCTATTTAAAAATTTTAAATAAATATTTATACTTTTATTACTTTCAATCAAACTCTGATATTTTTATTTTGAGAAAAAAAATCTTTATTTTTTTATTTTGAATCAAATAAGTTATTATAATTAATGATTAACTTAATTCAAATGTCATTTATCATTCTATGTAACGTTAATGTAGCAAACTATCGTATTATAATTGATAATGATTTGGTATGCTGGTATATCATGATTAATGATGACGTTTTATATTAATTTGACATGATAATATGTTCATGTGATATTTTTTATCATTCATATCAATATTATGTTAGTGTCATATAAATATAAAATGATAAGTAATATTTTGATTAATGACAATTAATCAATAATTAGTTACAAGAGTTTATTTGATCGAAAATAAAAATATAAAAATTTAATTAAATATAATAAAAAATAAAAATTTATTTGAATTGTCTTAACATTATGCATAATATCAAATGCGAAAAAATCTCAAAATCAGCTTTGATGCGACAATTTCTTGATTTCAAATACACTGTTTTCAACCGTAACAGGCCGAACTTAACCTTAAAAAGGCTAATGGGTATGCTTTCTGCCCTGCAATGGGCTTAGCTCTTTCATTATTGCTCTTTTTAGGCCAAAGGCCCTTTCTATTGTTTAAAACGAGGTGAATGTTTATGGGCCGAATGTTGAGAACCCAAGTATAAAAGGCCAAGAAGACGCACTCTTCTTCGGCGGCAACAATATCACCCCCAAGGTCCTTAAACATCAAAAACCTTCCGAGCCTTCATTCAAATCATGCATTGCCTCAAAGCGAACGGGTAATCCATTCATGCTCGCCCATTCAACCTTTTCTTTTTGTAACTTCCTTCTCCATTTTCATTAGCAATTTTAAATTATCACCAAAACCCTAACCCTATCCCTAAAACTCACCAACTTCACCCAATGACAAAGGTCCACGGAACCGGCGTTTACGACTTCAAGCGCCACCATGTGGCCGAGTACCCAGTCGAGTTCACTGACCAACTGGACTCAAAATCTGGCCCCGGTTCATCCCTTCCCAGCTCTATTACTTTATCTGAAATCCAGCGAGACCAGCTGACTAGGATAGCCACGGCAAATTGGCTAAAGAGTGGCGGTTCGAAGCCTAACAAGCCTTTCGATCCTCAGCTAGTTAAGGAGATTTATGACACGGAGCTTACTGTGAAGTCGGAGGGGAAGTCGCTGAGGAAGACGGTACCGTTGCAAAGGGTTATGATATTGGAAGTCAGCCAGTATTTGGAAAATTACTTGTGGCCGAATTTTGATGCTGAGACGGCGTCCTATGAGCATGTTATGTCCATGATTTTGATGGTCAATGAGAAGGTAAGTGTTTTTTGTAATTAATTTTGTTTTACATTATTTAGAGTTAATAGATTTAAACTATTTGAGTTACTGATTCGTTGTTGGTTTTGCTTCTTGATTTTTTCTTCCAGAAGCAAGAAATGAAAATACACGTTTTGATGTAGAAGCAAATAATGATCAATACTGTTAAGTAGATATGTTAGAGTTGGTGTTAGAAAAAAACTAAATTATTGAAATATAAATGTTTTTGAGAACAAAATGCATGATATTACTTTTACATAGTTATGTTAAAATTGGTGTGGGATTTTAGTCTTTGCTAATTTTTGAGGTTAACTGGAAGTCTTTGCTCATTTTTAATTGAGTATAATTTTAGTTTCTTTTGCATGTTTTTGGTGTTTAATAACTTTCTAGGAAGCAAAAAGTAAAAAGTAAATAGCAAGCTTGAATTAATTCAATGAGTGACTCTGGACAATTTATCTTTGAACATTGCAGTTTCGAGAGAATGTGGCTGCTTGGTCATGCTTTTATGATCAGAAGGATGTGTTCACAGGATTCCTTGAGAGGGTCCTTCGGCTGAAGGAGGTTTGTATTGATATTTCTTTCAATTAGTGCAACTGAGGGCTTGTTAAATGTCTAATTATAATTTGATTAATTTTCTAAGAAAGTGACTAATGGTATAGAAGAACTCCCCAAGCTATTCTATTTGATGTATGATCTTGTAGATGTGGTCATATTTGTTTCATTTCTTCAAACAAAAGCACTAAATATAGTACTTCAGTATTCTATGATTAGAAAATATTGACACATAGGCTGAATATTTGATAACCTGATTTGGATGCAGGGAAGAGATTTAACCATTGCGGAGAAAACGAATTATCTAGTTTTCATGATCAATGCTTTTCAGGTAATTTAGTACCATAAGGATACTTTTAGTGAATGCATTTATATGTTACAAATTCGTGTATTGTCAAATAGTTGCTCTTTAGTAGCAGTTATTCTATTGGTGATAATATGTCTTTTGGTTGATAAATTTTAGCATGCTTTGACTAGTCATTTCTGGATGGAATCTAGATGCCTTGATTGTTTACCCACAAGAGGCTCATGTCAATGAGCAAGGATATGACTGGTACCATAAACATAGGAAAATAACATGTTCTATTCATCTACTTTCATGGTTGTTTAAGTGGTGAAAGTATATTATGCTATATTCATCATAAGGCTGGGGATGTAGTTGTTTAAGATAACGGTTTAATGCAAGTAGAGAGGATAAAAGGGTAAAGGTAGACTTGAAAATCACATTGGTTGGAATAGTGAGGCTGTTTCTAGATGACACATGTAAAAGTTTCCATTGCGTTCAATATGGAGCAAATTGAAATGGAGAAATTTAATATTTCTGCATTGGCAACAAATTTGTTGAATAATTGCTTCTGAATATGGCATTTGTTCTGGGATTCTGCTATTTTCCTTTGCTTTTCTTCATGTTCAAGCGTTGTCACTTCAGGGGCATGCAATTGCTGGTGAGCAACATCCTGTCCACCACCAACTGCACCCTATACCCGCCCATTCAGGAAACAGGCACCAAATTTATCAGTGCATGGTATTATAGCATGTCCAATCTGAGGTAAAAAAAGGAAGAAGTAATGGGATAGGAAGATGTTGTTCAGAGAAAGAAGACTATAAATTATTATTGTCTGAAATGTTTTCCAAAAGATGGTGGTGCAAGGCTTGGGTGGAGATAGAAAGGGAGACAGAGGGGCCAGATGTTTAGAAGAGATAAAGTGAGAAGTTGTGGGTGGCAGAATGAGTTTGCATCATTTTACAAATAACACCTCTTTTGTCCCTAAGGGGACATGCTGGTGTTTATCTTAGAGCCAGAGGTCTTAGTTTGAATCTTGGAATGGGTGGGTGGGATTTATGGGATGGTAGAGAGCTATCTCGCTTTCTGTAGCTCAAAATTCTTATGTACCCCTTTGCCTCTCAAAAAGAAAATAAAGTTAATAACTCTTTTGCCATAACTGCATTCAGGGATTAGGGGACAATGGACTACCTTCTTAAAATCACTGGAAAATTTGAAAATTCTTTCATTTTTGGATCAAATGAGTTAAGTTTCTTTTTATTAATAAATTGATTCCCCTCTGTGAACAAGTTTACAGTAAATAAAAATAATCAATGGCTCCTAACCTTAAACTGGTTGAATGGAAGAACGATTTGTGTTCTCTGCCCCAAAACAGTATGTTAGAGCTGAAGATGGGAAGCAATTCTTGAAAAGTATATGTGTAGACATACAACAATCTTCTCAAGCTCCTATCTGTTTTCTTATGTTGTAACTATTGAATGTAACAGAGTTTGGAAGATGAAATTGTTAGGGAAACTGTCCTTAGATTGGCAAGTTTGCGATCCTGGCACAGTTTGTCATATGGTCGTTTTCAGGTAAGGTTTTATTGGATAAATTGTATCTAAAATCCCTCTTTTCGCTGTGGGTATCTGATTTTTTTTTTCTCATTTGTAGATGGAACTTTGTCTTAATCCTGATTTGATCAAGAAATGGAAACGAATGATAAAGAAAGAAGCTGATGATGCTAAGAAGCAAGGCGTACATGTTGACCCCTTATCTTCATTGGAAGTAAACTTTTTGAGAAATCTGATAGAAGAGTTTCTTGAGGTACTCTGCTGGAAAATTAGTTGCTTTTGTTGTTTTTTTTTTTTTCATTGGGGAGGTGGGGTTGGGGTTGGGGATGTTCAACGATTTTGCAGCTGCTTAATTGCCATTTTTCAATGTTATTCAGGTGCTTGATCACAAGGTGTTTTCCAGGAAGCATTCTGTTAATGAAGATGATGAACTTGATGCTTGTAGTTTTGAGCAAGTTGATGATGCTTCTGTCTTGTACTGTGAGAGGTTTATGGAATTTCTCATTGATCTATTGAGTCAACTGCCAACAAGGAGGTATCTTTGCCCTGCAACAGGGTCTTGTATTCTTTTAGTTTTTAACAAATTCGTTTTCCTGTTCTTGTTGTTGGTTTTTTTTTCCTGCTCTTTTAGGAAATGAAGGGGGGGAGGTTTGACTTTTAACAGAAGTCTTATTGTTCGTGAAACTCCTTTCTCATCTGCTTTCTTACTTTTCTTTCCCCCTTCTTTTAATCATCATCTTCGTTTCTCAGTGTCATTGTATTTTTTGAGGTACAGGTACCTGAGACCTCTTGTGGCTGATGTAGCTGTTGTTGCCAAATGCCATTTAAGTGCTCTTTATAGACGCGACAAAGGGAAACTCTTTGCGCAACTTGTGGACTTGCTACAGTTCTATGAAAATTTTGAGATAAATGATCATGTTGGCACTCAGTTGACAGATGATGAGGTGCTTCAATCTCATTATGATCGTCTTCAATCCTTGCAGCTGCTTGCTTTTAAGAAAATTCCTAAGGTCTGTCATAAGCAGTTGGTTTATCAACAAATGCTTCTCACTAGCAGAATGCCCTATCTTTTATAGTTCATAGATTTCAGATCTATGAAGTATTGATGTTGTTAGTGATATCTAAACCTTTTTTTTTCGTTTATTTCTACGGTGATTGTAGTTGCAAGAACTTGCACTGGCCAACATTGGTGCAATACACAAGCGTGCAGATCTCTCAAAAAAATTATCTGTACTTTCTCCTGAAGAATTAAAGGACTTGGTTTGCTGTAAGGTTCGTATGTTGTGAAGTTTTTTGTTTCTTGTGAAACCAGGATTTTCAAAGAATGAATTTATGTTGAGATGTTCGCTCCGATTGTGTGGCAGTTGTCATGGTTTATGAGTTGTAATTTTAGTTCTTTTAACTTGCGTTTTTATTTTGTTAGGGTTGGGATTTAGTTTGTCAATACTTTATGTTATTTCAGTTTTCATTAGGTCTTGGATGATGAACTATTGAGTCTGAGACTTTGAAATCTTGAGTGTTGAGATTTTTCTCACTCTATTGATTTTTTTCCTGTTTTCTCCCCGAGTACACCTGTTTCTCCATTATTGCTTCTATTTCTGATTTTTCCTCTAACTTCTATTATCTATCTGTCTTTTTTTTTCCCTCCTTTTTCTGCATCAATCAGCATTTTGTTATTCTGTTGGTCAATGCCTGACTTTCTTGCTTAATTAGTACAAGATTATTCTAAATCCTCATGTTTGCTTTGCCATGTTTTTTGCTTTATTCAGTTAGCTCCAAAACTTGTTTTCTTTTGATTGTTGCTCTAGCCGGCAATATGCTTGCATGCTCACCTGTCTGTGAATGATTACCGTTACTATAACCAATATGACCATTTTAGTTTCTGAGTGCTGAGATCATTGCTTTATTAACAGATTTACCATTTTTCTTTTCAGCTCAAACTGGTCTCGAAGAATGATCCTTGGTCAGATAGGGTTGATTTTCTCATTGAGGTGATGGTCTCCTTTTTTGAGAAACAGCAGTCTCAAAAGGAAGCCATAAATGCTCTTCCTCTCTACCCAAATGAGCAGATTATGTGGGATGAAAGTGTTGTGCCAAGTATTAATTACTCTGGTGAAGGTTGTCTAGCTCTTCCAAAGCTTAACCTACAATTCTTAACACTCCATGATTATCTTCTAAGGAATTTCAATCTCTTCCGTCTTGAATCTACATATGAAATTCGTGAAGACATTCAAGAAGCTGTTCCGCACCTTCTTGCCTACATCAATAATGAGGGAGAAACTGCTTTTCGTGGCTGGTCAAGAATGGCTGTGCCAATAAAAGAGTTCAAAATCACTGAGGTAAAGCAGCCAAATATCGGCGAAGTCAAGCCGGCTTCTGTAACTGCAGAGGTTACCTACAGCATTTCTAGTTATAGATCACAAATAAGATCAGAATGGGATGCCCTTAAGGAGCATGATGTTTTATTTTTGCTATCTATTAGCCCCTCATTTAAGCCTCTAAGTGCAGAGGAAGATGCTAAAGCTAGTGTACCAGAGAAGCTTGGCCTTCAATATGTACGGGGATGTGAAATTATTGAGATCCGTGATGAGGAGGGAACTCTCATGAATGATTTTAGTGGAAGAACTAAACGTGAGGAGTGGAAGCCACCAAAAGGTGAACTAAGAACTGTGACTATTGCTTTAGATACTGCACAATATCACATGGATGTGACTGACATTGCTGAACAAGGTGCTGAAGATGTTTATGGGACATTTAATGTGTTGATGAGGAGGAAACCTAAGGAAAATAACTTCAAAGCAATTTTAGAGTCTATCAGAGATCTTATGAATGAATATTGTATTGTTCCTGATTGGTTGCATAAAATATTTTTGGGCTATGGGCATCCTTCTGCTGCACAGTGGACAAATATGCCTGATCTTCTAGAAACAGTGGATTTCAAAGATACTTTTCTTAGTGCAGACCATTTGAAAGAGAGTTTTCCACATTATCAGGTTTTTACTTTTTCTTTACAGATCAATGTTCACTTCTACCGCTGCAGTTTAATGTGTTCTGGAGAATGCTGAAATCTTCTTTTCTTGTTCTGTTTCAAGGTTTACTTTGTTGATTCAGATGGTAGAGAAAATTTGGATCCAAGGCCACCTTTTTGTATCAAGCTTCCTCAGTTGCTTAAAAGCGATACTCATGCTCTGTCAGGAAATGGAATATCTGATACTGGTTCAGTGAATGATGCCAATATAGTGCATGCTTGTATTGAGAAAGAAAAACTAATTGTTGAAGCATACATCCCTCCTGACCCAGGTCCTTATCCTCAAGATCAACCAAAACAAAACTCAGTTAGATTTACACCTACCCAGGTATCAGGAAACTCTTTTTGAATTTAATGGAAATTTTATTGATATCTTATTTGTCTCTCTTTCAGTTTTTATCTTGGAATTTTAATAATGTTGTGAGCTTCATGTGTCCTTTTTACTTTACTGACTTATCTGTCTCTCTTTCAGTTTTTATCTTGGAATTTTAATAATGTTGTTAACTTCTTGTGTCCTTTTTACTTTACAAAGTGAATTCTGTGCATTTTCTGATTTCGTTTGTTTTTTAAGATAAATAATTGGGGTAGGGAGGTGTATGATTCCGCTAAATTAGACAATTTATGGTCTTTTAATAGTGTGCAACTCTTATCATTTGTTTTGAGTTTTTCACTCGTATCTCAGTTGTTCCTGGAGAGACCTCATGAATGACACTTCATTATGCTTTTGCTAGTATATATGTATTCTGTTTGCTTTGAGAGATATTAGAGGATTACTAGTAATCTAATAGAATGATAGTTTGATACCTTTATTTTGTTTGATGGGAGAATGTTTCTTGGACACCTGCATGACAGCAGAAAGTTACTTTAATCCCTGCAGTTTCTGTTACTGGAATCTTACGTTTCCAGTAATCTTTTATCTTTAGCATTCCTATTTGCTTTATTTAATTGGTAAACCACTGAGAGAAGATGGGCTTCCAAGGTTTCCTCTTAGTATAGAGGAGGTTAGGTTGTCTAAGAAAAATTACTGACAAATTTACTGGGGATCCTATATGCTAACAAGACATCAGATATCAAAGATAGTGTAGGTATCTGCTTCATAGAAATCAAGCATGTTGGGATGGGATGCCCCAAAGTCACCTTGTATCTCAAAATGAACATATCCATAATTGATTGTAGTATTTAGCTTAAAAAAAGACATGGAGGAGTTGGTGATATAGGCTTATCTCTTTTAAAACTATAATTTGGAATGGTTTCTATTTTCTAACATATAAGAGGGATGAGAAATGATTATAAGATGAGAAGTTAGACTTCTTTGCATTCGTGTTACAACAATTCCTTTTCTAGGATTTGGTATATCACTCTTTCTCATTAAATTGCATATTTCAAATCTGTCAACTTCTATCTTTGCATTCCTGGTTCATGTTAATGTAAAAGTTTTCCTTGTTAATTTGGTTTTAGCTTCAACCTTAGTAGTTGTTTCCAGTGCTACTTAACAATGTACTTTCAAATTAAGGGACTTTGTCTAGTGTGATTGTTATTTTACCTCAATATGGGAGCCTCCTGCTCTGTATTGTTACTTCACCTTAAAAAATGAGGTTGTAATAGCAACTTAGTCAGCAGCAGGTAGTGTTGAAGAATTATAATGTTCTTTCTGTCTGTTCTTGTCTTGTACCTTCATACTGAAAAGAGTTGAAATATAATAGTTCTTCCTTGAAGAAAGCTTAATAGAAGAGGTCCCAATTTACTTTTTCTCATTTCAGTGGATGATGACTACTGCTTTGTTGATGCAAACTACTCAATATGGTAGCTTTAATATGTGGTTAGGGTATTGGAATGGAACTCTTCAGCTTGAGAAAAGTTGACAATTCCCTTTTGCTTGTATTTCTTTCATTCACCTTGCTTTTCTTTTGTCACATTTTATCAAGAAGAGTTTCCACTTATCAGTAAAATGGAGGAGTTGGTTCAATTTGGTTATGCCTGGACAATTGTGTCAATACTTAAACGTGTGTTTTATGAGAGACTGCAGTAATTGAAAACTTTCATAATGATGCTTTATTGTTTTCAAATCATTATTTCTTTCTTTCTTGGTTCCTGTCGGCCCCTTTTTTTTTTTCTCCTTTTAGGAAAGACGAGTTTTTAGAGAAAAGTTATAATGCTGCAGTTTTAGATTTTCATGAATACGGTTATTGGGAAATATTATGACTAGAAGTAAAGTGATATTTGTTTCTAGAGATCTGATGCTGATTTCCTGACAGATTAATCTTGAGTTAAAGAGTTAATAAATTTCAGAGAATTTTCTGAGTAACCACTTCTAATTTTCCCTTTTTGTGCAGATTGGAGCGATCATCTCAGGTATTCAGCCTGGATTAACTATGGTTGTGGGTCCACCAGGAACGGGTAAAACTGATACGGCGGTGCAAATATTGAATGTTCTCTATCACAATTGTCCTTCTCAGAGAACATTAATAATTACTCATTCAAATCAGGCTTTGAATGACCTTTTTGAGAAGATAATGGAGGTATGGCATTCATAGTTTAACTGATGCAATTTTCTTCCACTTAGAATGTACATTGTTGCAAATTTTTTTATGTGTGTTACCATTTGGTGTTTCAGAGAGATGTGCCTGCACGCTATCTTCTTCGTCTTGGTCAGGGTGAGCAAGAGCTAGCAACTGATCTGGACTTCAGTAGGCAAGGACGTGTGAATGCAATGCTTGTTCGACGGCTAGAATTGCTTAGTGAGGTAGAGAGGCTTGCAAGATCCCTACAACTTCCTGAAGATGTAGGCTATACTTGTGAAACTGCTGGATATTTTTGGTTGCTTCATGTGTATTCACGCTGGGAGCAATTCCTTGCCGCTTGTGCGGGTAATGAAGATAAACCAGCATTCGTTCAAGACCGCTTTCCTTTCAAGGAGTTTTTCTCCAACACTCCTCAGGCAGTCTTTACTGGCCAATCATTTGAGAAAGATATGCGAGCGGCCAAGGGGTGCTTTCGTCATCTTAAGACTATGTTCCAAGAGCTTGAAGAGTGCAGGGCATTTGAATTGCTCAAATCAACAGCTGATCGAGCAAATTACCTGATGACCAAGCAGGCAAAGATTGTGGCTATGACATGTACGCATGCTGCCCTAAAGAGAAAGGATTTCCTTCAACTTGGTTTCAAGTATGACAACCTGTTGATGGAAGAAAGTGCCCAGATTCTGGAGATTGAAACTTTTATCCCAATGTTGCTCCAAAGGCAGGAAGATGGCTATGCACGGCTTAAACGTTGCATATTGATTGGTGATCATCACCAGCTGCCCCCTGTTGTGAAAAATATGGCTTTCCAAAAGTACAGCCACATGGATCAGAGTTTGTTTACAAGGTTTGTTCGGCTTGGTATTCCTTACATTGAGCTTAATGCTCAGGGTAGAGCCAGGCCAAGTATAGCCCAACTTTACAACTGGAGGTACCAGGATTTGGGGGACCTTCTTTATGTGAAAGAGGAACCTATCTTCCATAGAGCAAATGCTGGATTTTCCCATGATTACCAACTAGTGGATGTGCCTGATTACCATGGGAGAGGTGAGACTGCCCCCTCTCCTTGGTTTTATCAAAATGAAGGGGAGGCTGAATATGTTGTCAGTGTCTATATATACATGCGATTACTGGGCTACCCTGCAAATAAAATTTCCATCTTGACAACTTACAATGGTCAGAAGCTTCTGATTCGTGATGTTATCAACAGAAGGTGTCTTCCATATGATTTCATTGGTCCACCCAGTAAGGTTAGTTACTTCAGATTTTACCTGTCATTAAGGTTTGCTTAGGTATCATGGATGGTGTGGGTTATGGGTAAATCATTGCACTCTGAAATAGTAAAGTTATGGTTGGTATTGATGAATGGTTTTTCTTAGTAGATTGGATGCTATATTTTAAGAGGTTGCGTTCGTGAATTTTTCCTCAGCCATATAAATGTCCTTGTTGAAATCTTTATTTTTATACGCTGAGGCTATTTTCATATGTTGTTCTTATTAATGTATTTACAGGTTACCACAGTTGATAAGTTTCAAGGCCAGCAAAATGATTTTATTTTGCTTTCTCTTGTTCGTACTCGCTTTGTCGGTCACCTTCGTGATGTTCGAAGATTGGTGGTTGCCATGTCACGTGCTCGCCTTGGCCTGTATGTCTTTTGTCGACGCTCTCTGTTTGAACAGTGTTATGAACTCCAGCCTACTTTCCACCTGCTGCTTCAGAGACCTGATCATCTTGCTCTAAATTTGAATGAGAGCACGTCATTTACTGAGCGACATGTTGAAGACATTGGGCATCCATATCTTGTTGGTGGTGTTGAGGAGATGGCAAACATAGTTTATGGGAAAATAAATCAATTACAACAGGTATTCCACTTTGTTTGTGGATATATCATTTTTGTTCTTTTCTTAGGTGGTTATTCATGTTTTCAATGATCTTTTTACTGCAATCACATTTTATCAAAGTGACATTGGAACTTTTATTTATAGTCTAGTGAATCATCTCTCGATATGGTTTAATCCATTAGTAATAGTAAAAACTCTCATCATGTAATCATTGATTAGAGAGTTGTTGATTTATCTATACAATTTTCTCCTTTTTTTGTTCTACCTACATCTCATGAGTCAAATAACCTAATGGTTTTTGTTCTTAGTGTAATCTATTGGAAACATTGATTTTACTCTTTCCACAACCATATAAGAGGACACGTCTTTCTGTGTTTCTTTTTGGGGAGAAAGTTGTAGTCTATCTTTAAACACCCTCATTTAAAATGTGTTAGCTCATCTCTGACTGTGTTAGGAATGATGTGAGTGATTAGAGCTCTTTTTTAAGCATTTTTATCAGGAAAACCATACCTGTTGTTAGTAGGCTACTGCTCATATTTCATTAAAGTTTGGTACATTTTATTTATTTTTTATTCTTCAGGCACATGCCATGTATCAGTACATGGCTTATTCTGGACAACACATGGGAACATCAGAGGAGCAAAATAGTGAGGACAATTCAATATCCCCAAACCAGGCCATGGACATTGATACATCAGTGGCTGAAAATGGTAGAATTGATGACAATGTACATGAAAACAATGGAGAGGAAGCTAAAGATGTAGATGGTCTTGCAAATGGTCCAGATGGGGTGCTACCTCCAGAGAACCTGTCAAATGCAGAAAAAGATGCTGAAGTTTGTGCAAATGATGAAAACAGGGTGCCCTAGTTAAGAAAGAAAATGATGCACTTCAGCCCTCTTTCCTTGAGTTGCACAGGTAGCCAACAAGCATCGGTGAAGACAGTGCTTTTTCCTTAATCAGAGAGAACTGCTGCTTTCCTCCAGATGTGGCTTAGCTATAGATCTACATAGCTGCTGTTCATATGGAGGTGTTAGAGCTATAAGCTACTTGCTTTCCGGACCTTGGGGTGACATGTTGAAAGGTAAAGTGTTTTGGATCCTTCTATTCGTGCGGTTTAAAGCTTCTTGCTGACAAAGGAGTGAAAAAGGGTCATGAAAGTGATGAAAGGGACATTTTGAAGATTCACTAGGTTTCAATTGCATCATGTGGGAGTAAAAAGGTACAAGACCAGATTTTGGTGCTTAATTTTTGTCTAATTGTTTCTCTCCTAGTAAACGAAAATGATTAAAGTTTGGTGTATGGTAACGGGCCATGGTGAAGCTTTTGTGTATTGTATTGTAGTGATGACCTTATTTGCTTAACTTAATTTAGTGTAGTCATCAGATAACAGAGACTATTGATTCTCATTGCCCTCGGAGTGCTTTGACTTAAATTTTAACTAGTGCCTACATACACCTTAACCAGATCCATTTTATCATACCTCTATAGCAAGTCAACTGGGCTTATGTTGGTCTGTCCTTGTAGTGTACTTGGGTTTGTCTTTGTTAATGGTTTTCCAATCAAATTTTTAACTATACGGTATACAGACATAAATCAATGTCATGTCCCTCCAGTTTCAAACATCTAAGCGCAAATGACAAGATAGGAATGCCGCGACAACATCCTTAACCATTCATGACTTGAACTGAAATCTTCTATATGTAGAGATAAAAACAGGCACGATTCTCTGCATTATGCTCATATTCACCACATTTTCACGACATTGATTTCTTGCATCATTTTCCAACTAAACCTATGCAGGGATGTACGCTTCTCCAAACATTCTAGGCAATTCATCCAGCACAAGATACAACCAAGTTGCAAAGAGATTTTGAACACTAAAATTTGAGCAACAACCCTCATGGTGCCTCTAACCGGAAGGTGAGCACAATGTCATAAATTTAATTATCAAAAGTAACATAGAAACTAGTAAGATGACTTCTTATGGGAAAAGTGAAATCTTTCAACCAGTATTTGCAATCTGATAGGAAAAAGCATCCAAATTTTCCGGTTGAAACTAGTGTGCTGTTGATGTATATCCTCTTATTATTATTGGAAAGTTGGATGTTTTTCCAACGACAACATAAAGTAAGCAGTAAGATTGGCAAGAAAGGCTAATAAATCTACAGATTGCAATGTCAAAGATTATCAAACAATTATCAATCAACTAAAAGAAAGCTTCACTTATCAATTTACATGGCACTTGTAGCATAAATTTTCTTTATAAAGGATCATTGCAATGTAAGGAGGGATCAATGAAAAATAAACTACAAGTTTTGGTTTATTGTTAGTAACTTTAAGCTGCAATGCATTCCAGTATTTTATGATGATTTCTTTATTAACTTTAGATCTACCTTTCTTGAGCATCGAGTGTACTGCTCATAATCTGCATCATGATTACTTTTTTTTTTTGAAATTTCCATATTATTCAGAAGAAAAGGGAACAAAAGTTCCTCTCTTTACAGTGATTTTGCCTAGTATGCCCCGTACAAAATAAAGGGGTATACTCATACAAAATCGTTTCCAACACCCAGGTGAGCAAAAAACCACACCTGCAAAAAGAACCTATACACCAACCTTCAATGAACAATTAGAAAACACAGCTTAACCCAATCATCAACACAGGGTTCAAAGGCGTAAAAGAATTGAAAGATGTTCCCCTGTTAAGCCAACAAACCTATTCAATGCCTACAGCCAAAAAAGAAAAAAATTCACCCTTAAAGAAGGTCCTCTGCCTCACTCCTGCAGGAACAAGTGAGACAGAAGCAGACTCTGGGCAGGCTCAATCGTTAATATTAGTAGCCTCCCCCAAAACGTTCAGCAGATCTTGAACTCTTCCTATCCCTGATTTTGCTAAATTGTCAGCTTGCTGGTTGGCTTCCCTGGAGACATGCTGGACTTCCCATTGAACCATTTTCCTTTTTAGCATCTCAATGTGAAAGATCCACTTTCTCATTCTCCATGGGGCTTTTTTGGGTTCATTAATCCACTGAACAGCATTCTTGGAGTCACCTTCAACCACCATTATATGTGTGCTTCTCCATCTTGATGCTGAAAAGAGTAAAAAAGCTTCTCTTATTGCCAACACTACTGCCAAATTTGAATCACCTCTTCCTATGGATTTAGAGAAGATCATTTTTGTAGTCCCTTTTTCATCCCACCTATTCCTGCCTCTCCCGGACACCCATTCGCAGCGCCGTCAACATTAAACTTCATTTTCCCCTCCTCTGGCTCTTTCCATCGCATCTCAAGCCTGTCTTGTTTTTGCTTTTTAATATGTACTTCTGCCTTTGGTGTTCTATAGATATCCAGTTCACTATTTTGCAAAAATGGCCATTTAGCCTTGGCCCATGAAGCTACTTGGAGTTTGATAAGCTCAAACAATTGGTCCTGATCCCAATGTTTTCCGTTGAAAACGATTTCGTTCCGAAATAGCCACAACGACCAGACCACAGTGTAGAAAGCCATTTTCCATATTGAGATTTCACCTTTTTTTATAGCAACCGCGTTCCATGAATTAAAGAGAGTCGAGGAATCGTTCGGCATGACCCAAGCAATGTCCTATACGTTGCACCAGCTTGACCAAATCAACCAAGATTTTTTGCAGTGAAGAAAAAGGTGTGAAACAGACTCGTTTGCCTCGTTACACAAGGGGCAAACAGCAGCACTCCTACTGCATCATGATTACTACTAAAGCAATTTGTGCTCATTATAATCACTAATCCAAAATATAGGCATATTGTCTAACTGACTAAACAAATGCTTTCTAGCATGACTGACTCTTTAAAATACATTTTTAATGATCCAAAAGCAGGTATTAGGGATGACCGGACGCTAGAGTTGAGGTTTCCAAAAAAAAGAATAAGAAAAAGAAATGACAGGGAACTAAGAAAAAACATGCAGTAGAATGCTATCTGGCTATAAAAGATGTGAGAACCAAAACAAGGAATGATTGAAGGAACTAAAAGAGATGATGCAAAAACAGACACATGAATGCATGCACGCATATATATTCGATTATACATTGTGGCATATCCTTAAGCAAGAACACATGAAAACATCGACTTACTTCATGTCCAGCCGCAAAGAATGAATATTGAAAGGGTGATAAGCAAAAATGAAACTGGAAGAATATGTAATTTTTTTTAAATTAAGTTATATTCAAGTCAAAGAAAGATGGATCCTTTCATTTACAAAAGAAAGGCAGAATTCAACTGAAAGGGAGTAGTCAAGTCACTGTCCTTCGAGTGGCTTATAAAAACAGCCATCAGCAGAATCTGTGAAAGAAATCAGGATTCACAAAGTCTAACCTACTACCTCAAAATCTATACAACTTGGGAACTTGTCAAGTGAAACAGTATACAACCTCAAAGCAGTTCGCAAGAACACTCCACAAAAGGAAAATAAAAAGACAAACATAACCTGCAGGCCTGTTTCCACTTCTTACATCTCCACATGCCCGATGAGGTTAGACGAGAATGAAATCCATACCGTATCCACTCAAGTTTCCAGAGTTGACACTGTCTCCCAAGAAAGTCTTAAGCGAAAGGAACAAGTTATTAAGGAAAGATTTGCAACAAGTCACTCATTCTATCAACTACCACTTAGGCAAGGTTGTCTGCCATCTCATTACTTGATCTTGGAGTAAATTGAATCTGCCAGCCTGTCACCTTTCCTTTGAGTGTAATGATTTGAAACATCAAGTGTCGGAGCCTCCACGCGGCTGCCTCCGGTTTGTTGATCCACGTGACGGCTTTCCCAGAGTGGCTTTCAATTATGAGGTTTACTGAATTTGCCCAAGGGAAGTTGCAAAGATGATCATGGCCTCCTGAATTGTCAATACTTCTGCGAGATTAGCATCTCCCCACCCAGCTTTCTTGGAAACATCAATTTAACTTCCCCCTGGTCATTACGCAGCACCCCTTCAATCCCAACCTGGGCAACCATTGGCAGTCCCGTCTATGTTAGAGTCTCCCAAGTAACGTTCTTATTGTTGGGTTTCCTCGAAATAAACTCACGTGCAAATGAAGGGGCATTCACAATGTCCATGATGGACCCATTATCATTTGGACACTTGGACTTAACCCGCCATGCAATTGTCATTTTAATAATATCATAGACCTTCTCAGCCTCCCACAATTTCCCTTCAAAAACCATTTCATTTTTCAAGGGCCAAATGGACCATGCAATGGTGATGAAAGACATTCTTTATACTTTCCTTCCTGAGATTTCCTCTCTATAGGAGTTCCAAGTCAAAATAAAAGCAGCCGCATCTCTTGTCGTATAACCAATAATGCCCCACTCCTCACACCACTTCAAATCCTTCAAGATTCCACACAAGTTAAAAAAAGGTGATTAACCGACTCTATTTCTTTGTTGCATAGCGTACATGTAATTAGTCGACTAAGATGATTAGCCATGACAAAGGGTGCCAAAATTAACAAGAATAGTAAGCAGTTGAAAGAGTTTATGATTGCATTCGAGATCTTATGCACTAAACATATTGTCTAAGATGTTAAGGAATTACATGGCAAGACCAAATCAAGCAGTAATGGAAGATAGGTAGAACCTGCAAAAAGGAAATGGACACACACACATGTACAAAGAATCTTCTCAAAAGGATTTACTGGAAAAAATGTGAAACATAGTGTATAATATTTCTTTAATCCTTAATGCTAAAAGGCCATTGCATAACCTGAAAATAGACATGAACACTTTTTGTAGTTTCCAATAACTTGAATTTTTACACAATCTTGTTGAAATATTTCAGAACATGATTGATCACTCCCTCACAAGAAAAGAGATAATTTAGCAGTGCATGCATTTGCAAAAAAAGCCCTTACCAACCATTTCCTTAAGAAGTTGTATTGCCTTTGAGGTATAGCTATTTCGAAGCAACCCTCGGATCATCACATTATAACAACAGCTATCAGGTAAACAATCATTATCTTCCATGATCCTAAACAACTGGTATGCTTCATTTGGCAATCCCTCTTTACAAAGTCCACTGATCATTAGAAGATATGTGTAAACATCAGGTTTTAAACCTTTCGCAGGGAGTCCATGAAATAATTCCATTGCAACTTTAATATGCCTAACTTTGCACAGGCCATCAATTAGGATACTATAATAGACAATATCCAGTTCCAACTCACTGTTCTACATTACTTGAAACAATGTCAATGCCTCTGATTTTACCATGTTTGCATAAGCCATGAAGCAAAATTGAATAGGTCATCAGACCTGGAACTTGTCCAGAAGCACACATCTTTCTAAAAAGTTCTTTTGCAGTAGAAAGTCTCCCTAGTCGACACATGCCTTGTATCAGAGTGTTATAAGTGACAGTATTAGGGATTGTTCATTTTTCAAACATTTTATAAAGAGTTCCATTGCTTCATCTAATCCTTTAGTTTTGCAATATCCATTGATCATAATGCTATAACTAAAATTAACAGGTGCACAATCCTTGTTAATCATCCATTCAAATAATCTTCTAGCTTTGTCCAATTTGTTTTGCAAACAATGACCTGCTATCAATGCATTACACGTGAGAAGATCAGGCTCAATGCCTTCTTTTATCATTATGTCAACAATATCTTCAACTTGTTAACTTGATTTTCATGGACTTAAAAAATCCTGGCCATCTCAAAATCTTAGATTTTCAAATTTAGCCGTTCATCTAATAAGATGTTACTAGCCTTTAGATCTCTGCTAATATTAAAACCCTTCCCTCTTTGTCCAACTTCACTACTGTTGCATCGACATCGAATCTATCAAGAATCATTGTAAGGAATAAGGAAAATGAGAACACAAACTGTAAAAAGGGCTCTATGACGAACAGGACTAGAGAGAGAAGGTGGCTAGACAGCCTTTTCATGGTGTTTGTTGACAATCTGAGCAAGAGTATGTCTTGGGAGGCAATCAAGGGAGCCTTTGAGGAATATGGGCGAGACATGGATATTTTCATCATTCAGAATGTATTCAAGAGAAAAACAAAGGTTCAAACTTTGGTTTTGTTAGGTCTATGGATAAAAATGAGATGGAAAAGGCCATGAAATGGGGGAATCACTAGTGGATGGATGGTAGAAGGTTATTAGTCAAGAAAGCTGAACTGGTGAAAAAGATGAGCATTGAGACGAAAAGAAGAGGTAGTCCACTTGTAAGATCACCACAGAGAGATGTTCGGTCATATAAGGAGGCGGTTATGGGTGGAGCTATCATCAATAAGGAATGGGTGGAAAAAGAAAGTGGGAACTTAGAGGGGTTATGAAGGTGTCCAAGCTTATGGTAGGTGCAAAGGGGAAGATAACACAGAAATGGGAAAATGCGAAAGATGCGAGACAGGACCAATAAAAAGGGAGTAGAATACTGACAACAATCATGAGTATTCCCAATGATGAATTGAAATAGGTCACTTGTGGCATTGCAAGGATCTTAAAGCATTGTGTAGATGGTTCGGTGATACAAGAGAGATTAGCCATGGAAGGAATCTATGTTCAGGTAAAGGTGGTGGAAAAGTTAACATCCTTGATAACTTTAGGGAGCAAGAAGAGATGATTATGGCGATGGATAACCATATTGAGATCCTTCAAAGGCGGTTTGTAATAGTTAGACCTTATTTGAATGCTAGCATTGACAAAGAAGTATGGGTATAGGTGAGAGTACGTGAGATGCCAGTCCATATTTGGCATGTTCAAATGTTCAAGGTAGTTGCTGAGTGCTGGGGAACATTTATGGGTGTTGATAGGAGTACGCATAGAAGGAAGTGATTCGATAAGGCACACATGTTGGTAAAAGTTGAGAGTAGATTATTGATTCCCAATAGAGCAATATTGGAAGCCAAAGGTAAGTTTTTTCCCATATCCGTCAAGGGGGTAGGGGAAAAATTGAGCAGGTTTCTAGAATGCTATTCAGTAGATAAGGAGGTAATCCAAGAGGATTTGAAATTGTTAAGGAAGCATCAAGCCTGAAAAAGTGGTGACGGTGAGAAAAGAGAGATGAAGAAACAATAGATAGAACAATTTAAAAAAAAAGGCTTCGAGATAAAGGAAAGCAAGACCATAGTGTCAAAGGAATTAGAGGAATTCAAAATAAAGGATGGGTAAGTAGTTGACATAGGTATGATGGAGGTAGGGAAAGGTTCATAGTTTGGCAACGAGGTATGTAGGCTAATGGTGACAAGAAAAGGCATTGATAGGGGACACAAAGGAGAAGAAGTTTTGATAGAAAAAGATGTTTAAGGTATAAGGGATGGTGTAAGGAAGAAGGAAAATATTAAAGGGTAAAAGACAACAAGGTAGTTCAGGAAAGGGAATTAGTAAACTATGATAGAAAATAGGGCAGAAAAAAAATAGGTTTAGATTATCAAAGGGTAGGTCTTCAAGCAGAAGAAAGAAAGGGATCAAGGAACAAATCAAGGAGGAGATGAGGTTAGAATGCGATGGTGAGGACCAACTTGAGGGAGGTAGTGTCTTAGATGCTAATATTAGGATTTGGAACATAGTATTAATGAAAGATATGGAGAAAATTTAAGAATAAAGCAAGAAGCTTGGATTAAGTTTTCAAGAAGAGAAAAAGGATGTGATATTAAGGATTGTAGTGTTGAAAGCAGCAGATAGGGGTGGAAAACCAAGTTGAACAGAGGAAGGTCAATAAAGGAAAGGAAAACTGTGATGTTAAAGGTTTAGGTGGGTCTAATGTTGTAGTAGGGTGTCTTAAAGATTATGTCTTATGAAATAAATGGTTGTCTTTTTATAAGATGATTATTAAAATAATACATTTATCCAAGGATTATATCTTACAAAATGCAAAGGTATAATTAAGATAAAAAAAGTGCTTTAATGAAAGAGTTGTATCTTTAAAGAAGAGACACTTGTAAGCCTATGTACAGGACTTGTAGCCAAACATTTTGACATATCAAAAACAAATATGACAATAGTTGAAAATCCAAGAGAGATGGAAGTGTTATGTTCTGAAAATTAATATAAGCACTTGAGTTCTCATTATTTATCAAAGGAATCCAAATTCTTTATAATCTACTTGCTGTAGAAGGTAGATTTTAAGGCTAAACAACTTTGCAAATCCTTGAGTGTATTTAGTGGTCTACTCTCATAAAATATAAAGACGAAATTAGACGTTGGTTTCATTATATCCCTAAGACTATTCGCATAATTTTCCTTTTGCATACTGAGTGATGGAGGCGAATTAAATCTTAAAAATAACGTCTATTGAAAGGTTCACCTTGAAAGTCAATTTTACCGATTCTTTAAATTCCATCTAAACCCCATTTGCACCCACATATAATGTGATTCTTGATCCCATAAAAATAAGAGTAATATTTCTATCTTAAACATGCTTTTAATTAATTAATTAAAATTAAATAAATATTTTCCACCTATAATTATAATTAAATAATAATTTATTTATTTAATTATAATTGATAGTCCATGTTAAATTAGAATTATTCTATTTTATTATTATTCATTTTAATTAATTTTAAAAAGAATTAATAATAAAATAAAGAAATCCTAATAACACATGGAGTAATATAATTATCTCATAATTATAATTAATTATAAATAAAAATTACCAATTTTAATTCTTATATTTTATAATTAAATTTCTCTATTATTATTTTTATTTATAAGTCAAAAATTATCTTAATAAATATTTTTTATTTAAAAAATATTTATATATTAAGATAATTTTGACTTACTAAAATTAATATGATTAAGACAACTCTTATCTAAATCAACCCATATACACTCATGTCTATAATTAAGACATTATATGCATCTTGTCTAAATTAAGACAACTCTTGTCTTAATTAAGATAAAACTTAGTTACCAAATTTGAACATTAATTTGTACAAATAATTAAACAAGCATTCTAACTTAAATAAGTTAAATTTTACGAAGCTAAGTACGGAATCACATTGAATAAATATTTCAAGGTCTAATAAACATAGAACTATTTCTTTAATTTCATTAAAAATAATTATAGTTTATTAATCATAGAATTACTCCACCATAAATTTATAATTGCACTCTTAAGTTATCTACAATTACGAGAAATATCCAATATGTAAAATTTAATATTGGTTTGTCCAATTGCGAACCTTATGTTATGAACTCTCATAGCCATTTAATGATAAAAGGTAAATTTACCATTTTACCTTTTATATCTTTTTTATCGCCTGGTTTCAGATTTCATCCAATTGGTGATCCAATATTCAAGATCTAATCTTTTGAATATTAAGATGTAATGAGTAGCTAATTCATCAATCTACTAGACTTAAATTAAATCACTAATCTTCTTAAAATCACTAAAAGTGATGTTAATACTATGAACCTCAATATTTGGATATATGTTCTCAGATACTCACTTCAATTATAATCCCAATATACAAAGTTTAGATTAACACATTTAGATGATCATGCCCATAATAAATCAAAGATTATAAGGAGATGAAACATTAGTCCACTATTTATCAAATATTAGTCCACTATCTATTAGGATTACGGTTCTACCATAAGCAAAGACATAGCTATGAGATCAAGATTAATGAACAGTCTAACTTAAACTTAAGTCTCATATAATTCCAGTTCACTTGATAGTATCATTACTCGAAGTTAATTACTTCAATGATTTGAGGCACATTATTTTCTTGAAGTGAATCACATATTTTTCATTGAAAGTAATATGAACACTACAGCTTTAACATAATAAAGTGACCAACTTTATTATTCAATTGTCAATAACTTTATATTCTATTAAAATACACGTCTCTTATATATATATATTTATATCTCTCTCTTCATACAGATGTATTTTAATTTCTCATTAGAATCTTGGTACATTTATAACTAAATAATAAATATTTACTTAAAACAAACTCTTCATCTTATTATCCAAATATATTTTCATTACAAATAAAATAAATATAAATAAAAAAGAGAATATACTTACTTTTCAAGACATTATATTCTCAAATTCTTATTTATATTATCAAATGCTCAAAATTTGAGGATATAATAAATTATCACAAACGTGACTATTATTATGTAACTTAATTAGGATTGATAAAATTTGACACGATTTGAATGATTTATTTAAATTCAACAACATTTGATTTTAAAACCCAATAACTTAAATTTGAAATGACTTAAGTCCGAATGATTCGAACGCTTAACATGAGTCCAAAATTACTTGAACTTAAGATGGTCAAATCAAAATAATTCAAATTAAAAAAATTCAAACTCAAAATGACAGTGAATTTTTTTTTACTTAGAATTACTCAGTCCAAAAAATAAAATCAAGTCAGAAATAAATACGTTTTTCCATTTGAGTTTTTAATGAAAAGATGTTAAATAATATTAAGAAACATAATCAAAAACATATCTATTTACTCTCGTGAGTATCATCATATCAGAAATAATAGAAAAATGACTTTCTTTATTTCATTTACTGGAAGTACCATAAGAACGTGTGAGACAAGTGCACACAAGGAAGACTATAATCTGGACTCTAGAGCTACAGAAACAGAACAATGATATGCTTTAATCTTGTAACGTAGCAATGTAACTTTTCCTAATTTAATCCAAGTCTCTTCTTGAGCTGCAACAAGTAACCATAAATCTCAAGAGGATCAGGAAGTGCCTTAGACACGCTCTCACTTTCTTTGCACCTTTTGGCCCACGCAATAAGCTTGGGGCAATCTGCCTCTATGCTGAAATTTCCACATGTCTCGTAAGTGTAAAACCAGCTGGTGAAGGGTACGAGTGCAACGTCCACATACCCAATGCTGTCTCCTCCAAAGTAGAGCTTGTCTCCAAGCTCTCCTTCCATGGTCTTCAAGATTTGCATTAACTCTTCCTTTGCTTCTTCTTGGTCTTCTTTTCCCACCCATATTCTCTTTCCACAGCTGTACATCTGCAGCATTTGCACCCACAAACAACAAGCATATATGTAAAAAGATTGATATATGATCTCTTTGTTTAGATAGCAGAGTTCGAACCTCCCTTCTCTCAATTAAAAGAAAAAAAGATTGATGTGATTCATGTTACTGGATGCATGTCTGTACATGATATGGATTATATCTGATACAAAAATAAAGATTAAAGAGAAAATATATAACACTGACCTTCTTATCAAGATAGTCTCCCCAAAACAAGGCCTGTGATCGCTGATAAGGATCAGAAGGAAGCAAAGGCGATTTGTGATTCCAAACTTCATCAATGTATTGGACAATGATGAGAGACTCAGAAATGGGTTTTCCATTTATGGATCAAAACAGGGATTTTTTTGTGAATTGGGTTCATTTCTAGAAGTAGAGGACTCTTGTTAAACAAGTCCTCTTGCTTGCACTCATATTTTATCCCCTTCTCGGCCAAGGCAATTTTTACTCTCATGGCGAAAGAGCTTGGCCAAAAATCGAGTAGAACAACTTCACCTTCCATTTCAGTATGTTGTTTTTGGAGTGAAAGAAATATGAAAGCTTCTTTCTAGTTTAAATAGTGATTAAGGTGATTTAGTACTTCAGTGAATGAGGATTAGCTATTTATAGTTGTTGATAGCAACAATATGTCATTGCTTACCTATGTTCTTCAAGCCTGGATTTGGTTCAAAATATATAGAAGAGTCAGAGTTACTTTTCGGGAAAAAAAAAAAAAAGAAGAGTCAGACTGGTCAATTGCAAAAAGCTAATCAAAATGGTATCAATCCCATTTCACACTGAGGTTTCCAATGTGTCATTTCTTATGCCATAAATTAATCAACAGAGGGAAGTTACGAGGAATCAACAAGAAAAATGGCAAACCCAATGCGTAGCTTCCTTGTGTAGCAATGCACTTAATTAAGATAAGAAAAATAGGGGCACAATTAAATAAATATAGAGGAGATAAAGAGCTAGTTTTACACGGATCCATCACCTTGAGAATCAATATCAGAGCTATGTACGGAATGACTTTCAAGGGATCACTAACATTAATAATTTTTTTTTAATTTAGAGAAAGAGAATTTGAATCTTACTTTTTTTAAGTAGAAAGATAATTAATAAATCAAATACCAGAGTACATCAACACTAATAAACACTTGTTTGCTGTTTTTCTTCCAACTTATATCACATCATCTCTAAACTACTATTTATATTTGATGCTAATTTTGTAAGGCCACTCATCCTTCGTCTCCCCCTAGGCCTTTGTGCATATATTCTTCACTTTAACCCATTGAATTTGTTGGTAAAAGGTATGGGAATTTAAACATATATTTTCTTAAGAATGCAAGGTTTTTTGTGTTTTATATATAATAAAAAAAGATAAAAATATTGTGTTACGTATTAAGATTTAACATAAATAAAAATAATTTTTTTATGGAACTCAAACTCTAATTTTTGCTTCACTTAAATTCAACTTGTAAAGCCTAATCAAATATTTTAGGCTTTGTATAAGATTAAGAAAACATAAAATCAAGAATAAATTATGTATTTAGACTCATGTACTTTGTAAAAAAAATTTAAATTTAATTCTTGTACAATAATTTTTAAATTTTGAATTTTTATATTTTTTTAATATGTCAATATCAATCCAATTATTAACACAATTTAAAATTTTTTATTGAAATTAATAATTTGACATTGATCATGCTAACATGGCCTAGACCAAACTAATAACATGTTTTTTGTGTTAGTGTGGTAAATGTTGATGTGGCTTTCATCTCATTTTTATTGTTCACTGTTCTGTTATTTGATTTTCATTGAGTTTAAAATAATAAATTTTGATTTTGATATGTTTTATATTAAAAATTTAGATTTTACTTTATAAAATTGATGTCCCACGATTTTCTAATATTAAAATGTAAAAGAAAAAATAATCATAAAATTGAATTTGAAATATATGTATAAATGGGTAGGATCCACTAGATACAAAGATATCTTAAAAAAAAAAAAAGATTTTCAAAGATAATGAAACTAAAGAATTAATTATAAATAAATCTTAATCGTAGCAAGATGACAAATACAAAATAACCAAATGAAAATAATATCTAATAATAACTAATAATTAGACAAAAACATTCCTTTTTAAATGATGTATAGTCCGTCTCACCTCTAGATTTATCCATATGCCTAGCAACTTGATAGGCTCATGGGTTTATCTTGACTCGGATCGAGCTTTAAGCAAGATTTTTCAAATCCGAGTTTAACCCATGATATTACTTATAATATTAAATTATTATTTTCAATTAATTTTAATATTAAAATATATTTAAAAACTAAATTTTAATATAATTTTTTAAAATATTTTAACCATAAATAAAATTTAAATTGACGACCAAACCCATAAACAGGTCTAGCCATCTCCTTGCAATCAATGCTACTACGAGATAACAAATGGATAAGCTTGTAATACTAAAGACATTGATATTTTTTATTTGAGATGACAAGTTACAAGTCAATTTTTTAGATATTTATTTATTTATTTATTTTGCCCAACTATACACCTTATACATCATCCACAAATATCATATTCTTTGCTATTTAAAAAATTCTTCTAGATTAATGTATTAAAAGATGTCATGTAACTTACCAAGTCAGCCAAAAATAGTTAAATTAATATCAATTGGACAGTGTTTTAATCAATGGAGGTATCAAAATCAACATTTAACAAAAGTCATGATTGGTATGGAAGAACTTTCTGAATCTCTTCGATTTCTTCTGATGTATCAAAATAAAAAATCCGAGCAAGCATGTACCTAGTCATTGCTATGGAATTGTAAGAACCAATACGAAATGCATAGACAAACTGCTACTAGTCTTCCTTTTTAACTAGTCAACTTCTCCAAATTTAATTACTAACCATAAGCAATAATTAATATATCAATTTAGTTTGACTACTCACCTTTCACAAATTTAATCAATTCGCTTCACTTCTTTCATCAAGAAAATTACTTTGCTGCACTTAATTAATCATTGAGAGAAAGAAATGGAGAAGGAGATGAAGCTGCAGCACTTTAGCCACATACACCCACTGATCTTCACGAAAAGGCAAGTTAATGAAGGCGAGGATATTAATTGTTCAGGGTGTGAGAAAGCAGTGTTGGGTCCAAGCTACAACTGTTGTAAATGCAAGTTTTCCCTTCATGAGATATGTGCAAAGCTACCCTTTAAGATCAATCATCCTTTCCATCGCAACCACCCTCTTATTCTTCTGTCTAAGCCACCTACTCAGTACACCGAATGTCTCTGTGATTTTTGTGATAAAACTTGCAATAGCTTTGTCTACCATTGTTTTACTTGCAGGTTTGACCTTGACATACCATGTGCTTTGCTGCAACCGCAAGTAACCGGAGATTTCCTAGAGCTTGAGCGTTTCAGCCACAAACATCAGTTGATATTCATTGAGAATCATGTTAATCAAGGCAAAGAAGTTAGTTGCTCTGGATGCAAGGACATGGTTTCAGGTCCTAGCTACAGTTGCTCCAACTGTGAGTTCTTCCTTCATAGGAAATGTTATATGTTAGCCCCCGAGATTAATCATCCCTACCATCGTGAACACTCTCTTATTCTTTTGACAAATCTACCCCCTTCTTATTCGAGTTGTGTTTGCGATTTTTGTCTTAAAACTTGTCAAGGATTTGTTTACCATTGTCCTTCTTGCAAGTTCGATCTTGACATCGAATGCGCTTTCTTGCCTCTATGCATCACTGAACCTGAAAGTCATAGACACCGGTTTATCCACCTGATGAAGGCACTCTCATTTATATGTGATGCCTGTGGCGTTAAGGGTGACCATCACCCATATTTATGTACTGTGTGCCAAGTAATAGTCCATGAAGAATGCAGATTTTTACCGCACACCATCAAAATAATAGGCCACCGTCATCCTGTCACACAATTCTACTTCCTTCAAGGAAGTAAGTACAGTAAGCAACATTGCGGTATTTGTCACAATGAAGTGAGCTCAAACTATGGTGGTTATGGTTGCCTTGGCTGCAATTTTGTTGCTCATGTGAACTGTGCAACGGTAAATTCTGTTTCTATGGATGCAACTTTGCTGAAGAGTCAAGGTCAAGATGAAAACATAATCTTCAGATCAGATGATTCCTCTAACTTAATCACAGATATCATCAAAGAGATCAACCTTGAAGGGGATATGGTAGCTATGGTGGTCAAGCATTTTAGCCATCCACATAAGTTAACCCTCAATGAAAAGGTCAACGATGATAAGCTTTGCGATTGTTGCATAACACCCATCTTAGAACCATTCTACAGTTGTCTAGAGTGCGACTTGTTCCTCCACAAAACCTGCCTTCAATTGCCTAAAAGGAAGCAACACCCTCTTCACCCACATCCCTTGACCCTTCTTTCTAATCATCCTAATTTTGAAGGCTTGTTCTTCTGCGATGCTTGTCATCAAAGCTGCCATGGCTTCACCTACAATGGTGACCCATGCAATTTCAACCTCGATGTCCGGTGCGGTTCATCATCAAACACCCTTAAACATGAAGCACATGAGCATCCCCTTATATTCAGTAAAGGAACCGAATGCATTGATTGCAGTGCTTGTGGTTACGGTAATGACTACTTGTACTCATGCTTTGATTGCAGCTTTGCCTTGGACTTCAACTGTGCTTCTTTACCACATACGGTGAGGCATAGGCACCACGGACACCCTCTTGATCTCACTTACCAAGATAGCGCAGATCAAAACTACTGCAACATTTGTGAAGAAGAAAGAAACCCAAAGCACTGGTTCTACTGCTGCAAAACATGCAACTTTTATGCCCATCCTAAATGTGCTACTGGGCAGTATCCGTACATCAAGCTAGGAAAAACATACCCCTACGAAGCTCACCCACATCGTGTTGCCTTTGTCCATAAGACAAGGAGCCACCCTCCGTGCAGTAGAAGCGGTAACCCATGCAAAGGCCTGGCCCTTGAATGTACTAAGCCTCAGTGCAATTTTATCATTGAATGGTGTCATGTAGAAATCCTCCATTTCTAAGATCATTGTAATGATGTCATGAAGCTACTGTAAATCATTATTTTTCATAGGCTTTTCTCTATTGACCTTTGCGTGTATACTAGTTATTGTTTGAGTGATTATAAAGGTGGCTAAAAAAGAAACACTGCGGCAAAAACTGGGATCATTTCCTGCAGCAAAATCCAGTTACGATCACAGAAGAAAATCTTGAGGTTTAGTGAAATACTGCTAAAAATCATTAAAATTTCTGGCTATTTTATCTTGTTGCTAAGAGAGTATTGTTCAAATATGGGGATGATCAAATTTAAGCGTGTAGGCAAAGATATTGACTAACATAAGGTAGAGAAGGGAAATGAAAATTAATCCTGCCAATTGTAAGGAGGTAAGGTCATTAAGCTAAATTAAAAATTTTAATTAGAGGTTAGTTATCATGCGATATAAATTTATTAAGAAGGTCAAAAGAAAATGTGTCATCACGCCAATGCTACAATTAGTAGTCCATGAGAAAATGACAAAAAAACACAGAAGAATTCTAACAAAAGGGTGATAAGAGCTTTAGTTTTTTTAATCTGAAGCAGAGTACATTATTTGATCTTTTTTTTTTCTTTTTGGGAGAAAACAGAAAACATACCGAGAAGGACCAAGCAAACAGAGGTGAAAATAACAACTAGGATTGTCTGGATTCTTCTTTGAAGGTAAAACCTAAAGCAAGTAAAGATGCATGTTGTGAGGCATCATAGATGGGATCATAATGAAGCCTATTTAGGTTTATTGCTGTGAAGAGTATGATACAAACAGGAACCTTCCTAAGGGGCATAACTCACTCAACCACCTAAACATACTGATTCTGAGTCTCCCACATCCTCTTCAATGACCCCACTCGTATCTTCCCTAGTTACACTCATGCTTGAGGCTGATGAGCCAGCAATATCTGAGAAATTCTTGTGCAGAAAGGTTGCCTTTTGCTTGCGTCTGCTATGGTACCAGTTACTTAGTAGATCAGAAACCTCACTTTGATCATTTCTGCCACTGATTACTGGTTCTATGGATTCCTCTTCCCCTGCTTCTCCTTCATCTCGGTTACTGAAACCTGCTGTTATCACTGGAAAGAATAGTGGTTTACAGCAGCCAATGAGAATTACAAGGAACATTATGTAAACATGGAGAGATGTCCACACATACAGCGTCCACTTCCAATTGCGGAGCAATTGTTTATTCCAAGGTAACTGTGAGTTCATAATGATTTGAGCATCATACAACTGTGGAAGCAATGAAGTCCCGGCCCTTGGAGCCAAAATTACCCTAACAGCTTCAGTTCTTGGATGTCCTTCTTTGTATCTCAATATCTCAATTTTTATCTTTTGTGTCTCACTTGAAATTCCAAGCAAGAGAGGTAAACCCATGAGAAATGTTCGTGCAAGTCGAACTGGTAGGCTTCTGAACCACAACATAACAGGCTGGCTAGACTTTGCAATTACATTTCCATTACTCGATAAGAGTTCTGCAGTCAACTGATAAAACAAATATGCGAGAAAACAACTGTTTACATACTCATAGTTACAGATATTTGAGCATGCAGTAGACGGTAGAACAGGGCAGGTAGTCGCTAGATACAAACAAGACAATTCCCTAGACTTCAACCAAACCATGTTTATACCACACTATCCCTGACTTCAATATATAAAAATTAAAGCTAGAAAGAAAAGTTGCACAATCTTCTTACACGATTTTGAGAGTAAAATGAAAGGACAGAGAGCATGTAAGTGAAATGTATTGTGGAAGCCAATACTTTCATTTACAACACAGAATAAATGGGATGGAAGTTTCTAAAAGTCTTCACTGCACTGGCAGCACACACTCATGAGTATGTATAAAAAAGGCATAAGTAACCCTCATATAGTCTCCAAGAAAACCATATTAATTTTGTAGGAAACTATGGTTGATTACAGCTTTATAACCATCGAAGCAATAAAGGTAATTGACACTGCATCTTTTAGCCAGAGATTTGGGATTGAAATGGATGACATTTGCAATATCAATAACAAGCACAAGGAGGATAGACCTTTTATTTATTAGTGCAGAATAGATGATAGACAAAGTTTAAGACGCTTCTATCTTTAGTTTCCAATGCTCACACAAATTTGGGCAATCAAGTTTTGAAGTCCGAGGTTCAATTACATAGCATTAGCAAATGTTTGAAATGTTGCTAAAATCTTAACTTCTGTATTTTAATTGTGGGAAGGGGTAGAAACCAGTGCCCTCATTTTCCATTCATTGTTGATATAAAATTCGAATTGAATTAAAAAATTTGTCAGTTGGGGGTGGGTGGGGACAAAACTAGAGATATATAGTGCTTAATTGATCTATAAATTCAACAAAAATCAAAGAATGTAGATATGAATTGGAATACCTGAAACACCCCAATATGCGTATTGAAATCAGATTCAGGCATCAAAAGAACCAAATAAACATGAAATGTATGACCAACAGGAACAGCCATTTGCCTCTTTCTATGACTGCTGCAGTCAAACCCACTACCACCAAAACACAACACTGCCTTAGGATTCACCTCAGTGTAATCAAAGTACAATTTCTCTCTAACAAAAACAGGCTCTTCCAGCCAAGTTTGCACCAACCCAATTCCCACCAAAGCAGCCAAAACCATCACCAAAACCAACAACATGCACACTTGTGCAGCTCCCAGAAGTCCCAACGCAACTCTCTTCAACAAGATGATGCTAGCATGAGTGATTTCAGAAGGGACCTTTTGAACGGCCGTTCCGACGCTTGCCGTTGTCTCTTCAGCACGGTGGTACGACTCTGAGGCTACAGAAAGGAAGGTGGAGAAAGGGGAAGCAAGGGTGATAAAACAGTTGTAGAGGACATCAGCTTGAAGAGATATTAAGCTGGTGAGCCAGTCAGCTGGTTTTGGTATAACGCTGTAGGCTTCTACTTCTTGTTCTTGCTCCTCCATTGCTGATATTGAGATTGAAGAGAAAATGAGACCAAATTTGTTTTGGGATGATTAAACTGCTGGGTGAAGCTGCTTCTGCATGAGAAGAAGAAGTGAAACGTGGAGATAAAGGCACGCGGGATATGGACAAGTGTTAGTGAACCATGCATTCTGGCAGTAGTTTACTACTCCCCGTGTCATTGGCGTCGTCAGAAGAAAAATTCTGGAATTGAAACGTAAAAGTTAAAGAATTTGAAAAAAAATAGAAAGAGTTAGGCACAAAAAGATCAAAAAAGAGATATTAATTTATGATATAATACTTTTAAAGTTTATGAATTATTTTAAAAAATTTAAATAAATTTTTATTTTTTTATTATATTAAATAAGTTTATATATTTTTATATTAAATGAAGTATGCTTTTATTACTAACAATTGATTACTGTAATTAATCAAAAAATCATTTATTATTTTACATTTATATAATATTGATGTGAAAAGTAAAAAATAACATGTAATCATATATATCATCATATCATATTAACATGTCATATCAATATTTAGTATGATATGTCAATATGTCATATCAATACTACATGATATAAAACGATAAGTGGCGTTTTGGCTAATGAGAATTAATCCACTTCTAATTATAAAAGCTTATTTGATTCACAATAAAAGTATAAAAACCTGTCTTTAAAAAAAAATACAAAGATTTGATTAAATATAATAAAAAATAAACACTTGAGTATTTGACTAATTAATTAGTACATGATACTTTTACTTAAATATCAGGGTTCGAATCTCCTTCCGCTAATTAAAAAAAATATAATAAAAAATAAAAATTTATTTAAATTGTCTAAAATAAATGAAGTTTTTAAAAATATTATATCTTATTTTTTTATATTAAAGCTTGTTTTATGTACAGTAAAACCTCGATAAATTAATAACCTCGATTAAGTAATATTTTTTACTGATTTCGACTAGGGGTCAACATGGTAAATTAATAATTTGTTAAATTTATAAGATAATACATTTAAAAAAAAACTCATAGGTTCCACTT
The DNA here is from genome assembly GCF_000208745.1 of Theobroma cacao. Taxonomy (NCBI): domain Eukaryota; kingdom Viridiplantae; phylum Streptophyta; class Magnoliopsida; order Malvales; family Malvaceae; genus Theobroma; species Theobroma cacao. The sequence goes on from NC_030854.1 coordinate 30,606,876, forward strand.
GACATATAAATTAATAATCTCCTTATACATCAAAATTTTATATATATATGACTCAATTAAGAGATTTTTATAAAGCATGACTTCAATGTTACTTATTTTTTCTTGAAATTGATATCTCATTAGACTTCATCTCTAACTTTTCTTAGTCTATTAAGAAACTCTAGTGTAGTGTTCTCGTATTGTAAGAGAAAATTATACAATGTGATTGTTGCTTTAAGTGCATCTTGATCATATTTAATATTGTTGCTTAGCTCGATTGTAAGTTAAACTTTGTGACACCTACTATTATAATTGCTTTTGGGTATAATTTGGATTTTTTATATTATACTCATGTAATACTTTACACATTTCATCTGTCATTGTTGATTTCTTTACATATCAAGAAGTCATTGTGTTTAGTTTTACCATTTGCGACACTGCATGTTCTTTTTATAAATGTTTTTGCTTGATTTAATGTTCATGAAGTATATTAATTAAGTATATATCAAATATAATTTTAGTTTGTTGCAAAAATGTATAAATTTATAACTTATATTTAATAAGACTAATTACATTCATAAACTTATTTTGGTTAAACAAATATATAGAATAATAATAATTTGTAATTCGGTAATTAGGTAATATACATATAATCACGATACACAATACATGTATTAAGTTCAATATTTTGAAAAAAAAATCTCATTAAATTAATTTTTTATTAATTAATGTATAAATTATTAATTTATTGATTAAATAATATCTCGATTAATTAATAAATTTTCATGATCTAAGGGTATTAATTTATATAAGTTTTACTATAATAATATAATTATTCATGTCTCTTTACTTTTGCTTTTTGGATTCAACTACTTAATACATTTTTAAGTAGGAGAGGAGCTAACCAACTTTTATTGGGAGGCCAAAGATGAAAAGGAATAATATATTAAATATAAATAATTAAATATAATATACAAGATTAATAATTTTTTCTTATATAATCAATATTGTTTAAAGACTAAACACTCAAAAATAATTTTCTTTCAACTAAATATAAAACATAAAGTACGTAAAAAAAATCTTATATAATCAAGATTAATAAAAAATGATATATTGATGAAATTTTAAGCAATAATTAATAATGCAATGCTACAACGCATATTTGATAATTATATAATAATTTTTTAATGCTTAAAGACTAAAATTATAGGAAAAACATAACAAAAAAAATATGACAAGTAGAAGATAGAACTATATAACAAAAAAAGAAAAAAGAAGTATATTGTTGATGATTCCTAAAAATTTAGAGAAGAAAATCTATAAAAACTTAAAATATATGATCAAATAAAATAGAATTGAAAAAAATAAACAAATACAAATAATAAAAATAATAATATAAATGGAAAAAGAAGGATAAAAAAACTTTACTTTTTTGTAATTTCACAATGAAAGGACAAAAAAGAAGAGAAAGAGAAAAAGAAAGAGATGGAAAAAGGTGTGAAGAAACTTAAAAAGAGAAAAAATTTAAGAATTAGCGTAAAATTAAATGGATTTATAAGGTCATTTTATTATTTTTGAATGATAATATATTGTATTAATAACTTAATTAAAAATTATTTTGGAGGCTCATTAAAAAATATATGTAATATATATAAATTTTAAAATTTTTGGAGTTTAAGGTTTAGGGTTTAGCGTTTAGGAACACTCCACCCATGTTCTTAAGTGAACTTGGTTAAATAAAATAAATTTTGAAGTTAAATAATATGATTACAATGTGTTTGTTCTCAATCATAAAATAGATATGAACTTGTTGTTGCAATTATGATTTCCTTTGAAGTTAAATTATAATTCGTAAAATTGCAAAGTAGAAATAGTATGAAAAAACTAACTACTTTAATAATGTCCGACCGTAAATTAACACAAGGAGGAGGAATTTGACCACATGATGGCAAAGTTAAAAGGTAAAATTTTCTCTAATGTTTGCAGCTTCTTGCATGTAGCAGTGGCCGTGAGGAACGATGAAGAGTTGAGCAATCTTTCGGGGACTGTAAAGATTGCTAACATTTATCAGAATGTCTTGCCAAAGAAGATTGGGTGATATTTGATTGCCTTCACAACAACTTTAGAGACTATTTTTAGAGTGTGAGAGAGTCTCCTTGTCTTGGAACTTTATATATGGTTTTTGTTATGGAAATATTACTTGTCCGAGGAGCGCCTAATTTTTTATACTATTTCTACTTTGAAATAATTGTCTAGCAATAGCCTAACTTAACTTACTATTGTCTGGACATTTCTGGTGTTTAACATGGGTCGTAATGTCCAGTTACATGGTTTGGAAGGCAAAAGCATTCTCTGATTGCTGACTGTGCCAAGATTAATTACTACAAACCATACGTTTTGAAGGCAAATGCTAAATGGGATGTAGCTCGAATGGTAGAGCACTAGCACCGCTTTGATTGGGAGAAACAACGTCACGTAATATGATCAAAACCCACATCAACATGATCAAGAAAATGGGGGCGATACTTATGGTCTAACAATTGAGGATCAAGATAGTGAAAGAAAAACCCTAGTTACCTATCAAAAAGGATGAAAGAAGAATCTTCTTAAATCTAAGTAAGCGTAAAGAAGATCCGAAATAGTTAGAAAAAACTCATGTTAAAGGCAATTTAATTTAGGTATGAGAATTTTAGTGTGTAAAACTCTAAACAACTAATCACTTTGACTGAATTCAAGTCAATTCAATTCAAAAATGAAAGTTTGGTTCCCACATCTTGTTACTAAGTCAATGAAGATGTTAAGAGTGAAGACAAATGAAAGTTCAAATTAATCTCTTTTGCATTACAGAAATTAATTTTTTTTGTGAAGATTTACTATTAGGATTTACTTCCCATTATTGGTCTCTTTTTATTGTAGGACATATTTGTGAATAAAAAATCAATCGAATCTTGATAAATGATTGATCTACTGTCAATATGCTCCCTTTAAAGAAAATGAAAGAGCTTGAAGTTCTTTTGAATGAACTATCCAAGAGTTGCTTAAAAATCCAAGAGTTCAATCAAGGAAGCTCTCAGAAAAGTTAGGCTCCAACTTTTCATTGATGGCATGGATTCAAATCCTCTGGCTTATGTTTGATGCAAAGACAACGAACAACATATTGTTAGGGCAACCATGGATGCATCAAAATGGCGTTGTCTCTTCAGCACTTCATCAATACTTATAATACTCTAGAAGTGGTCAAGTGAAGACAATTGTTGTAGACTTTAAGCCATTTACTATAACAAAGGCATGCTTTTATTAGAAAGCATGTAAAGGAAGTACAACATACACATGATCAAAAAATTAATGAAGTTGAACCATCAAAGCAAAAGGGAAAGAAATTGTCCTTGACAATTAAGGAAGATGAAATTATTCTAGGTTTAAAGAATTTGCTTCTTCCATTCACTTGCTCAGAAAACTCAAAACGTTTTTAAAATTTCCATTAAAAGAATTTATAAAGTCGACAGAAAGATCATTGGTTGAACACGATGAACTTTCTTGTAATAAGCAAACGGTTTTTATCATAATACTTACAGATTTCTAATAAGAGCTATATACAAGTGATGGGATATCACAAAATTGGCACACAAATCAAGTCAACCAACTCAAGAGACCACACAAGTTTTAACCAAGATTGGTAAGGTTTGGGGAAAAGAGACTTATTATTCTCGTTGAAACTTCAAAGTTAGTGCTTGATTCTCTCTATTGAAATTGAAAATTCGCCAAGAAATTTTAAGATACATAACAAAAGAAGAAGTTGATGAGGAGGACGAAAATCCAATCGAGTTTTCTAGACTTTCAAAATTTTATTTCTTGAGTATGTCCACGGCTCAAATATCAAATTTCCATCATTTGAGCATGTCTTTGATTCCAGATTCAATTTTTAATTCAATTAAAGCAATAACACATTGAAATTTCAAAACCATCCAAAAGAAAGCTTAAAAGTGATTTTTTTAAATTGTAATTTTTTTTAAAAAAATATGGATGAATGTTATAGTATAAGACCCTAAAAGTGATTTTTCAAAATTAACCATCTAAATATTATTAAAAAGATAAACTATTTTCTATAAATATGAAAGCTCAATAGGTCATAGATTATAAAATTAAAAGTAATATTCTCTAATCTTATGAATTCAATCTTTCTTATTTTAAGCTGGGGAAACTCTAAATTGTGTTCTCAACATTTAGGATAGACTGAAAATTCTAAAAGGTATACGTCATCACTTTTGTAAATTCGGAATGATACAGATTTGCTAAATCCTACCGAATTTAACACATGTGGATATATAGTTACAAGATTCGTGCAATTAAATTCGGAAGTTAGGCTACTATAAATTGTAAACCCGTGGGGAAGAAATTTTTTTTTCTTTTTTTTTATATTTTAATTTTTTGTTGTGGAGATTTCTCATGTAGCATTCCAGGTGTCTTTTCAGCCGGAAAAAGCTTGAACGAAAATCTAATTTCTTTCAAGATTTTATGGCTCTACCCTCCGGTTTGGGCTCCGCTCCTCGATGGCAAACGCAATCATCGCCAGAAAAAGGGCGCCAGAGACAAGTGTCCAACGCTAGCTTCTTCTTTTTTTTTAATGAAAAAGTAACGGATTATTTTTAAATTTCTTTCTTTTTTTATAAAATTTGAGATAAATAAGTTATTAATAAATTTAATTTCTCATAGTTACTATTTTATTTATTATTTTTACTATAATTGTAATCACTGTTCATGCACATTAGATTCATGATTTATATAGATAAAGTGAACAAAATTATTTTGAATTGAACAAATCGATCGAATTGAATTGAGTTTGGTCAACTCGGTTCGATTACAACAGTTATTGATGAGTTTAATTTCAAAGTTTGGTTATTTTGGTGGGTAAATTTTTTAATCAAATCGATAGAAAAATCGAACTTAAATGAATATAAATTTAAATTATTATATATGTGTATGATATTTCTTAAATATAAATTTGTGAAAATTGCTATTGAATTTGTNTTGAATTTTTTTTTAAAAAAATTGTTAAAATTTGTTTGAGTTCAATTTTTCAAAATCAACTGCAAATAGTTTAGTTTTCGATCCATTCTTGTTAAAAATATTGTTAAATTTGTTTGAAAATGTTGAAATTTATATTTATATATATTATCTTGAAATTTTTTAAAAATATTGTTAAAATTTGTTTGAGTTCAATTTTTCAAAATCAACTGCAAATAGTTTAGTTTTCGATCCATTCACTAAGTTATAAAAATTCAATGGAATTCAATTTTTGAATAAATAAATAAATTTATTTATTTATTTATTTTTAACATCAAATTGATTTAAGTGAAGATTTGCATATCCCTATTTATAAGTAAGTTTTAGGTACCAAAGATTTCCATAAATGATTGAAAAGCAATAAATTAAAAAAATGAAAGTTTTAATTTAATCTTTCAAATTAAAATAAAATACTTTGTAACTTGTAAGATTAACACTAATAAAAAGACACTAATAAAAATACTTTTACCTATTGAGTCAATATTTAATGCTAGAAACACGAAAGCATAAACAGTTACTCCACATCAATATGAAAGAGAACAATGAAAACACTAATGCAAGCATAATTGTAAACTAGTGATGGATAATTCAGAATGTGTGTTTCAATTAATGGACGTGAAGTTTTTTTTTTTTTTTGGTTTACACTTTACCTTCATTTTGACTTGAAACAAATTTTAATACAAAAATTTGTCTGTTAGTAAAATATTTATAATTTTGATCATTAATTTTTATATATACACATAATTAAAAATTTTAAAACTTAAAAAAGGAAACCCAAAATGAAAAAAAAACTGGATTGATTGAACAATAATTAAAACTTTTTAAAAAATGATCATAATTTTAAATAGATTGTTTTTTGCAAAAATATTTATATACAGAAAAGTAATAATTTTCCTGTAAATTGAAAATAAAATAATTGCAATACACATTTCAATAAAAAATAAAAAAAGGATTTGGATTCAACTTTTTCAAAGAGGATACATTTACCTAACATATATATCCTTTTTATCTTGCTTTCGTTTGATTCAAAGAAATTGAAAGAATATAACAAATTGCTTAACAAAATTATATCAAATTAGATTTTGAAATTCAATCAAGAAAAATTTTCTTTTTTCATATTCTTCCCTTCTGAAACTATAGATGAAAAATGATAATTAAAAATTTATCATAAATTCAAAATTTAAAATACAAAAATATATAAGCTTTTTAAATATTTCCCTTTTTAAAATTCTAAATATGGTAGCATTTTTTGTAATTAAGGTAATATAATAATAATTTTTTCGTAAATATGGTAAGACAAGACAACAACCGAACAAACAAGCTGTAACTTGGCAAACCGGACCAAAAAATGTTTAAATCTCTTGCTGTCGCTCTTCCTTCTAAAATTCTTTTCAAAACTTGAAAAGCTCTGAAAAAACATTCTCTCAACATTTCAGCTCCAACAGTCAGTGGAGCTGAAACGAACCAAAGCGAAATTTCCTTTTCTTTTTTATTTTATTTTAATTTTCAGTTTAAAAACCAAATGCCTGATTCCAAAATCACAGCTGCATAACTTTAATCTCTCCCTTCCCTATCCATGGACCACAATGTAACCGTTTTCACCAACCGCCAAGAATCCGTTACGGCTGATGACGATGATGATGATTCCAAAACCGCTGATTACGGCGGAGGAGCCGGAGGCGGCGGCGGTTTTGGTAAGAGAGGCGGCAGCATTGCGGAGAGGAGGGCTGCAACGTGCGGGTTCAAGGCGGAGAGGATAAGTACGGCGAGGTTCCGGGCGTCCACTAGCCCCTTGGCCTCCCCATCGGCGCGGTCGCCTTACCTTACTATTCCTCCTGGGATTAGCCCCACTGCTTTGTTGGATTCTCCTATTATGTTGCCCAACGCTCAGGTACCGGTTTATATTTTTTTTTTCTAATTAAGTATTATAATTTTTTCTCAATTAATAATTTTTCCATGTTTAAAGTTTTACATTCTCTGAAAACAATTTTGGAGAAAATGAGGTATTTTATTTTGACTGTCACAAAGTCATCTTCAATGCTTCTTTTTGAGTGGCAAAGGTCATCTTTTAAGCTTCGTTTGGTTGCTGTTGTTGTTTTTTCTTAAAAAAAACTTTAGGAAGCAAATAGCGAAAAAATTCGTTTAGATGCAAATGTGAAAAAATTTGAAGAATTAAAAATTAAAATTGTAATTATTTCGGTAATAGAGCACACAATTTATAGTAATATAGAGTATTTTTTTTAAGGTACTGACTGAAATATGGAGTATAATCATATTAAAAGTGGTGTTGTGTTTTATAATTTGTCTATTTCTAATCAAATGCGATTTTACTTTATGCTATTTGCTTTCACTTTTTAATTGATCCGTAAGAAGCAGAAAGTGAACAAAAAGTAGTAACAAAGGAGCGGAACCTTGGTTGTCTAGTCCCAACTAAGTTTTTTGGTAGGTTTTATTTCCCTTACAGGCATTTTTATTAGATTCAAGGATGATGGACGTTTGATGTTGTACTTATGATATGAAAATTGTAGTGTATGTGTGCTTGTGAATCAGGCATTTATTATTACATTTTTAATTGAAATATATAAATGCAAAGTAATGGTAATTCATATGATGTTAGTTGTCTAGTCACAACTATTTTTGTTTATAGCTTTTGAAGTTTGTATCAGCATATAATTATTTTCAATTCTGTCATTGGCAGCCTTAAAATCTAGCCTATTTTAGTTGTCTGGTTACAAGTTAGCTGCAGAAGGAAACTAGAAAGTAGGGTCCGCAAAAGTTTATGGATTATAAACAATCTATTGAAACCCCTGAATTGAATGCTAATAAAGGGTTCTTAGCTTGTGGTGCTGTTGGTTATATTTTTACTTGATTCCGGATATTGGATCTTAAATCTGAACGCCTTATTCAAGTACATTTAAAGCGAGTTCTTTTGTTCGGCAATATTGCAGATCAGTTGAATTAAGTGAAGCATGCTAGTAAGCTTTAATAAGTATTGATTCTTTATGAACTGGATCGTAAATTAGTTTGCCTTGTGTTTTGTCTATTATATTTAAAAGAGAAAAATCCTTTAGTCAACAGTCTTATCTAAATTTGTTTATCTACGCTGTTTAAGAAAAATATCATATAGAAATAAAAAAGGTTTTTTTTTATCATTTTTAACTGATAGATGAATTTATATCTCAAAGTTCGTGTTTAATGCATAACTCTGGAGTTTTTCACTAGCATGTTCTCTAATGGCTTCTCTTTCTGGAACAGGTATCTCCCACCACTGGAACATTTCCAGTACCCTTTCTCAATCATGATAGTCAAGTGCTGAATCCTAGCAATGGGGACAGAGGCAGCAATATAGTCTCTTCCTTCACATTCAAGCCGCAGAATTTGGATTCTCAGCCAAGCTTTTCTAGTTTAGAAGATCAGGTGATTTCTTCTATTCTATTAGTACTTTGTCATAAAGTTTAAACCCCTGCTGATGGCTGCCAGATTCATAAACTTGACATGTTCCTAATCCTTCACAAGTGTTTATATACAAACTGTATTCACAGTGACTTATCTAAACTTTGGCGTGTATAACTATGACTTCTATGCCTTGTTTTTCAGCCTTCATTTGTAACTCAAATTCATTTCAACCTTAGTTGACCTATTTGTCTATATAATATTCTTCATTGCACATTACCTCTTTTGTCCATCCCTTTTGTTGTTCCCTTTGGCATATTTTTTATTTTTTGATGCAAAATCAGTTAAGCAAGCCTGTTTTAGAGATCAGGAAGGATATTACAACAACATTTTTATGTTCATTCTACTATAGAACTGGTGACATTTGCTTTTGGGTAGATTTCTACAGCCCTCCATGAGATTAATCCCTTCTCTTTTATAGTTGACGAAATTTCCCTATTATTCTCAGCTTTTTGTTCATTTGGGTTTTGGGGGTTAGTCCTGAACTTCTTAGATGCAATGCTCTAAGGGTGTTAAAGTAGGAATATGCAGTGCTAATTGTGCTGGTAAAACTATCCTTCTTTGAGAAGTTTGGTTGAAGTGGAATCCAAGTTATTCCTAAATTCTATTAACCTTGTTCTACTGTAAGTAGATAGTTCAGAATGTCATCTTTGTTCATCACTCAATGGTCAGAATTCAGTTTGCTTGTGGATATGCATTATCATCAGAGTTTATGTTGTGATTAATCTGTCTTTCATTTTTTTTAGGCTTAAGTAGGAAAACTATGTTCTTTATGTTCACATATGTTCTTTATTATGGTTTATATGTTTTATCATACCGTCAAGGGCATTTTTAAAAGGGAGTGGCATCATCCTGGGAAGCAGCAGAATTAGATTATTTATAGTTCAAGAGTATCTTTCGATGGCCAAGTTTTATACATTTGGACAAGTTTCTGAATCAGAGTATCAAACATGCAGTCCCTATCCCCTGTCACATGCATATTTAAGTGTTTCATATAAAACACTATTTCAGTTAGTGATCAATTTTTTTTTTTTTGTAGGTTTCTTCCTCTTTTAATCTTGTTCAGAGTGCTGAGGTTCATTGTCAATGTCTTGCCAAATTGGAACCACCTTTGGATTTTGAATTTCCTGCAGAATTCTCAAAAAAAGCTAGTTCAACGAATTCTGCAGCAGTATCAGTTGCTGATGTCAAAGTTTTAAATGACATTGTGAACGATAATGCTAATTTGGGATTCCATCCTTCTGAGTTGGCTAGTGATGAAATGCCTATGCCGAAAGAACCTCTTCTTGGAGAAGATGTTAACACGCATCTTTCTGAAGGTGATCAGAAGGGGATAAACACTGCAATGGGAATGGCAAGAACATCAGAAGATGGATATAATTGGAGGAAGTATGGACAGAAACAGGTAAAGGGTAGTGAATATCCAAGAAGCTACTATAAATGTACCCATCCAAATTGTCAGGTGAAGAAGAAGGTAGAGCGTTCACTTGATGGCCAAATTACTGAAATCATCTACAAGGGTGCCCATAATCACCCAAAGCCTTTGCCTTGTCGTCGGCCATCCATTGGGTCCACTTTATCATCTGATGAAATGTCCGAGATTGCAGAAGGTGGTGGAACTTGTGTCAAAGTTGAAGGTGGTTTAATTTGGAGAAATGCCCAAGCAGGGTCCAGGGATATTAAGCTTGGGTCTGATTGGAGAGCTGATGGTCTGGAAAGAACATCCTCAACATCTGTTGTAACAGATCTTTCTGATCCACTGTCAACTGCCCAAGGGAAATCTTTTGGTGCATTTGAATTGGCTGAAACTCCAGAGTTTTCATCAACACTTGCTAGTCATGATGATGATAATGATGATAGGGCTACCCAGGGAAGTATATCACTCTGTGATGATGCAGCTAATGATGATGAGTCTGAGTCAAAAAGAAGGTAAGTTTCTATATTGCTATACATGTGACTCAATGATGGTGTATCCACTGCTGTTCGCTTTTTACTAACATTTATTTTTTGCTTTGTTATCCACTTTTATTGCAGGAAGACAGAGAGCTGCTTGACGGAGATGAATGCGACATCTGGGGCTCTTCGTGAACCAAGAGTTGTTGTACAAATAGAAAGTGATGTGGACATACTTGATGATGGCTATCGTTGGAGGAAGTATGGGCAGAAGGTTGTCAAAGGAAACCCTAATCCTAGGTACTGAAACTTGTCAGCTGTCTCTCTTTCTTGCTCCATCACAATTCTTTTGTGTGTAAAACTAAATGAATCATCCAAAGATGGAGGGTTAAATTATACGTTTATGCTTCAAGCATGCACAGTTCTGTTAGTTTTATGAGGGTCAAATTCATGTTATTTATTCTCAATCTTACCAAAAAGCTTGGTGCTCTCATATATAAAGACCTATTGAAAATTTTTGTTGTTTTTGTCTTGTAGGAGCTATTACAAATGCACAACTCCTGGATGTCCTGTGAGAAAGCATGTGGAAAGAGCCTCCCATAATCTAAAATGTGTACTCACGACGTATGACGGAAAACACAATCATGAAGTTCCAGCTGCCAGAAGCAGCAGTCATGTTAATTCAAGTGGTTGTAATTTACCACCAACCGTGCCTAACACTCAAGCTGCCCTGGCATTAGCCAGAAATACCAATGCTCTGAAGCCTGAAACACCAATTCAAGATATTGTACCTCCTTTTGATCAAAAGCCTGAATTTAAAAATGAATATCTGAGACCTAGTTTTCTTAGGGATTTCAGCAATGAGATGAAGCTTGGGGCAGCTTCACTGGCTTCTGTTTACCAAATGAAGTTTCCTTCCATACAGAATACTATTCCTTATGGCTCTTTTGGAGTAAATCCAAACTGCATTGCAGCTCATCAATCTGGTTCACTAGCCTCAACAGTTCCGAATTTTCCAATGTCATTGCCGTTGAATCACCCAACATCAGCAAATCTATCATTGGCTGGTTTTGATATTAATAACGGTGGAAAATCAACTGGTCCAACACACTCTTTCCTTCCAGGGCAACAGTTAAAAGAGAGTACTACAAGGTTCCTTGGGATTAAACAGGAGGTAAAGGATGACAACCTTTATAATCCTTGCCTACCCATTGTTGACCATGCAAGTGCATCATCATTATCATCAGTCTTTCAGCAGGCCAACGGAAATTTTCCATCCTAGATCACATTTATTTGCTTCATAGAGTCTTTAAGATGTTGGATTCTACTTGACTTTCGATTACTATGTTGCTTAATTGTCATATATATATACATATATTTATTTATTTTCTCCTTCAAATCTGTGCTGTTTCTTATACAAAATGATTACAACTATATATGTATGTAATCCTTTATGATTTTCAATTTTACAATAGAAATTTAATATTACAGGTTAAAAATTGGTTGCATCTTATGCTTTGTGCATGAGTGTGAAATTGTTTCTTAATGTTTTATTACTTATCATTATGCATATATGAAAGGAAAACATTGAGGCTCAAACCAAAGTCTAAGCTCATGTCCCCACCCCACCCTACTATAGGGATGCGTTGTTCTCCATTCCTCTCCTTGACAATGTGGCAGGCCATTGAAAAATTCTATAGTAGTTGATTTTTTTTTCTTTATTATGTGTTTTTTCATTTTAAGTTTATGGAAGAATCAGGTATGGAGCTTGGCATGGATTTGAATGTATCAGCTGTGACTGGATTCTCATATGCCTGTTGCTAGAGAAGATTGCTGACAAGTAAGTAGATGCATGGATGGTTAAATATATGACTATAGCATGTTACATCCTCGAATGCCATCCTTCTCCATTTGCATTTTTAAATATCTTGTTTAATATATTCAAAGTAAGGCAGTAATTGAATTCATCATGTTATGTTGTTTTAGATAGTTGCTGCAGTTTTGTGATTCTTGAAACATGGTTACCATTTGGGGCTTCTACTCCTATAGGAGCCCAAGGGGTGGTCTGCTCTGTTTTCTCCCTTCATTAGTATCCCTGCGTGTTTGGCTGGCTCTATTCCTGAAAGAACATGTGTTCTTTTGTTTGGTTGTCATTTAAAATTAAAGAATAGTTAATACCAATTAGCTATTTCATAATTGAGGAATGGTTTTAAAAAATGATAAATATCAAAATACTCCTTACAATTTTGAAAAATTATGATCTTACCTAAATAAAAATATTCTTTTTTTCTCTCTCCTCTCATTCTCCCTTCATTCCTTAGCCTTTCCTTCTCTCTAATTTTTAATTATATATCTTAAAAATTTATATTTTAAATTTAAAAATTAATTAAAATTATTAATATTTTAATCATAACAACATTTAACTTATAAATAAAAAATTAAAATATTAATAATTAAATAATAAAAAAATATTAATATATAAATTATCAATTATTCATATTTAAAATAAAATAAAATTTTAATTACATATTATAAAAATAATAGTTTAAATTTAAACATTAATTAAAATTATTATTATTTTAATCATAATAACATTTAAATATAAAAAAATTATTAATATTTTAAAATGTTAATAATTAATTATAAATAAAAATATTAATATTTTAAATTAATTATGACTTATTAATATTTAAAAATAAAATAAAAACTATTCTTAGTTATATATTATAAAAAATAATATTTTTAAATTTGAAAATTAATTTAAATTTATTAATATTTTAATCATAATAACATTTAAATTATAATTTAAATGATCAATTATTAATATTTTAAATTAATTAAAAATTATTAATATTTATAAAGTAAAATAAAATAAAAATAAATTNCGTAATAATATTTAAATTATAAATAAAATATTAATATTTTAAAATATTAATGATTAAATTATAAATAAATATTAATATTCAAATTATCAATTATTAATGTTTTAAATTAATTATAAATTATTAATATTTAAAAATAAAATAAAATAAAAATAAATAATCATATATTATAATAAAGAGTATTTTTATCTTTTTATTTTTTATTTTTTTTTATTTTAAAATTATTTTTACCAAACAAACATTACAATAAGTCATAATAGCAATTACTATCTTATTTTATTCTGTTAACTAAATTACACAATAATATTTTTATTTTATTCCTATCTTATTTTATTCCCATAAAATACTTATTTTATTTTATTACATTTTATTCCATGAACTAAACATACCAGCTTATTAATATACTCAAAAGACTCCACGATTAAGTAGTGTTTTGTTTTTGTTTTTTGAGACAAAAAAAATTTAACAAAAACCCTAGTTTTCAATTTCCTTCATTTGTATTCCCTTTTCGATTTTTTTTATAAACTAGATAAATTATTATATACATTACGTGTATCACGCGCTAGAACTTCAATCCAACTCAGTGCAGCTTTAAACTCTAAAAATAGAACTTAAGTAAGTCTATAAATCACAGGTGACGTTCCTAACCCAATTTTCAGTTTCCCTCCTTTGTATTCCCTCTCCGATTTTCTTTTTATAAACTAGATAAATTATTATATACACTACATGTGTCGCAACCGAAACTTGAACCCAATCCCGTGCAACTTTAAGTTCTAAAAATAGAGTTTAAGTAAGTGCATAAATCACAAGTCCACGTTTTTAACTCAAAAGACATGCTTGATAAATGCGGTCTTAAGCTCTGAAAATAGAACTTAAGTCTGCTTATAAATCACATAAAGCTTAAGTCAACATTTAAATCACAGGTTCACATTATTGTGTTTAAACGTATAAACGTGTTTAATCGTGTTATCGTGTTTAAATATGTATACATGACATGTTTATCAACTTGTTAAAAATTAATAGTCAAAAGGCTATTTTAGCCTTACTTAAATAATTTTAAACAATTATTTTAATAAGATTTTTAAATTTTATAAAGATAGTAATGTAATTATGTTATGCCCAAATCCTAATTTTAATTTTTGTTTTGTTATATTTGATGTTCTTGTTATTTTGTTTTGTTATAATTGTTTTTATAATTATTGATTTTAAATTTAAATAATAAAATTATATTTAATAGTAAATATTTTTATTTAATCGTATTAAACGTGTTAATCGTATTATTAATCGTGTCGTGTCATATATTTACACATTTAACAAACGTGTCTAAACATGTTATGTCGTGTTACACGGTTATTAAACATATATGTGTACGTGTTTTAGATTTAAAACACGAATTGTATTTGTGTCGTGTTTGTGTTTAACCTTAACGTGTTTCGTGTGTAATAGTGTCTGACACGTTTAAGATACGAAAACACGAATTATCAAGTCTACCCAAGACCTATTTCATCTTTTATTGATATGAGATATGTGACATTCTACATTTACTCGTAGAGAAAAATGACTCTTACACTAGTCCGAGTCTACCTCGACTTTTGTATTTCTCATGTGGGTCTCACGTCAATAAATATCTGGATCAACTATGATATTTAGCTTTCAAGAGTTAAAACTTAAGTAAGCTTATAAATCACAAGCTTCCGTTCTTAACTTAAAAGACATGCTTGTTAAGTGGTGAAAGATTCATATCTATATATTCAAAATCTACCTTTATTTTTTATTGATGTAAGATGCGTGATAACATGCATAGTTATATGGTAAAACTTTATACATGAAACAAGGAAGGGGGCACAAAACGGTATTTGTTAAAAAAAAGTAGACATTAGAAACATATTGATATTCAGTTGGATACTCAAAACTTGAATTTGCTGTTTGTTCTTGACGAAAATTTTGTAGTTATTGGAATTAAAGTAATAGTAAGGTTACACAATTATTTTTATTAATTAACAATTTAATTAAATATTCATAAAAAATTAATAAATAATTTTTTTGAAAAAAAGAAGTAATATAGGAAGGGCAAGGGAAAGGAATATGGACATTAGAAACACATATTGATTTACATTTGAATACTCAAATACTTAAAACTATTTAAAAATCCTTTACATAATCAAACTGAACCGCAAGAAAATTGCATCCCTGTCCATCTCTAATTGAGATTCATATTCCAAATGTAAATACTTTAATCAATTTCAACTTATTTATATATTGACACCAATTTTGATCAAATTGACTCTATATATATATATATATATATATATATATATAATATAATTAAATTGAGACATGATATTGTGAATATAAATCAAATAAGTCAAGTCCAAAATGATTCAACTCAAAATAAATTGGCGATTATCCAAATCAAATATGAATATAGCAGTAGCACCTCCACCCCTGCCCTAAAACATAATGGTAGGATATGAACTCTAGCTCATAATTGATTATTGATCAAACCTCATCTTAACCCACATTGATAGCTGTAGCCCACACGCCATGCCCACTCCTTAGATAAGCCTATAAATTGCCACACGTTTCCCCTCTCCCTTACCCCAAATAATTCTAACATTACCCCTCGTCCCCCAGAAGGCCAGTCCACCCAAGAGATAAAAAAACAAAAGCTCCTCTTTCATTTAGGGTTTTGCTTTTTTTTTTTTTTCTTCTTTGTTATCTATCAATCATGACAGGCAAAGCCAAGCCCAAGAAGCATACGGCCAAGGAAATCGCGACCAAGGTCGACGCCGCAACCACCAACCGAGGCGGCGGCAAGGCCGGATTAGCTGACCGTTCGGGTGTGGAGAAGGGTGGACATGCCAAGTATGAGTGTCCTCATTGCAAAACAACGGCTCCAGATCTGAAGTCGATGCAGATTCATCATGATGCGAAGCATCCGAAGATTCCCTTTGAAGAATCAAAGCTTGTGAATCGTCATGCTGGTCATGTGGCTGATTGTTCCAAGTCTCGTCCCGGTGTTAGGGGTAGCTTTAAAAAGTAAAAAACAAAATATTGTCTTTTTGGTTAAGATTTGGTGTTTTGGGGATGTTTTGGATTCTGGGTTTGGTTCCTTTTTTTTCCTTTTTCCTTTGTCTTTTTAATTGTTTGTGATGGTAGTAGAGATGGGAAAGAGAAAAGGGGGGTTTGGTGAATGAAGGTTGGATATTTTTGTAAGGCCTTCCTTAATTATGATGATGATGATGATGATGATGTATATTAATCCATCTTGATTATGATGATGATGGTGATGTTATACCTTCTTTATTAATCGTAATGAAGTATTTGTGGGATATAAGGTTCTTATCTTGTATCACTGTGTGCTTGTTTTCCATTATATTTTTGGGTTATATTGATAGTTCAAGAACTTGTTTTTAGAAACATTTAAATCCTAATGCTTTGTTAATTTTGGTGGACTGTAATTTCTTTTGGAGGCTTTTGGTAGCTTTGAATAGCAGGTTCCTATGATTGCTAACCGATTCTAGGTTCTTTCTTCGTTGTCTAATAGCAAGTAGCTTAATTTCTGTAGCTATGCTTAAGAATGAGAACTTCTACATGTTGAAATGCTTGGATCTTTTAGTTCAAGATTGGTAAGATGATTTCTAAAGTACAAAGAGCTTGACTTTGATCCTTTTATCGGATTAGGGTGCTAAAAGAAGTTGATTCTGCAAAGTATATACATGTAGGAATTAGGGTGCTAAAAGAGGTTGTTTCTGTGAAGTATATATGCTTTGTGATGCCTCTATGAAAGTGAATCATGCATGCACTTGCCATATTAGTTTCTCTATTGTTTCGAAGATTGTATATTTGGGTAATTAAGTAGTTTAAACTTATTATGGGATGCAGATACTGAACAAATGTGTCTAATTGCTGTTTTTGGGCATTCTTTTTAATATAATTAAAACTGGAATTATAAATGTGTGTTATGCTTGAGTTAGATTACTACTAGTAATTGAGTGTTAGAATTTTATTTACTGGATCTGTGAGTTTTAGTTTTACACTCATAGCGCTTTATGCAAAACCCTGGCAGTGATCTTTGTTGTAGTTAATGTCATTCCATGAGTTAATTATGTTGCTGCTGATGGTAGATTAAAGCTTTATTTGGAGAAGTTCAAACGTTCTAATTTACCTATGAACGAGTTTATTATAATACTGGATAATGTTAGAATGAGGTTGATCATGCCCTTCACCTTTTTCTTTTCTTTTGTGATCTAACGATGGTCAGGAAGGTTTTATTTCTTAGTGGTTGCTCATGCTTTCCCTTTTTACTCTGGGTTTTATGCCTTTGACGGAAAACTTTGCTGAAGATCTTGCTGTACAGCTTGTGCTCTGTTTTCACTTTCATCTTACTACAAGCTTATATTCTTGGGTAAGGACCATATCATTTTTCTTTTGGCAGGCATCTTCATTTTCCCCTGCCAGACATATGGAAGTAGTCAAGCAAATTGCATTAAGTTATTTTGTTTTAACATGTTTTCTTAGTCTTGCTTATTTGCAATTCTTCGAGCAAGTATGACGTTGGATATTGTTTTGTTAAGGAATTGATCAGGGGATTTGGGGACATGACTTGGAATGGTGTTAACTGTTAACCCCTTATAAAACATATTAAGGTATTTTCCACATACTGATCCATGCTTTATGATCTCACTATACATGGGCATATGTCTATTATTACATTTCCTTCCTTACAAGGACTTCAGAAAGTTATCCCCAGTCTTTTCCTACTGGCCAAAAAAAAAAAAAACATTTTGTCTCCAGCACCTAGTCCAGAAATTGGTGAGACCTCTGTAGCAGTGCCCTAATTAACCTTAACATTTGGAATCTGTAAGTGTAGTGCCATGTTTGTGGTATCAATAATGATGAGAGTATATGCACAAATTTGTGTTGAGAAAGGAAAAGGGATTATTGATTAATTACAATATGTTCATGAGTTCATCAAATGCCATCTCAAAGATGCTGGATTCTCTCCACTTGCCTTCTTTTCTGATCATTCTGGGTGCTTTCTTCCAGAGAAGATGTTTTTGAGCATGACTACCAGCCTGGCCCGGGCTCCTGCTTCTTACAAACTGTTTTGAAATTTGTTTACATTTACCACGTCCATATTCCTTCAAACCAGCTAGAAATAGCATATGTTCCATCTCAGTCCATGGCATCCCAGACAAAAAACATAA
This sequence comes from Theobroma cacao, assembly GCF_000208745.1. Classification (NCBI taxonomy): domain Eukaryota; kingdom Viridiplantae; phylum Streptophyta; class Magnoliopsida; order Malvales; family Malvaceae; genus Theobroma; species Theobroma cacao. The sequence continues at coordinate 30,625,357 of NC_030854.1, forward strand.
AGAAAGAAAGAAAGAAAGGATTCTCACATTAACATCGATGCTTGCAAGTGTTCCACAATATAAATGCTTAGCTCGACTTATATTCTTCCAATATTCAATATAGTTCATTGATTTTTCCTTTTTATTTCAATTGCTTTGAGAACTCTTAATTGTTCTAAATTTACCAAATTTAAAATATTATTAATTAAATCAATAATAATTGATACACGATCTCATATCTTTGAATAGGGTCAAAACCTCCTTCTCCCAAACTTTTTTTTTTAAAAAAAAAAACACAATCCAAAAACAAGAATTAAAACCCACCCAAAAGTAAAGCAAAGTATACTTATCATGATGCGAGGCTGCTTAAAACATGGCTACCAAGTATGAACCTTACAACATATTTAATGAATAGGTATTAATTTTGGCAGGCAATATGGTTTAATTAGCTCAGCTAATTAACAACTGGTTAATGAATGCTAATAACATACATATATAAGATAGATGTTCATCTATTTTAATTGATTTGATGAAGAAAGAAAAGTGTCAAAACAACATAAAAAATAAAAAAGTCATACCAATTAAATATAGAATTATAGTACCTTATACCAATTAAACAGATTACAAGTAATTATCACAACACAAATTTAGTATCCTTTTTGCATTTTGTTAGATCAATGCCAAGGAGCATGAGGGCTTGCCCTTTACGTATTGAATTTTGGCCAGTTTTGTGCCTTTATTGCCAATGAGATTAAGGAATAAAAAATGATTGTGATTTAAATTAGCCCTTGTCCATGCAGGGTATAAATAAGACCTGATAATCCATTCAATATTTAACACATTTACGATGTAATCCAGCATTTTCTTGCAATCCAAACATGGAAATATTGATATCACAGAAATTAGTGAAACCCATAAACTGATCAAAGAGGAATTTGCATGGTTTGGATAGAGAAAATTTGGCTATGTCTAGCTAGAAATTTGGTGTATATGCGTCAAGTATATACTACAATTTCTGATCATTAAAATCACATGAACAAAATCTGTAGATCTTTGTTATGATAGTTGGAAACAAAATCACTAAAAATCAAGTAAAGAGATAAATTTAATCAGTAATATAATTATATCGTATATATTGATTATATGGTTTTTATATTCGATATATACTTTAGAGTTTTTTTTTTCATGTTCTTGCACATTATATGTTGCACTATACTAAATAAAAGTATAAATTACATCTTCACAAAAGTGAAATAAATATGTTATCGCTCAAATTGGAATTAAAACACCCGATTGGTATACATGTGCATTGACCATTTATAAAATCAAGTGTTGGACCATACTCGATTTGCCATGTGTAAATATGGTAATTATGAAGTCCAATGATTAGGAAAGTTTTATGTTTTGAGAGTTGTTGAAACTGTTGGAAAGTAGCGGAATTGGAGAATTGTAATTAGGTGTAATTGATAGAAGAAAATTAAAGAGTTTAAAATCAAATCATAGGTGGAGATTTGTTGAGTTTTGAGTTGATTGTAATTCAAAATCTTATTTGATTACAATTCTTGTTTGTGTATAATATTATGAGTATTAATCCTGCAGTTTTAATTTTCTTGTCCCATATTGAGTATTAATCCTATTCTATTTTAAACTTTTGTATTATAAAAGTGAATCTCTAATGAAGTACTATTTTTGAGAGTCCTAGAAGAATCATCTATCTTTTGCTCTAGTTAAAGTTAAAGTGGGTGTGGGTTAGTGTGTTCTTATAAGGTTATTGAGAGAAAGTGTACAAAGAGTCTATTGGGTTGGTTTGAGAAATTATAGAGAGAGGTATTATTATATTTTAATTTCTCAATAGTTGAAAAATTATTTCATATATAGGCTAGAGACCGAATCACATAAATTTGTGTTTTTTCATTTATTTAATTTCTCTTAAATTTATTTTTATTGTTTTTTAAACAATTTTCATAACATGACACTAGTTAACTTCACAAAAGTAACATAATCATGTCACCTACATCTACATCGAGATGGAGGGGAAAGTTGTCCATCGCAAACTGTGCATTCCTTTTTTGTAAAAAAACAATGGAAAAGGAAAATACGATGGTCAAAAGAACCCTTCAGTGCCTATACTTTTTAATTTTATTCAATTTAATTGCTATACTAAAATCGAAACGATTTAATCATTCGATTTTGAAAATTGCATCAATTTAATCCCTCCTCCTAACGGCATCTAATTTTATCGTTAAAGGATGACGTCAGTACTGACATCAACGATGACGTAAGTGTTTATGTGTCACATTTTGATGACGTGGTGTTTGAGATAATGATGTGGCACGCTACGTGGCATCGAGTGATAATGTGACAATGCCACGTGGCACTATACAATGACGTGGTAGTGCTAACGTGACATTGACATGCTGACATGTAGGTGCCACGTGGAAGATCAAAAAATTTTTCAAAAAAAAAATTTTTGCCACGTTATAAGGATTAAATTGAACAAAAATATATAGTACAAGGACTAAATTGAACAAAACTAATATATTGAGGGACTAAATTGAACAAAATTAAGATGTTGAGGGATTAAATTGAAAAAAATATTTAAAAAATATAAATATTTAAGTAAATTATTACTATGCTTATTAATAGGCCAAATATTTAAGTGTAAAAGATTTATAATGTTAAAAATATATATATAAATATTTTCTTACTTGATTATTTGATTCTAAAATATGTAAATTAATTTATATTTTTTACAAAAATTAAGTTTGAATACTCCTTCTACAAAAATAATTTTGAAAATAATTTCATACCTGAAGTCAAATTTAGATGAATAACTTATATTACATTAACATAAAATAATGTAAAATGACTAAATAAATTCTTTTTTCTTCTATTTATAATAGTATAAAAATTTGAAATTTATTTAACTTAATTTTTAACTTGAGCTAAAGTCAAATTAACAAAATATGTTGATTTAGTTTTTTTTTCAAAAAAAATGAAGAACGGAGATATAGAGTTAGCAATGATTATAAAAATAATTCTTCGTTTTGACTTGCTTAATTTGGACATGACAAATCTCTTATTACAACCATAGAATCTAAGCTCCACCATTTTAATTTTTTATTTATTTTTTATGTTTTTATTTTGTTTAATATTTCAAGTTATATTTTTTAAGTTGGAATTTCTTAGATTAAGAATTGCATTTATGGTTGATAAAGTTAAATATAATTCTAGATATTTGTATCATTTTATTTTATTAACAATTTTTTTGTAGATCCAAATTAATAATTTAAATTTAAATTTAGTAGAATTGATTGTGGTATTTGAGTTTAAATAAAAACATTTTATAAGAAATTTTTAGTAAATTTAAATAAAAAGGTAAATTAGGTAAGAGTTGAATAATTGCAAAAAAATGTGTATTTGTAAATTGTGAAAGTTGTGACTAAATCAATATATTTTTTTAATTTGAGTAAATTTAAATAAAAAGTATATTGGTTAAGAGTTGAATAATTTTAGAAGAATGTGCATTTACAAATTGTGAAAGTTGAAACTAAATCAAAATATTTAATCATTTTATATTATTTTATTTTAACAAAATGTAAGTTATTCAACTGAATTTGACTTTAGGTATGATATTTTCAAAATTTCTTTTATAGAAGGAGAATTCAAATTTAATTTTTGTAAAAAAGATAAATTAATTTACATATTTTAGAATCTAATAATCAAATAAGAAAATATTTATATATATTTTTTAACACCTTTTACATTTAAATATTTGACTTATTGATAAACATATATTTGTACTTTTCAAATATTTTTTTTCAATTTAGTCCTTTAACATTTTAATTTTGTTCAATTTAATCCCTATATTATATATTTTTATTCAATTTAGTCCCTATGACTTGATAGATATTTTTTGAAAATTTTTTTAATCTACCACGTGGCACTGACATGTCAGCATGTCAGTGGCACGTCAACGCTACCACGTCATCGTATATGCCATGTGGCATTACCACGTCATCACTCGATACTATGTGGCATACCACGTCATTATCTCAAACGTCACGTCATTAAAATGTGACACGTCAGTACTGACGTTACCCTTTAACGATAAAATTAGATGCAGAGATTAAATTGACGTAATTTTCAAAATTAAAGAATTAAATTGCTTCAATTTTGAGTACAATAATTAAATTGAATAAAATTGAAGAGTATAGGGACTAAAAGGGTCTTTTGACCAAAAGACAATCTACAGTTGGACCATAGATAAACTGTATGCCTCGACGTCGTGAGCGGCAAGGTTGAACCGTTTGAAATGCAAACTACACATTCATATTCACCCAAAACTGTCAAAAACCATACAATTGAATCACAGGGTTCCAGGTTCGAACTCCCCTTTCCTCAATTTTTAAAGTCACAAATTCTTAACACAATTAAAAATAAGTTGGTGACTTGCTATCACAGTCACAACCTCATTGCTGCTAATCTCACCGCTGCCATCGCACTTCTAATCTCAAACTAAAACATGAACGTTCAATTTGAAACAAAGATTGTATCTTTATAAAAAATAAAATAAATAAATAAATAAATATATTATATAATTTAAACAGATCTTGTCCATGGAAGATGTTGGTTGCCCATGAATCAATAAACAAAGAATGCTATCCCAACACTTCACTGTAAAGACAGTACAGACTGAAATACATTCACAGAGAGAGAGAGAGAGAGAGTACAAATTCTTGATTGATCCTCCCTGTAAAAATTTCAATGAAATGCAAATTGTTCTTATGGTGGAATAGAACTACAGTGCAAAATTACTTCCCCTATGTGTATGAACTAAAATTGAAAGAGAGAAGTACACCAAGAAGGCGAAAGCGAAAAGTACTTTACACAATGTGTTTTAAAAGTTGTATATGAGCGACTGCAAAACTGACATTAAGTAACCACTTTTTGAACTCCAGAGTATAACCAATGTGTGGATTTGTTTAAACCGAGGTTATTTGGGGCTTCTGTACAGTCTCTTCGCTGTAAAGCAACCTCCTCTTCTTTGAACCGTATCCTTGGTACTGATAAATGAGGCTGTGAAGGCACTGCCTGAGGCTTATGATATCAAATGTTTCTATAAATCTCAAATCTGTAGTCCTGGATTTGATGCCAGCAAAACGTTGATACTCCTCAAATACAGATGACAAGCACCAATTCTGCAATTTCCTCAAGCAACCAACAAGGCTACCTGTGCGATGCTGCATTAAGTAAAAGAAAAAAAGGTCAGAACTGCTATAATTTACAAACGAAAAAAATATATATACAGAAATTACAACGTAAACAAGAAAAACCAATCCTATGATGTCACTTCAAGAGAAAAACAACAAATTTCAGTCTTAAACCCATTAAGGTACTCATCTATTATTATAAACTAAGGGCACAAATGAGCTTCAAATCCAAATAAGATTTATTTTTCCTTTATCTTTACTCTTTCAACAAACCAACCAATCAGTGCACAAAAACCCATACTGTTGTTTCCACAAAACTTCCATGTAATTCAACTTTATAGTGTAGTTGATGCAAATTGATCAAGTATAGGTGTTTCTTATCAGCTAAGCTAAACTTTTAAAGGAAACTCATGCCTGACAACACACATGTATCATACATGCCTAATATCGACAAGCAAACACCCATTATGAATTCAGTTCACTCAGCAACGCTAACTTTACACAGGGAAGTAAGCACGTGTAATAGCTGAATTTGAACTATTACCTTTCCACGTTTGCAATGGATCAAAACAGGATGATTTCTCACATCTGTAAACAACCAAAAAAGACTCTTAGAAAACCATAAAGGTCAAACATGCTGGTAAGGAACAAAGAAGTGAAACTGAAAGACATGAATTCCATGGTTTATGAATTCAGTACCAATTAGGATCTTGAGAGCACCCCTGATGGAATTCTTGAGAGTAGCAACAGAAGGCTCCTGTGAATACAAAGGATTATAAACAAAAACATCAGCAAAAACAGAACCCCAATTCTCTATAGGGAACCAAAAGTACCATTAACAACAGAAATACCACATCCACACTTGGCAAAAAATTTCATTCAATTTTAAGATAAGATAAAATTGACTTTCTTGAATCATTAATGATTTATCAATTTTCAACATTGAACATTCTTCTTGACCGGCAAGTTGTTGAAATTGTTATCACCTAATAAGTCCAAGAATTAAACAATTAATATATTCTCAACCAAATTTCCATATGCTGGATAGTCTAACTCTGCACTTAAATCCTTCACCAATCAGTGATCCAAAACTCTTGTGAAATATTTAAAATTCCACAAAATTCTTCAAAACAAAGCTGTATTAGACTGGCAACTAATTTTGACTGTGTAAGTGATCAATTATTCAAAGACGCAAACTAATCAAATTCAATAAGTATATAACACTGATCAAAATATTAAGTATATATGTATAAAAAATTTATTTATAAAAGCTCTGTAAATTGCCATTAAAGCAGAAAAGAAAGCGTAGAGGGAAATACCGTTTTCCCTTCAATCCCGAATTGGAAAAGCCGGATATTATGAGATCGAAGAAACTCCAAATTTTCTTCTGGATATGGCTCTGTACACAAATATCTGCTCAAGTTTTACAAAAAAAAAAAAAGAAGAAATTATTTTCCAACTGAAAATGGCACATTCAGAATTCACTCGGCAAAGGTTAATTTCCTCCATTTTCAGAACACAAGATAAAACATGCATGTTAAAAATTAAGTATTTAACCCATTCAACCTGTTTCTTTATTATTACTTTTTATGTTCTTTCTTCTTTTCCCCTCTCAATTTTCTCAACAACCAAACAAAGAAAAGAAAAAGAACAAAAAAACTGAGATTTAATAAAAAATAAAGTATTTTTTTTACTTCTTAATTGTTCAGAAAACCAATGGCATTAACCACAAAAAATAAACCACCAAAAAGTGCAAAAATAATAGGAAAAAAAAACACCATTATCAATGCGACACAAAAACAGAAAGACTTCATTCGTTTCATTAATACAGCCAAAAAGAAGAAAAAAAAGAAAGAAACAGAAAGAACTTACATGATGGATCGAAGCTTTAAGGTTTCTAAGAAGGCGAAATTGCAGGGTTGAGGGAAACTAGATCTATAAATGCCTTCTTCAACCATCGAAAAATTAGCCGGCGGCTCCAGTACGACGTCGTTCTCTTCGTCTCCTTCTATAATGAACCCCATCTCTCCTCCCCTCGCCCTTGCTATCAAACTCTTTGGAATAAAAAAAAGAATTAAGAAAACCAACAACTAGAATGCAGCGATCATATACTTATGGAAAACGAAGAACAGCCTTGTATGGTTAATGGTTTTATAGAGACGGTTTCGGTTTAACTTCTTTTAAGCCTGAAAACGACGACGTGTTCCTTGTCGGTTAGGATTCTAGTAGTTCCATCCCTCTCCTTAACGAAACTCCTTTTCCCCGAGGGAATTGTCTGTCCTGGGTGGGGGGGGCGGGGGGGGGGTGCGGTGTGGGTTTGGTTTTTTTTTTTAATTTATTTTTAACAAATTAATTTGACCAAAAGGTTAAAAACAAAACGTTATGCTTTTTAATAAGAACTAGGGGTAAAAGTGGAAAAACAGCGGCGGCTTAAAAGCTATAGAAAGTCATTCGATTTAGAAGTGGTCTTCAGGACTGCCATGTGGACTTGGACTTGGACTTGGATTTGGATTTTGTGAATATTCTTTGAATGTTCTTTAATTCTCACATGTGATAATATCTCCTCTTTTTATTTTTCTTTATAATTTGATAAAAATTATTTACAGTGGGAGAATTTTTTAATTTTGGATAATTATAGCGGCAGAATTTTCTCATTAGAGAATATGAGAAAAAAATTATTAAAATATTATCCTATACATCCCTTTAAAGATTTTAAATTTTACTATTGAGATTAGAGGATTGATACGTGTCTTATTTAAATATTTATATAAAAATTAAAAATCAACATATGATAATTATCTAATTTTACTGGAAGAGTTTAAAAGTCTATCGTTCATGCATAAAATAATAATTCAAAAAAAATAAAGTGTTAATCCATTATTCAAAAGAGATAAATTAAGTGGGAAAAAACACTCTAATTTGTCAACGAGATCCTCCCTAAAATTGGGCTTTTGAGTTATTAAACTGAAACCAAGAAGAATCCCACTTCTATTTTGACTATTTTCTAGAAAATTGTTTAGTTTAATATTTTCAAATTTGAAGAAAATGAGGTGTTAATTTAAGTAGGATATTACTAAAGCCAACTTGTTTCTTTTTTTTTTTTATTTAAGGCGTGCTTTTTTTTTGTTATTATGCAGAAAAAATAGAAAGCAAAGGAAAAAAATAGTTAATTTGGTTCTCAAATTATAATGAAAGTATACATTTTGCACTTGAAAAAAAATTTGTAATTAGGTACTTAACTTTTTCAGTCAAATGTATGATATGTCAAAAAACACATAATCAAAATACTTGTCATGTATCTAAAAAAACCATATCTCTTTTTTCTTTCCATTTTAAAAATTTTCTAATTTTTTTTATTTTTGAATTAAAAATAAAATTAAAAAATTAAAAAAATATATCAAAGAGAGACTTATGGAAGAGAGAAAGAGAAAGGAAGTAAGAGAGGTTTTCAAAAATCTCACATCAAGCAAGTAGATAAATTTTAAATGACTTATAAATGATGGCGTTATATATCTCATAAATTAATCTTTTGAAAAAAAAATAATATTCCCGTGATAAATAATATCAAAATAAACTCAACTTGATTCAATTTTAGGCTAAGCACCTTCAGAAGGGAACAACTAGACACTTAGCACTTCGGGAAGAAAATAGATAAGGAATCCCGCCTGAATAATTCAAGGGACACAGGACAAATCCACTTAACTTTTGGTAGATTGACGTCAAACACCCCTTCCTCTTCCTTTATTTCCCTCTCTTCCCTTCCTATCTCTCCAATTTCCTCTTTCTTTCCCTTTTTTTTTTTGAATTTTTTCTTTTCAGTAAAATTTTATAATTTTTTTCATTTTTTGACCTTTTAATTTGTAAATTTTTATTTTTTATTCTCAAAATATATATTTTAAAAATATTTCTAAAAAATAAAAATAAAATAAATTTTTTAAACACGTAACACTATTTATTTATTTAGGCAAATCTAGTCTAAACTATTGCTAAAGCATCTACTCGAAGATAAGATGAAATCTCATATGGAGGAGATATAAATGTATATAAACCTAAATTAAGATTTTCATAATGTGTTATCATCCAATCAACACATTAATTAATTTCATGATGAACGTGAGAAATAAAACATTCCCAATCTCTCAAAAAAGTAAATTTTTTATTTTTGAAATCAAGTGACCATTAAGATCCAAGTGTAGAGCAGCATTTGTACTTGAAATTTTTTGAATAGCAAGTAGGGAGTCTGACTCAACTTGTACTCTTCTATATTCCTTATTGCAACATAGTAATAAACCTTAATAAATGGCTCATAATCTCTTAGCACTGCCATCCACATTTAATTTAACAAAATTTGAATTCGGTCTCAACCAGCTTACTGCGAGCTCCTGTCTTGATCTCTGATGTTCTGGACCCATAGCATCCCAAGCTTGCACCATTTTATTGATTGTGTTTAGACACAACTAACGAAATTAATTAAAAGTTCAAATTGATTGACAAAAGTATATTTCAAGTACCTAAATAACAATTTTTTTCTTCCAATACCAAGGCAATTATTTTACAATAGTTCAAATGCTAAATATATAATTAATTAAAAAGAACTTTGTTTTAATAAAAAAATACAAAAATATTTATGTTGAGTAATTTATAGCAAAAGTATAATTAATTTAGGCTTGATTCATGGCTTTTTTTGTGTTTGCTCATATACCATTTACAAAAATTTGTTTTCGCTAACTATTTGATTTTACTTTTAAAGTAGCGAAAGTCAAAAAACGAAAGCCACTATATAATTAACCGCGAAACTCAATTTCTCTTCCAAAAGAAATAGAGTTTTCCTTGAAAAATGATTAAAAAATAGTCATCACCAGTATATTTTATCAAAGACTGACAGACGATTTGGTCAAACAGAGGTTTCGGGTTTGTCAAATCAGACTTTTCTGTGCAAGATTTTAGGTGCTTCTTCCAGAAAAGTAGGATAAGGGTGTTTGTTTTTCATGTGAAAAGGGACAGCGTATCAATCACGTCGCTTTGGGTCATAAAATTATATTTATTCATTGATATTCCAGAGTTAAAGTTTCTTAAATAGGTGAAACAACTGTGTTAGTGTATTTTTAAAATTATATCTCTTTATATGAAAAATTATAGATAAAATATTGTGTTTTTTTATATGAAATATTGTGATTATTTGAAAGTCACATCAATTGAAAAAATTATGTCACATGGTGTGACTTTATTATGACTATTAGATTGAATATGATTTTTTATATATAAAGTGACATTTAAAAAAATATTTTTAAATTAAAAAATTATAAGATAATTGAAAAATACTATTGTTTAAAAGTTTTGATTTGAAAAGTAATCTTTTTATATTACTGGAGAATTTTTTATTTGAGAGATTTATTCTTTTATATAGTCTTTTTTTAATTTTTTTTTTAAGGATCAGAAAACTTCTTTTTATATTATTTGCTTTACAAGCAAGTCATTTGTGTGTATATATATATGTCTTTATCTTATTAATGAAGAGTAGGATTTTTCTAACTCTATTCTTTTGAGTAATTTTATTTTCATAGTATCAAAGCAGGTTACAAACCTTGTTTTTAAAAAAAAATGGTAGGAGATGATGTGAATAATGACAAAGGCAAGAGTATTGAAGAATTTATGGAGATTAAGAGTGCTAATCAAAGTAAGTTCATTGACGCCATTTCTTCATACTACTTGTATTCGTTTAATCATCCAGGCCTGATTTTTGTAAAGCATTTCTTAGTAAAAGTAGAGATAATTATTTCACATTGAGACGTAGCTTTATGAACACGCTCTATTCCAAAAACAAAGCAAGTTTTATGGATGAAACGATAAAAAACCAGATGTTGATTCTCTGGATTTACAACTATGGATACAATGCAATGCAGTGGTTCTTTCATGGTTTACAAATGCACTAGCTAAAGAGCTTCAAGGTAGTGCTACTCATGTTGAAATTGCAAGAGAAATATGGGTAGATTTGGAAGAAAGATTTATGCAAGGAATTGCCTCGAAAGTCTACAAGTTAAAGCGCATCATAGCTTTTTTACAATAAGAGAAATCCTCGATATCGTGCTATTATGGTAAATTAAAAATCATTTGGGGTGAGTTACAGGGTCTCAATCCAATCCCGTCATGCAAATGTGGATGTACCTGTCGTGTAGCGAAAAGGATGAAATCTATCAATGAAGAAGAAAAGGTTTTTGATTTTTTGATGGGACTTGATGAAGTATATTCAATTGTACGATCACAAATATTGAGTGTTAACCCATTGCCAAATCTTGGAAGAGCTTACTCCATTACAGCACAAGAAAAGAAGCAACGTTCGGTTGCTACAACTAGTGCACCCATCATTGAAGCTACTGCCTTATTGACTAAAGAAAATGATTTGCGACAAAAAAAAAAATGATGATGGGAGTCGTAACCAATTTCCATCTTGTATCCATTGTGGGAAGACAAACCATAGCAAAAAATATTGTTTCAAAGCGATTGGTTTTCCAAATTGGCGCAAATTTGGAAAGAGGAGCGGTAAACAAACTAATAGTGATCAATCGCATTCTCGAGGAAATGAATGGGACAGTAGCATAGCGACAAGCATGTCTTTAAGAGCTGCTTGTGCTGCCACAGTGGATGGAGTTGGATCGCCTATCCCAAGTTTGAGTTCTGCACAACATCGGTAGCTATCTGCAAACATGACAACCTCCAACGCTTTTGGTAAGAGAAATGATGAATAGGTTGTAGATATAGGAGCCACAAATCATATAACCCATAATATAAACTCTTATCAAATGTGGTATCTCGACTTGATATATCATTAGTACAAATTCCTAACGATGAAACAATAGAGGTTCATCCTTTGGGCCAAGTTGCTTTTGAAAAAAGATTAATCCTTGAATGAGTCCTTGAGGTTCTTGATTCTTGTTTCAATTTATTGTCTGTTAGTAAATTGACACATGTTTTACATTGTATGGTAACCTTTTGGCCTTTAATTTTTTTTTTGATTCAGAACTTACTGTCGTAACGTGCGGGTCCAGGAACCCGACCGCCAGACGCGATGTGAAAACTCTAAAAACTAGGAGTCTCCACCAATCTTTTTATTAGATGCGATTGGTCACCTATTGACTCGATTCTAATCGATGAAGCCTTAAATTAATTTTAAGCCCACAAAAAAAAAACTTTAAACTGGTATACGTTTTTCTAGATCTAAGTTCGGGAGTACGATTACACCCGAGAAAGGATTAGCACCCCCGGGATGCTCGTTCCATGAACGGTACCATTTTTAGATTATCCTATTAGACTTTTATTATATTTTCTTAGTTATGATTCTCTTATTTTATCCTTTATTTATCCTAAAATGGAATGCAAATGTGAAGTAAGATGAAATGCATGGCGTGAGATAAAAATGTCGGACGAATAACCTTTTATCGAGGATATTTTCTCGAATACGCCCACATACTGGTGGGACTCGAGATATTCTCTCACCTAGGGAATTATCCGAGAAACTCGTCCTTACAAATTCGACAAATAATTCCCGTCATCGGGGTCATCATACGTTTTCTTTTTAAAATAATATTTTTGTGCATAATGAACCTAATTCGGATAAAAGCCTTTTATTAAAGATGTTTCTCGAGCCCTCCCATCATACTGGTAGGACTCGAGGACATCTTTTCACCTAGGACACTTTTCGAGAAATACCCGCCTTCGTAAGATCCTCGAAAGATCCCATCATCGGGGCTTACACTCGAAAACAAAAATATTTATATGCAATGATATGCATGATGCAATATATATGTACATACCATGCTAATACAATTGTCCATTTTTTTATTATTAATTATTACTTTCATTTTATTTTATTTTTTATTATCATATTTTCTATTTTATTTCTAATTGTTATTTTTTTATACTTTACATTTTTTATTTTAAGTGACTCTTATATTTTCCTTTTATTATTAGATAAATTGTTTATGATTCCATGTTACTTTAATGAATAACAATTTTATTTTTTTTTATTTTTTTATTATACTATTTCTTATATTTTATATATTTTTATTATTATTATATTTTTTCATAAGCAAACTTTTATTAAAGCCTAAAATCTTATTTTATATATCTATATTTAATTTTTTTTTTTATCTTTGTCTTCACATTTTTTTATAATATTTATTAATTCATAGTTTGTGCCACTTGAGATTTAATGCTTAATTTTAAATTAGTTGTTGTTTTAGATTTTTTATTATATTTTTTGTAGTGTCTACACTTACCTTCGAGGAAGCCGATTAGAGTGGGTAGACAGCGAAATGCTCTTTATTACTTGGAACCGATGAGAGGGAAGAGGGCATTGATAGCTAGCGATTCGGTTAATGCAAGTTCATGGCATTGATGCTTGGGGCATCTACCAGTAAATCGCATTTGTTTCGTTCCTAATTTATCTATTTCTTTTGATTGCAAGAAGACTTTGTTTTGTGATGCTTGTTGTAAAGCAAAACAAACACGATTATCTTTTCCCATCAGTATAAATAAGACTATGCATGCCTTTGACTTAGTACACTGTGATATTTGAGGCTCATACAAAACAAAATCATTTTTTAGATCTCACTATTTTCTAACCATAGTGGATGATTTTAGTCAAACAACATGGGTCTTTCTCATGAAATACAAGTAAAAAATCAGAACGTATCTACTGTAATTTTTTAATTGGGTTTATATATAGTTTAACTTGAGAGTTAAAATTCTACGGACAGATAATGGCTTCGAATTTACTTATGATGATTTAATGACTCATTATTTTGATCATGGCATAGAACATCAATCTAGCTGTACAGACACACTGCAACAAAATGGAGTTGTTGAGCGAAAGCATAGGCATCATTTAGAAGTTCCACGAGCATTAAGATTTCAAGCTCATCTTCTTATTTCGTTTTGGGGTGAATGTGTTCTTACTGCCGCATACTTGATCAACCACATGCCACTCATTATTTTACAAAATAAAACTCCTTATGAGGTTTTACTTAGAAAAAGTCCCACATATGATTATTTAAGAAGCTTTGGATGTCTTTGTTATGGGCATATAATTAACAAGCCACGTGACAAGTTTGCTCCATGTGCTAAACCAAGTGTTTTTGTTGGGTATCCTAGTGGGCAAAAGGGATATAGAATTTATGATCTTGAAAGTAATAAGATTTACGTTTCGCGGGATGTTTATTTTTTGGAAGCCATTTTTCCATTTACAGATTCCTAGGCAGCAAAATTTGTACAATCAATTGATTTGGGTTGGACTACTGAATTGGATAATCCATCCAACCATGTAGTGCCCAATGTCACTGAACTTAGGATTAACGAGTCATCTACAAGCATCAACCCAACTACAAGCACAATTGGACCTGCGTCTCATAACCATAGGCTTGCAATAGACGAACCCATGTCGCAAGCTATTGCACATGAGTCTACTCCAATTGGGTCCACCTCATTCACCAATTCGCATGAGTCCTTTTCACTTGCCAGTGCTTAGTTAAAGTCAATTAGATCCGATTTGTCAGCAACAAAAGCTTCCTCGTCTGACTTAATTGGTTCTAACTTTGTTAATGAGTCTGAAAATATTATTTCAAAAACTCTTATTATTTTAGGCAAATGACAATTGCAAGTTTCACACTCCTTATTTGATTATGATTATATTTTACCCCCTCTCTCACGCTTCCAAGCATCCGTCGATCCCATCTCTTCTTTCGGCCAACTCAAGTTACATCCTCTTTCACAATTTATTTCTTACTCTAAATTTTCTCCCAATCACATTGCCTTCTTAGCAGCCATCTCATCCATTGATGAGTTGAAATCATTTTTTCAAGCAGTCAAACATGCACATTGGAGGGAAGCCATGGTGAAGGAAATTTTCACTTTGGAGGCAAATCATACTTGGACTTTGCAACTCTTACCCCCTAATAAACGGGCTATTGATTCAAAATGGGTTTACAAAGTCAAATATCAACCAGATGGAAGTATTAAGCATTATAAGGCGCAACTTGTTGCTAAAGGTTACACTTAAATTGAGGGTGTTGACTTTCATGAGACCTTTTCTCTTGTTGCAAAATTAGTCACTGTACATTGATTGTTGACACTTACTTTGATTAAGCATTGGGAATTACATCAACTAGATGTGAATAACGCATTTTTTACATGGTGACTTGGAAGAAGAGGTCTACATGAAGATCCCGCAAAGGTTTGCTAAATAGGGAGAGCAGCGGGTTAGTCGATTACGGAAATCTATATATGGACTCTGTCAAGCATCTCGAAATTGGTATCATAAGTTTACCACTTCTCTTCTTGCCATTGGTTTTTGTCAATCACAAGCAGATCACTCTATGTTCACTTCTTTTTGTATGAGGGTATTT
The DNA here is from genome assembly GCF_000208745.1 of Theobroma cacao. Lineage (NCBI taxonomy): Eukaryota > Viridiplantae > Streptophyta > Magnoliopsida > Malvales > Malvaceae > Theobroma > Theobroma cacao. The sequence continues at coordinate 30,640,949 of NC_030854.1, forward strand.
TTTATTGTAATTCTCATATATGTTGATTATGTCATCATTATGAGAATAGATTATGATCGCACTTCTCGGTTGAAACTTTATTTGGATGCAAAATTTTACATCAAGGATCTTGGCAAACTCCAGTATTTTCTTGGAATTGAAGTGGCACATTCTGCAGCAGGTATTGCACTAAGCCAACGTAAGAATGTACTTGATATCTTAGCCAAGAGTGGTCTCACAAGCTGTAAGCCGGCCAACTTTCCCACTGAGCAACAGCACAATTTTTCACTTGACTTTGGTGAAATTTGCATTAATCTAGGGCATTATCGTTACCTAACTGGTCGTTTACTTTATCTCACCATCACCCATCTAGACATCAGCTATGCAGTGCATATTCTTAGCTAGTTTATGCATGCCCCACGACAACCGCATCTTGATGCTACTCATAAAGTGTTGCGTTATCTCAAAAGAACCCCCAAGATAAGGCATTTTGCTTCCTTCGAATAGTTTACTATCTTAGCAAGCATATTGTGATGATGATTGGACAAGATGTTCGACGACACGCAGATCCACTACTGGTTATATTATCTTTCTTGGGTCTTCTCCCATCTCATGGCAATTTAAGAAAGAAATGGTGGTTTCTCGTTTTTTCACTAAAGCTGAATACAGAGCCATGGCCGCCGCCATTAGTGAAATCATTTTGCTGATATAAATTTTACGAGATCTTAGAGTGACACATACTACACTGATTCCCTTGTTCTGTGACAATCAAGCTGCTATTCACATTGTAGCCAATCCAGTCTTCCACGAACGAACAAAGCACATATAAATAGATTGTCATTCCATCCTGTAGCTCATTCAGTCACAAACTATTGTTACTCGAACTATTTCGTCACAAAACCAATTGGCTATATTCACTAAAGCACTTGGGTACGATCGATTTCATAAACTATTGGTCAAGTTAGGCATTCTACTCTTCATGCTCCAACTTGAGGGGGAGTATTGGAGGATTTTTTATTTATGAGATTTATTCTTTTATATAATCTTTCTTTGTTAATCTTTTTCTTTACTTGCACTACAAGGAAGTATATGATTAGAAAACTTCTTTTTATATTATTTACTTTACTTGTACTCCAACTAAGCCATGTATATATATATATATATGTGTGTGTGTGTGTGTGTCTTTATCTTGTTAATGAATAGTAGGATTTTTCTGACTCCATTCTTTTGAGTTATTTTATTTTTCACATATTGTAACTCAAAGGTTTTGCTTTATAGAATGAAAAATTGTTTTTTCATAAGTAATTATTGGAACAATACCTTCATCCAAAGATTTTATCTTGTAATAGGCATATGTGTCTTTAAGACTTACAAGTATCTTGATGAAAGGGTTGTATCCTTAAAAAGAGACACTAAGAAGTCTATATAAAGTATTTGCTATCAACCTTTTTCACACACCAAACAAACAAGATAAGAATAAAAAATCAACAACAAAAGAAGTGTTATGTGTTGAATAAAAATTAAAAAAATAAATATAAACACTTGAGATCCCATCTAAATTCTTTATAATCTACTTATTGCAAAACGTAGACTCTAAAGCCATACAAGTTTGCAATTCTCGATTGTGTCTAAGGTCCTACTCTCATAAATGTAAGACAATAGATTTTATTTTATGCCTAAGCTATCCACGTAATTTCACGTAATTCCTCTTTGCACATTGAATAGTGAGGCTGAAATAAATCCTAAAGGATAATGCCAAACAAAAGAAGCAAGAAATTCATCCTACTTTTTGGTTAAAACTTTTTGTTCTCAAAGGTGGGCGCTTAAAGTTAGAGTACAGGTGCATAAAACCTCTAATCTTCACCCATTAATTTAGACCGGCTATTGACTTTTTAGACAAAACTCGTCATTTTTATATTTAAATAACATTTATGAAATATACGCTTTGAATTTTACTGATTTTTATTGAATTTCAACTAAATCTCATTTGTGCCAACATAGCACCTACCCTATCAGCAATACCATCTTGTGATTGATTATGAAAAGTGAATGATCAATGAATCGGTGCAAGAAATGATATGCACTTATTATCAATATATATTGTAAATAAATATTTTATAATGGTACGGTTTGTTTCCATAATTTAATTTAAAATTAATTAATAATAAGTGAAAATAATTAATTTTATATTTAAAGACTTATAGTATCCTAAACTTGATATATGCTCGTTAATATATTAACGTAAAGACGTTAATCTATTATTTCCCTTCAAATTAAATTTTTTCACTTCCACTGTTTTAGTGATTGTGTTACATCCAACGTCCTTTTTAACTTTTCTCGAACCTATAGTTATTCTACACTTAAAAGGCTTTGTATTTATTCACCTTTGCTTGTACGTAAGATTGTGCATCACTCAAATTTAAATAGAAATGTTAGGTCACCTCCCGTAACAGTTTAATATTTTGAAATAATCGACCGATCTTTAACAATTTCTTTAATAACTCTAGAAATTTATTTATCAAAAAAAAAAAAAGCTGATCTAGACTCTAGACATTCAATGGTGACTTTTTTCATTGCCTTCTTGACATATATTATTTGGCTAAATCTACAAATGAAATAGGTAGAATTGTTATTTTGAGTCTAAATAATATTAAAAAAATGAGTTTTTCGATATCCAATATCTAATAACTTTTTAAAATTGCATAACTAATTAATAATATAAACCTACCAACAGTAACTCAATCTCAGTTAACCTTATTAATTTTATGTATATATTACACATTCTCTTCCTCTTTTGCTGGGATTATTTGCCTTCATGGTTGTGGAAGTAATCAAACTCATACTTCTCTTACTCACGTTTGATATGAGGTTGAATTCTTTGACCTTATAAGGCACTAAAATTTTTTTATTATTTCGCAAGATGGGGTAAGCCTATGTGTAAATGCCACATAAGCCATTAACATCTCACTTGTCTCTTGTTTTCTGTTTCATTCTTTTTCTCCTTTCCCAGCCGCCCACGCCTTTATGTGATATTCATCCGTGAAGCTATCATGCAAGACTAAAATGTTATTAAGAAAAGAAAACAAATTAATTTCTAGTAAGAATAAAAGGAAGTCTCCTTGTGCATTTTTATTTCTTGACAGATGATGATTACCTACCCTTCACATGAGAAGGAAAATTTTCTCTCTATTTGGGAGGAAATGTAAACTTTGTTTAGAGAGAGATGATGTCATGCCTCCTTTGGGAACATTTTTTTTTTTTTTACTTCATTTGATGTTTCCTTTTAGTATTTTCTTGTAATTTTGTGTTACTTGTTTTTAATATTAACATGATTCTTGCTATTAGATTATTTATTTTTGTTATTAAGATTTAGAGTTAGGGTTTAGGTTTTAGGAATTAAAGTTTTATTAATCCGACACCGACCCTAGTCTTAGCCTTTCTCAGGACACCTTCCCTTCGTTCCTTGGCTTAGCAATAATTACTAATCATGCATGTCGACGTGGAATTTAGTTGGACAAATTACCCTATTCTAATAATAGAGTTAATTTGGGAAACAAGTAATCTTGTCCTTCCCAATGACGATGTTTTGTGTTTAAAACATATTAGGAAAAAAAAAAAAACTCTTTTCACCTGTTTAGTTAAACATATTAATAAGTTCGGTTTTGTGCTTTCAGTACAAATGAGGATGTTTGGGGCGGAGGGATGTTACATTACTAAGGCAAATAGGGTCAAGCATTGGTTGTTATATTACTAAGTTAGTTAATAAGTGAGAAATTAAAGTAATTATTCCAACAAACTAGACATGTCCAAAAACGTGGCCTCTCTTTGGGTTACAAGGGAGTAGGGTGTTAATTAGTGACGGAAATTTCCTTTTTTTTTTCATTATTTAGTGACCAATTTTGGGGTATGGGAGAGAAAATTTTTTGTTACAGATGAGACATTCTCTGATAGAGGGTGTGAGCCCTACTAGTGAACTAATCTAGGCTAGGCAAACATACACCAATGATATTATGTAATAACCTATAAAGATGCTATACCTTGAATTATTGATTTAATCAAACTAATATAATGGTAGTAGTTGAATTGGTGTCATGTTAACTTGACACCTTTTTAAAAATTTAGACAGCCATATGTGACTTTGAGTGTTATTTTACATGTTCTACATTACCTAAAATTTATAATTTACCAAATCAATCTTACTAAATTGACCAATTACATTTTGTGTAATCAACTATTGGTCAATCTTTCAAAATTTTTATGCAATGTACGCCCTTGGCCTTTGAGGAGAATTATAATCCAATCCAAAAACAAATCAAGAACTAATTTTTTTTTTATAAGCAATAAGAACTGATTATCAATGTTGCAATAACAGGAGATAAATTGTGAATGCACAAAGCATACACACAATAGTTTGGATAAGAGATAAGATGTTGGTAGCATTTGGTCCAAAGAAAAGACTGTGCATCAAGAGCCACAGGCCACATAGCCATTAAACACAATCTCATTCATGGACTGCACTTAGCCTCTCAAAAACCTTATATCGCCTCTTCTCTCCTTCCATTGTCGTTACCAATCTTTTTACCTTGTTTGAAAGCAAAGCCATGGCAGCTGCTTCTCCCATGGCTAGCCACCTAAAGTCCAGCTTCACTTCACCAATTTCAAGGGCATTGGTCTCACCCAAGGTTCCCTTTGCCTCTCCACTTAGAGTCTTGCCTTCTAGGAGGCAATCTTCCTTCACCATCAGAGCCGTCCAATCTGAAAAGGTATGTTAATGTTAACCTATTTATGAATTTGAATATATATATATATATATATATATATATATATATATATATATATATATATATGTGTGTGTGTGTGTTTTCTTTTTGAAAAGTTATTTGAACTTTAGAATTTAAGAATAGCACAGTATACTAATGGGAAATTTTAACCCTCTTTGGTTTAAAGAACAAATATGGACCACAAGATAATGGGAAATAGTCAAGTATGGTCTCCTATCCATAATGGATAATTCCCCTTGGAATTTGCAATGCTCAAGTTATCCCCTTTGATTTCAGCCGACTCTTTCCACTACGTCTAGCCACTTTTCAAAGTAACGATAATGCAATATTTTTTTTATATATTTTGTTGGGATTTTACTTAATAATTAGAATAAATTAACTTGCACATGGTGCGCATATAATTGAATTTATATATAATCTAAAAATTTCAAGGCATGAATTCTCTTAACCATTGAAAACAAAAAAGAGAAGCTTTCGTTGGCCTTACCCAGAACCTTAGGAGTCCCTTTGAATTCCATGAAGTCGATGTCATATTCATGCCGAATTCGAAGTGTATCATTTTTGAAACCTAGTTAACCAATAATAAAGCAATAACCCTTATATAAAAGGGACAGTGGAAAAATGATTAATTATGCAATCTTTGCAGTCATTTGACCAACTGAGAGACAAGATCAATAAAGGGTAATGATAAAAATGATCAAGAGCAGTTAATTCAAAACCACGATGCTAGACAGATGGGCAATTTGGCGGCCTCCGAATTCCATTTCTTTGGGCAAAATGTGCTGGAAAGTGAGAAGTCAAGCTTGGTGTACAAGCATTAAGCATGTGGGTGGCCATTGAATATAATTTGTTACCCACGTAAAGGTCCCAAGGCAACTTGATCTTGTTTATATTTCACTTCACTAACCCCACACACCACTCACTCACTCTCTTTCTCATTACAAAAAGTATACCTTTAATGGAGGAGGATTTTGACCTCTAAATTTTCTTCTTCTTCTTCTTTTTATTATTTCTTGAAAAAAAGATGCTTGTCTCTAAGGGAAAGTAAGGTCAATGCTCGAGCTTATTGATTATGACTTATACCATGTCATATGATCCAATTGGCTGAAAAGGCATGCACCATGCTTAAGTGCTCAACAGGTAAATTGACTCGCCCATAAGATTTTCCCGAGATTTCGAAAATGTGGATGGGTAGAGATGTGGCATGATAGTTTAGAGACGACGTTTTCTAGGTCACAAGCAATATTGTCCACTTGGAAGGCCTTGTCTTTTTTACTATATTTTATTAAATTTGTTTGCTTCTGGGAAGAAAGCTTAGGACTAAATGTGGCTTGGTCTGGTTTTTTCAGCCAACGTACCAAGTAATTCAGCCCATCAATGGTGACCCATTTATTGGAAGCCTAGAAACCCCAATCACATCAAGCCCATTGATTGCTTGGTACCTCTCCAACCTCCCGGCTTACAGGACAGCAGTGAGCCCACTTCTGAGGGGAATCGAGGTGGGTCTGGCCCATGGATTCCTCCTTGTAGGACCATTTGTTAAGGCAGGGCCTTTGAGGAGCACCCCCGTCGCTGGGGGAGCAGGAAGCCTGGCAGCTGCTGGTCTTGTGGTTATACTAAGCATTTGCTTGTCAATGTACGGAGTTGCATCGTTTAAGGAAGGAGAGCCATCCACCGCACCTTCTTTAACCTTGACTGGGCGGAAGAAGGAGCCAGACCAGCTGCAAACAGCTGAGGGATGGGCTAGTTTCACTGGAGGATTCTTCTTTGGGGGAATTTCTGGTGTCACGTGGGCCTACTTCCTCCTTTATGTCCTAAACCTTCCTTACTTCTTCAAGTAGAGTTTTTTCTCCTTTTCAATTCTCTTCTGAAAATCAATGTATGTACGTTTGATATTATATGTTTCAAGTAGATGTTTACATTGTAACAATTCAGACTTGATATAGCACTTGTTATATCTTTTGCTTACAGCTTTGGTCTATTTCGATGTAGAGTATCAATTCTTCATGCTAGTTTACTAATTTGAAGATCGTTTATGATATATACATTGAAGACTGTTTAACTATAATTATAAAATTTACTTGTAAATATAATCTCACTAAAGAAAAAGAGTTAAACAAATCAATCCTTAACTAATTCTATAATCGTATTGATTAATTTGCATGCAGCGCCAGAGCAACGTTCCTAATGATCATATGTCTTCTCAACCATACGTGGGAGAAGAGTCAATCAAAATTTAATTTATTGCGACGAGGTGTGGTGTTTTTTTTTTTTTTAAGAAAGAGATTCGAACTTTACTTTTTTAAGTAAAAGAACATATACTAATTAATGAGTTAAATGTTTGGGTACTACAATGAGATATGATTATTCTTTGCTATGTGCATTTCCCAACCACAGTTTGTTAGCAAAGTAGGTTTCGATATTTATATTATTAATGTTTTATTTTTATAAAAAAATAAATAAAAAAATATTAACCAAATAAAGTATTAATTATTTAGTAAGTTTAAGATATAGGAGAGGAATTATGTTATTGGACATTTTATTTTATAGATTATTAAACTACACATCTGACGATGAAATTTTTGAATTACAGCACATGGTTATAGAGTTAACACAATAATTATTATATTAATTTGACTCTAGATAAATTTTTTTGATCGTATATATAATTTTGTTTGCACTATTTTATAAGAATTCCTTGGTCTTCTTTTTATATGCTGTTTAATTTTTAATTTTTCTTATTTATTGTAACAATAGAGTTTACTTTAATTTTGGCTGATAATTGAATTCTTACTATTTGTTTAATTTTGGCTGATAATCCTTTTGTATTTTTGCTGTCTTATTAAACTTTTTACTAATTTAATTTTGGTTGTGTACCAAAATAAGTTTTAAGATTTTGTCAGTACTTAATATGAGAAAATCAAGGAGATATATAATATAGTTTATACTCAAAAATCATGTCAAAATAATTTCACTTTAACTCACTGATAAAGAGTAATCTATTCAAACACAAACCCTATATATTAGCCTTAAATTGAGGTAAATTGATGCCATAGTCTATTAGGTGACTAGGGGACGTTACATTTTTTTTTTCTTAATTATCGTGAAATTTCCTGAACAATATTGGGTCAACATATATCAATTAATTTTCTTTTTGCTTTTAAGTTTTAATTATATTATATGTTATCATCGTGTTTGTTTTTATATAAAAAAAAATTAAAATGCATCCTGAATTGAAAGAGTTGGATTCAAATTCGGTATTTTTCCTTCTTAAATTGAAAATGTTAGATTCGAATCCGGTTTTTTTCTAAAAATAAATAATTTTGTCTTTAATAAGAAAAATCGTATTAGGAAGGAGAATTGTTTTAATGAGAAATAAAATTTGAAGGAGAAGAAAGAAAAATTGAAGGAGAGATATTAATGGGATACTCTCCTATTTATACTAAGATGATAGAGATAACCTCAAATATCTCTTTCTTCTACCATCACCTTCAAGTTTTCTGTGTCCTATTCTCTTCTCTATCCTCCTTATGTCAGGCAATATCTTTGATAACTATTGTCAGGTATGGGAAGTGGACGAGACAAGAGTTGAAGATGAGTTGCTGGAGAGCTCTATTTTCTCCATTGATGTTCATGCTTCCTTCACCTACCCGAACCAAGATTGCGACGACGAGGAAGACGACCTTGACATCGAGTGTTACGACAGTGTAACTATACGAAGGACTCACGAGGTGCAATTCGATTACATGAATAGCGATCCTCGTTCTGCCATTCGCGACATGCTTGTTTCCATGCACGTGCCGGTCGAGGACTTCATGATCGCTGAAATATCAAAATGTGCTGGTCGCATGTCAACCAAAGACTGTTACAAGAACCGAAAGGTTTTGAGGATGTGTGTGAGTATTGATGTTATGGTTGGTGAATTGCCATTTCCTATTGATAAGCCTACGACGACGCCTGCGAGTAAGGAAGCAATCCGAAGGTTGGAGAAGGTGGTGATTGAAAATCCCATGGCTTGTGCAATTTGCTTGGATGATCTCTCGATCGGTTCTGAAGCCAAACGGATGCCTTGCTCACATTTATTCCATGGCCGTTGCATTGTTCATTGGCTAGGGATGAGTAAGTTTTGTCCAATTTGTCGATTTGAGATGCCCAGTTGATTATAATTAGGACTGTGTAAGAGTGATGTTTTCTTTGATTTACTTGTGTGACTGTTATATTTCCATTTCCTTCCTGGGATTGTCAATCATTTCATGATTATGTATAAATTCTTGTTTGGATTAAACCATATTTGAAGGAATTGTGGAGTTAGCATTAATCAGTTAAAAGTAGTCAAAAGTATTTTATCCAAATGCTGAGTATGTTTTCTTTTACCACATAATTACAAACCATGAAATTGTATTTTTAGCACTTAAATTTTATACATCCACCATGGAAGTTTTTGTAACAACTACAAGACAAACAAGGGGAGAGAACCCCATTACAATTTTAACTTTTGTTGACAGTTAAATATACCTATTAGCATCACCAACACCCACTATTATCCATTCTGGTGTAGACAATCCAGTCTCACCAGCATAGCAATCATGATCTCTTAGGCGCCTTTTTTTTGTCTAATTAAGTAGAGGCTTGAACAAGAGGTGAGGCAGCTGCTGCCTGTTTTTCCATGGGGAGTTCACACTGTCCCGAAGGAACAGAGGGGAAAGTGAAAAGCTCATGAGGAGAGAAAAGATTTTCCCAGCTGCCCATGCTGGGGCTGCTTGATGCAGAGCCATCCAATCCTATGTGTGTCACATGCTTCACATCTGTTGGGAATCCTATTTCCATTTCTTTCTCCGAGTCTTCCTTGTAGGCTGACCAGTCAGATAGCCAAAAAAAGAGAAAAAAAGAATGTGATTAAGAGCAAGAAATATAATGTCATTCAAAGTTAAACCACAATGAAAATATTCACAAAGGGATACATGACAATCGAGCATGAACATGGCTCTTGCTCAACTTATCATCAGACCTTGAAACCTGTTGGAATAATGGTGTAGAATTTTGAGTTTGTCTAGTACTTAATCAAAATTGTAAAGTACTTATCGAAAGTGGCACTTAATTTTATTACTAAATCCATTAAATACTGGCAATAACTAATTAATCAAATTGAGTAGGATAGTTAGCATGCATGTTTGGTCTAAGCATCAGAAGAAAGGCAATGACAAGTGACACAGAACAATATTGGCTAGACTTACCAAATAATTGAGAAAAGGTCTTGAAACTCTTGCACAGCCTATGAAACCCAGTTGATATGTCAGGCTTTGGAAGGGGCAGGAATTTCAATGAATACTTCATGCTTTCATTCGATAAACTTTCTTCGTCTTCCTCTCGTTGTGCTTCTACAAGAAGTACAACTAAAAAAGCCTAATTAGTCTCCACTAAGAGAAACCAAATGCTAAGAAAGAAGAAACAAGAAAAAGGAAATAAAGAAAGAGACTTGTTGCAGTTGGATTGGTGTCTGCAGGCTTTGATCTTCTAGGCTGCTGCACAGCTACAGCCACACTTGATTCAGAGACGCAACCAACTGAGAAGGGAAGAATAACAAATCTTTCCATTCTGTCTCTCATTTCTTCATTAAACAACTAATGATAGGAATAGAATAAGAGAAAAAAACAAAAAAAAAAAGGTGAGTGAGTGAGTGGAAAAGTGAGACACCCAAAGTAAATCGGTTGTTGAGGAAATGCAACCCATGGAAGTGTAATTGCTTTGTTATATTGGGTGGCTATGGCTTTGTTATCAAGTTACAATAATTCTATTGTATAAAAAAGGTCAAGATACATTCGAGTTTAGTTTGGTAGAGAAAAAGAAATGCCTGAAAATACCAACTGATCTGATAGGTACATTCGGACGTGTATCAATTAATAGTAACAGGATATATTTTGAAGCTTAAGCCTAAAAACAGGCCTAACCCAACGTATCCATCTTTCTTTTCTGGTCATGCATTAACCTAAAGTAGGTGAAATTTCTATGTTTAGGGTGCTACAAACCCCAAAATGAACCCATCTCTAACTTTCTGTCGCTTTCCCTAAAAAACTTTTTACTGTGTTAAGTCTCCCATAGTGGGCTCCTTCTCCACCCTCACTTGCCTCTCTTATACAATAAGCTACCATTTTTCTAATATGTATTTCTTTTCCATTGTGAATTTTTCAGCCCCAAAATATTTTTAATAGTAGAAATTTTTTCTCTTTTGTTTACTTAATTTGGACTCTACCTCTGAAGAAGTGCATCACAAGTGATCTTTAGCGTCCAAAACACCAAGCTCTTGGTGATGGATACCAAATGGGTGTTTCTTGATTTTAAAGGAGAATAAAATGATTGAGGATTGAATTTTTGGGGAATAAAAATTAATTAATTTTTTGATAATTTTATCGGAATTTTACACCTAAATGCTCAAGAAATTTTGCAGTTTAATACTAGAATTTTTCTTTTTTATTTTATTTTAATTTTGGTATATGGTTTTTGTTGTTGGATTGGTTCAATAAATATGGTCAAATTTAAAGATAGGAAGATATTGAACCCACCTACCTAATTAGGCCTAAATCAACTTTATAAATTAAGCTCGACCAACATTCTGCCCTCAAATCAAACACCAAACAAAGAAGGCATTGATCTGTTAATCTGTCATTCATATGTCTTGTTCTTTCAATTTTTGTGTGTAAAGTACATTTACTCATTGCTGAGTTTGAAACCCAGCAGAATCTCATGATATTCTTCTTGCTCTAAAAATCTTTATAATAATTACTTATATATGTTATATAGAGAACTCGAGCTGTCCTTTTCGCATAAATATTTTTCAATATGTATGACTTAATTCATTCACGAAAGAAATCAATAAATAAACCAAATAAATCAAACAAAATTAATATATAGTGAGAATAAGCTCGCATACGATGAGACTTAAACTTGAAATTAAAACTTACAATTATAATCAAATGAAGCAAACAAACAATAAACCAAACAAAATTACACATCAAACGGAAGTAAACCAGCACATGGTAGAACTTTTAACACAAGAATATGTACAGTATGTTACATAAGATGTGCATTAATATTAAAGAGTTAAGACTAGTACATTGTTGCTATAATATATATTACATGGAGTAAAAGACAATTCCAATATTTATAAATGAATTATAAATATAACATTCTTATTAAACTATGAATGAAAAAATAGTTAAGGTAGCATTAGATTTAGTGCAAAGGGGAGATATTTGTGCAACGACCACCTGCAGATAAACATCAGAATGAGGAGAATTTTCCCCAAAGAAAATGCTTTACAGAAACAAAAGAAAAAAAAAAGGTATTGCTGAAAAGCAAAGCTTGGTAAAACTTGAAGTAAAGTGCAAAGCGCTTCTATCAGTTGCCCAAGTGCAGTCAGGAGAAAATGTAAGATGATGACAAATAGGAACAGCCTTGAGATGAACTTGTAGAATAAGTTAAGCATTTATCTATCAGATAACTAATCTCTTTTAATCATACAGATAGAATAGAATGCAGTAGAGTTTGAAAGTTAAATTGTATGAGAACATTAGCACATGTCTAAATGACATCCCAATCCTATTTATGTACTGCCGCTCAATCATGAAGTGCTCGATCCAACTCTCAGAAGAAGAAACTGAAGACAAAAGAACGATGTTGTAAAGTTTGTAGGTACATTGGCTATTAAATTTTAGCAACCACAAAATATTTTTTTAAGTTCCAGGAAAACAATAGAAGTCATGAAATACATGATATCCTATAAACCTGCGACCAGCTGCAAGTTGCAGGCATAATATGTCTCACAGATGAGTGCTATTTCAAAGCTAATTCCAATCGCACACAACCATGAAGAAGTGCCACTGAAGCAAATTTGCATCTAAAAGAAAAACAAAAACCTTAGCTAAACATTGCAGGTATAAAGTGGTAAAGATCCTTAACAGATGTCTTCCAGGTGAATGCAACTTTCTTGGCTGTACTTAAACTCCAATAAATCAACTAATCAATGCATAAATTTGAAAACAGAGTAAAGATAAAGAAGAGTTTTTGCCAAATAGAACATACCTGTATTTTCACTTCAGCATATCCCTACAGTATGATAAGAGAAGCCTAAGAGTTTTGAACATGGGTATTCATGACATGCTAATCCCCTTGGCTGCGCTACATGGGATTGACAAAATCTTCAACTTCCATTCAGGAAGCTTGTTTGAGGAAATCTGACCGGTTAAGGCTACTGGATTCTTTACACCAGTGAAATAATTTCAACTACTGACAAGCACCTGTTCAATCACCAGTAATCTCCACAAGAGCAGCAACCACGCTTAAAATGATGAAATCGGCGAATATCTCTCACAATTATTTCCCTATCCAGAAGCTGAGAAGTATATTTCATAAAGGTATGACAGTCATTGCAAACTCGAAGGTTCTTCATTATCCGTATTGGTTTTTGAGATGTCATGCTAATGATGCCGTAAGCAGTGGCAAGTTTTTCACTGTGGAAACCAAGTAGCATTTCTCCTTGCTCTTCTTCCACATCCTGCATCACCAGTTTGGTATCAGATGAGTACCCGATTTCCCTCAATCTTCCAATTAGCTTGTCCAAATATGCATAAATCTTGTCTATTTGTGGATGGGATCTATCTCCCATGACAAAAGTGTGAACCTGATTCTTGATCTGGATCCAAGATTGACCAGGATGCTTTTTAACCCCTCTGCTTTGCATCAAGCTTCTCACTTCTGCAGCCTCCTCCCATCTTTGTTTTGTGGCATAGATATTCGACAGCAAGATATAAGTTCCAGCATCAGGTGGTTCCAGATGCAGTAGCTTTTCAGAAACCCATTCCGCCATCTTAATATCTCTGTGAAGTCGACAAGAAGATAGAAACGACCTCCATACCGCACTCATGTGATCGATACCATTTTCATGAATAAAATTCTTTGTCTCATTCAACTGACCAGCTCGCCCATATAAATCAACCATGCAACTGTAATGGTCAACTCCAGGCTTGATACCATATACTTCTTTCATCAGCCTGAAATATCTACAACCTTCTTCAATCAGCCCTGCATGGCTGCATGCAGTTAAAACCCCAATGAAAGTTACCACATTTGGTTTAATTCCCTCACTCATCATGAACTCAAATAGCCGGACAGCCTCCCTCCCTTGACCATGTAAAGCGCAACAAGATATCATTGAAGTCCACAACACAACATTCTTATCATTAGTTTGCTTGAACACCATCTGAGCATCATCTAAGCTTCCACATTTACTATACATGTCAATTAATGAGGATCCCAAGTGAGCATCTACTCTATGCCCAATTTTCTGAATAAGGGCATGAACCTGCTGACCAAGTTCCAACACTCCAGAATTAGCACAAGCAGAAACAATGCTTGTAACAGTAAATCTATCAACTTCAATTTCTTTAGAAATCATAGAGGTAAATGTTTTAAAGGCATCTTCAATCTCACCGTTCAGAACAAAGCCAGAAACAATCGAACTCCAAGAAACAATTTCTTCAATGGAATTTTCTTTCCTCCCAAAATCGCTATTCATTCTCTTGAAAACTTCCAGTGCCATTTCCATTTTCCCACATTTGCAATACATATCAATAAGTGAAGCCCTTATGAACCCGTCAACATGAAATCCCAACCTCAACACCCTGCCATGAATCTGTTTCCCTAATTCTATATCCATAAACGATGAAACCAAAACCAAAGAAATAGAAAAAGTGACTTCATCAAGCACAGTTCCATTCTTAACCATCTCATACAGTAGTTCCAAAGCCATTCGTTTGGGCCCATTTCGCATTAAACCATCTATAATTGTATTCCAACTGGCAACATCCTTAGAACTCAACCTTCTAAACATATCAACAGCCTTCTCCACATCTCCAATATTCAAATGTGCACCAATCATTATATTCCAAGACACACTATTTCTCTCTTCCATTAACTCAAACAACCATTTGGCAGATCCAAAATCCTCACATTTGACATAAAAATCAAGAAGGGAATTCCCCAAAACAACATCAAAAACAACCCCATTCCTTAAAATCCACCCATGAACTCCTTTGCCTATCCTAAGCTCACTCAAACTAGAACAACACTTCAAAACTATTGACAAAGTGAATTGATTTGGTTTAACAGTCTCATTTTGCATGTCCCTAAAAAGTTCCAACACAATCCCATTAGAACCAGCACGTGCAAAAGAAGAAACTAGTATTGTCCAGGTCCGTACATCTCGCTGGGACATTTCATCAAACACTTTACGTGCATCGCTTAAACATTTAGACTTCCCGTACAAACGTAAAAGGTAGCTAGCCACGTCTAAGTTTTGAAAGGAACCATTTTTTATGGCCTTAGCGTGAAGAAGGGAATCATTAGCGGATAGAAGCAATGGTTGGCGGGAGTAGAATTTGCATTGATGAAAATTGAAGGGAGGTAATTTCTTTAAGAGGCAGGAGATTTGTGGGGATTTTGGAACACATTTTATTACTGCTGCCCGTGGTAGAGTTTGCATTGTTAGAGGCGTAATTGTTGGCATCTGGTTGAACAGAAAAGATAA
The DNA here is from genome assembly GCF_000208745.1 of Theobroma cacao. Taxonomy (NCBI): domain Eukaryota; kingdom Viridiplantae; phylum Streptophyta; class Magnoliopsida; order Malvales; family Malvaceae; genus Theobroma; species Theobroma cacao. The sequence goes on from NC_030854.1 coordinate 30,656,291, forward strand.
AGGAAGCTCACAAAGGGGATGTTGGAAGTCATCAAATGAACATAGCTATACAAATTTAGTTTTGGCTTCGTTCCTTTCATGGCGAAGATTGGGTTTGCCCTTAACCCCTAACCAATCAAACGCTTAGAAGCCCCTTTACTCCTCTTTCTCCCTGTGAACATAAGAGGGATACTATGTGATGGAATGCTGATCTAAGTAACAGTTCTTTGTGAATAAAGGAATGGAAAAGAAACCATTAAACCAACAAAATAAAGAATGAGCCACCATGACGTTTTGCTTTCAAAACCATTTTCCAATATCTGCAAGAGTAAAGTCCAAGGCAAAGAAAGCACTTATATATAACAAAGTTATGTATACAAAAGAATAAGCACAACTATCTGGCGTTCAACCAGTTAGTATGATAACCCTTTTCAGTGTTCAAATAACCAAAAGGAAAAACAAAAGAGAAAGATTGAAGTGAAGAGCACTAGTGCTCCAAAAGAATCATGTTAGCCTACAATCATAGGGGAGGATAGAAATATGAAGACAGTGAAAAGCCAAGGAAGAGCACGCCTCCAATTGTAGCAACAGTTCGTTGCGAAATCTTGGCTGCTAGCATGCTTCCTCCCACCACAGCCAATGATGTACAGATGGTGTGCCCTAATGTTGCTCCTACAGCTACTCCAAGTGCATTTTTATGAGTTGCCAGCTGCAGCATCAGAAACCATTGTTTAGAAAACTAAGACTTCTAAAATTTGAAGTTATACTTGGTATTGAATTTTGTACGCAAAGAGTTTTCGCAGACCAACACAAATCTAAATCTAAGGCTGAATTTGGCATTGTAGTTGGGTTGCAAAACTGTAGTTTAAATCAGCCACAATACCAAACAATTCAAAATTATTAGCTCAAACTGATATTTGATTTAACAGAAGGAAAGATTTTCAACCACAGTATTATAGTCGAATAAACAAAGCCCAAGTCAGTTGCATATCATTCATGCAAATTCATCATAATCAAATTTGTCAATGAAAGGAAAATAAACAATGTGATGCCACGTCAAATACAACTGTTGCAGATAAGTGTCACACAAACAGATAAAGAAATTTAACGATTGATATAAGCACACTTCAGTTACAAAAGTCATGTCAGACTTGGGAAAACGTCCAATCTCCTTATTAAGGAGCAAATGCAAATGTGAATGGGAAATAAGCAAACTCAACAACAATCTCATCTTTATGGCTGGTGCATTGAACAAAAGAGGCAGTTAAGTGAAATTATTCTTACTCAATTTTAAGCAAAGTTTCACAAATAAACATAAAAACAAATAAATTCATGCTATACAGGGTGGTAACATGTAAAAAATGAGACAAACACAATAATTCCCACTTCCAACCTGCCGAGAAAATGATAAGATAGAGCCAAAAGGCTATTTTACATGGCTGGATTAGTTTTAAGGAGGACACTCAGGAATACCAAAAACCAGCCATGGTACTGCAGCAATTACAGCCACTGCCCTCAAACATCTACCTTTAATCATTTCCCCCTCATTTTTAATGGTGATTATTAATATTACCATCATTCATATGAGAGTTATCAGTTCCTCTCAGTATCTGTTGCAAATGATTGTCTTTTCTGTTCCTCTTAATAAGATATCAGCCTTAGGTTGTACGCTAACAGCAGGACGTTTTCACCTAACCGATTAAGATCAGGGAGGTTCATGCATTCTTTCATTGCAACAGGATGAATTGCATTTTGAGAGAAGAAAACATGTAAGCTGTTGTTTCTTACAAACTTCTTCACAAGTAAAAGAACCCAACCATCACAAACGAAGAGACAAATTTGAATCATAGAGATAACTTAAGGTCAATGGTAGAATCATCTTACAGCAATTGTAGCAATCTGACTTCGATCCCCCCACTCCGCTAGAAATGTTAAAATAAATGACTGCAAGGAAAGAAAAAAACAAAAACAAAAACACCTTACTGATAATAGATTATTTAAATAATGCGTGAAAGTCAACTACATATATATAATTAAGATGAGTGGCAATGAGGAAGTAAAATGAAACCTCCAAAAATATTGGTGTACAAAATCTGGAGAAGATGCGCCGATAAGATGTTTTCCCTTGCCCAGTCTCAAGTTTCTCTTCTACCTAAACATGTGAGATAACCAAAAGCAAATTCAGTATGAAGGTGATGTGAAAATTTTGGCAATAAAAAAAAATATGAAAGAGCTTCAGATGCTATATGATGCAATTCTTTAAATATAGTTTAACTGCTTGATACTGGATAGGTTACAATTCAAAGAATAGTTATGTGCAAGAATCCACATACATTTACACATGGATTAGAAAAGTTCAAGATCCTTTTAAAGAAATTATGCACTTCACTGAAAAGGAAAAGGCACTTTTTCAACTGTTTACAATGTAGAAAACAGAGAAAGGAGAGTCCTCATCCAACTCACTAAATTTTCAAGAATAACCAGTTAAAACTGCCTCAAGATATAATCTGTTTCAGTTCTTTTATGTTGCGAGAAGCATCTCTCGTAACCAAATATGCTAAAATGGATGTATAGAAGCAAATGTGAAACTCAAATTGAGCGCCAGGGAGACATACTTCCTCAATTTCCTTTTTCTGAGATGCCTTTGAATCTGATCTCCACGCAATGTAAAGTAACCGAAGCCCAAAAAATGCATAGAGAACTGTATATCAGGGAAAAACACAGCACTTAGGTCATTTTAGCCTCAAAAGCAAACTTGCTCTTTGTATTTGATAACTTTAATAGAAAAGCATAACATAAGGAAAAAGCAAAGAAACAGGTGGACAATTCAATCTCAGATGCTTAAATCAGAATCAGCAACCAAGAAACTATTTTGCTATTAACGAGGAACCCTTTTCCAAAGTTTCTACTATTTAAAAGTGAATTTTCACTGTCTATATTTCTACACATGAGATAACTGATCCTAGTTCTAACTACACCTTCGGTGTACCATCCAAAGGCATGTATACAATGTAGCATCTATTTACAAAGAAACTAATATATAATCCCTTCTACAACTTATGGATTTACCAATCAAAGAGATAGGTTTCTAATTTCTACACTCTAAAGGCACCAAACAATAAAAACAGTCAAATTACGCTGGCAGTATGAAGCTCAATCATTGGCAATTCTCACTTCTAAAACTAGCACCAAGGATAAAAGGGCAAAATGTAAGGACATGAATTCACCAGCATACACCAGAATTTAAATCGAGAATTATATGCCAAATACCAAATTCAAATAGGTTTTAGCAAATCCAAAACCATGCACATGGAATGACACAATCACTTCGAAGACACTCCAACAAAGGATCCACAACTGAATGACCATAAATGAAGTCAGAAAAAGAAATGGCTGTGTGATGAGCGAAAAACAAAATGAACAACAAAACCTGATATGAAATTATCGTATAGAAACATGAAGAAAGTACATGAAAAAGAGAGTCGTTATATATACCAGTAGCCGCACTATTGGTGTGCTTCCTTGATATCAGATTCGGCACAATCCTACCTAGTCCAGTGGAAAGTACCTAATTGACAAGTAAAGAAATTCAAACCTTCATAACATTAAGAATAAGCAAAAATGCCTTGGGCAGTATATGTTCTGCCAAAAGCATTTCATCACAACACCATGCAAATTGCATTATATTGTAGGAACAAATAAGAGCAGGGGCCTAACACATTGCATAGGTCAAAGAAAAGACTTTAAATATAAAAACAATAAAAAATGGCTAACTTACTGTCATAACAATCAGGGCAGTAAGCGCACCAGATAAAACAGTTGATTTTGGGTGCCGCATTGCCATAAGAGCTGCTATTATAAACGTCTCATCTCCAATCTATCATTGCATTCACAACACACCAATTACGCATTTCCTCTAATCAGAATTACTAATAGAAACTACGCGATGAATTGAAGAAGCAAAATAGTTTGTAACAAAGTAGCCAGATGACACGTTTCTTAGCAATAAACGAAACTACCTTGAAAAGCACATAACAGTAAGATATGTGGAAAACCATTATCATTTCAAAATGTCAAACGTAAAGTTGTAACAAACAAATAAAATTGAATGTACAAACCTCACTGATAAGTATCATGGACAAACTTGTGAGGAATGCATCGAAAATGCCAAGACCAGCTGAATCAAAACCGAAATTAAGACCCATGGAATCAAGATCAGCGTTCTCGTCTAGAGCACCATTCTGAAAATTCTTTGCAACGATCTGTAACCAGAAAGTCCATTCATCAACATAATCCAAAATACCAACACAAATTACATTTTTAATGAACCATAAAATACATAGCTTCAAGCATCAAAAAGTTACATAATATTGTAGGTTGCAAATTAAGAAATTAAATGTAAAGGCAGAGCTAATATTACACTTTAATGTGATTTTAACAACGTTCTGCTTCCTTGTTTCTATTACTACTTACTCCCTATTTCGTAAACAGTTTCTGGAAAACAGAACCATAATTGATTAAAAACAAGTAAAATGTAATACCAATTCTAACATTATTGTTCAATTTTAAAGTAAAATCATGCATTTTTTATCCAAAAAAAAATTACATTTTGACCATTTTTAATTCTTACAATACATGGTTTGATAATGTATCAAAACGTGCTTCTGAAAACAATAAGCAAGCAGCAAAAACAAAAAACCAAGGGTTAATAACTAACCAGCTGAAAAGAAGTTAATGACTGTTTCTCCTCCAAATAACTATTACAAAACCACATGACCTCTATAAATTCTAAGTGTCTCAATAGTCAAACCGGGAAGAAAGAAAAAAAAAAAAAAGCTGACCATGCCACGGCGGCCGAGATCTTTAATTGACCCACCAGATTCCTCCTTCTCAGCTTCAAGTCCAGACTCCTAATAAATCATAAAAGGACAAAAAAAAAAAGCCCATCACTTTATTTACATAAATTTGAAAGAATAAGCTTCAAAAAAAAGATAAGCAAAGTAAAATAGAGGGAAACAAAACCTGAGCTAAAGAAATGGAAGAGAGAGCAAAGAAGAAAAAAGTAGCAATGAAGAGAAAGCGAATGGAAGTGGAACCCATTTTACGAAAATAGTGGGGAGAGAAAATTTGGGGGATCTGGAGATTTTATCGGACAAAAAAGAAGAGAAAATGAAAAGGGAAAAGAGAAGGATCTAAGTCAAAGAAGAGAGGTCTGAGAGATGGGAGTGGGATCTGAAGGGCGCTTCGGCGGGATCGTAGAGTTCATTTGTGAATCAATGAGATCTGAGAGAGAGATCCTTCGAAGAGCGAAGATCTTCTCTTCTAAAATTTGTGAGAAGAGAAACAGAGTAGTTTTTATTGCATATGAAAAGCCTGAGAGTCGCTGAGAAAGTCGGACCCTCACCTTTCCCCCTTTTTTTATTTTTCTTTTTAATATTTTTAAAATGAACGGGGATTTCGATGCTGACTTTCTTTTTATTACTGATAACGAATTTTGCGGCAGCGGCAAAGTGCACAAAAAGCCGATTGGACGGTCCGGTTCGGTAATCATCTTTTGTTCACATTACGTCGCATTGGCTCGGGTTATTTGTACACGTGTCATTTTCGATTTTAGTAATTTCGAGGTTGATTTGCTTGAAATATTAGATTGATTCAATTCAACTTGTGGAGTGAATATGTAAATATTTTTCATGTGGAGTCGGATTTTATCAATATTAATTAATAATTAAATTATTTAAGAGCATATTTCGTCAATTTGTGACACAACTTCAATTTTTACTTTTAAATTGTTATTCATCTATTAGAATTATATATTTTGTAATTTATTAAGAATAAAAAATAAGAAGAAGAAAAAAATGAAATAATATGTTTTATATATGGAGTTTTGTGGGTAATTGGCTCAGTTTACGAAAGATTTTTTTTTTTATTAAAAAGCAGACTATTTTAGCTTTTAGATGAAACTATAAATCAAAGTTCTTTCCAAAAAAAAAAAGTTGTAAATTTATTGTCATTTTTTATATATTTTTGAACATAACTTGTGCTTTTATAATTTGGATAATCTTGGGCCCTATTGCAATTTCGTTTTGAGCCTACCTATGTTGGGCCCTTCCTCAAGAGAAGACACATCCTCAGTTACCCTGCAACCCCAAAATCCTACACAAACTAGCATGTTCTTACAAAGTCAACCCTAATCCTCTCCATCAATTAACCAAAATTGCTGTATTGTTTTTTGATTAAGAATCAAATTAAGGAGAAATCTTGGTAAAAACTTGGAATTAGATTTTATCCGGTCCTTTATCAACAAACACCATATCAAGTATATACCAAATTCCTTAGCTAATTGGCACTTAGGGCACATTTGGTTCACGGAATAGATAAGAATAGAATAGAATAGTTATTACATAGGAATAGAATAAGGTGAGAATAGAATAAAATAAATATTACGTAATTTGGTATGATAAATGGATTAGAGTAGGAATAATTATTATGACTTATTACAGTGTTTGGTTGGTAGCAATAACTTTAGAATAAGAAAAAAATAAAAAATAAAAAGAGAAAAATACCATTTATTTATATATAATTATTTATTTTTATTTTATATTTTAAATATTAATAATTAATAATTTAAATATCAATATTTTAGTATAGTTTAATTAATAATATTTTAATTAATAATATTTTTATTTATAATTTAATATTATTATGATTAAAATATTAATATTTTTATTTTTTATTTATACTCATTTAAAATTTAATAAATAAAACATTAATAGTTTAAAATATTAATATTTTAATATTTTAATCATATTAATATTAATAATGTTTAAATCATATATAAAATATTAATATTTTAAATTTTACAAATAATTTTTTCTTTTTTATTCTATTTTTTTCCTTTTTTCTTTTTTTTCTTCTTCATAGGTTGGTCACCGGAAAGGCGATCGGTGTAATAACTCCAATTTGGCACACCAGGTGGCCGAATCTGGCCACTATGACTCCAGATCGACGCTTCCCCCAAGCTGGATCTGGCCGTGGAGTGTCAGATCTAACCGTGGGATTTGGTCGGGAAGCACCAAATCTGGTGTTTCCCGCAACCAGATTTGGCAGTTGAGTGCCAGATCTGGCTAGATCTCGATTGAATCTTGTCGAAAATGACTAGATCGATGCTTTTTGACCATATTCGGTAGTGACACCGTTGTCGCCGACGCTACTGTCGCCGTCTTCGCCGCCACCAACATCATCTTCGATATTAAGTGCCAATTAAAGAGAGAATGAGAGAGGAAAGAACGTGAGAAGAGAGAGAAAAAAAAAAGGAAAAATGAGAAGAAAAAAAGTATTTATAGGTTTAGGATTGTAATATTTTTAAGTTATAAGGGGCATTTTAGTCTTATCACATTTTAGAGCTATTCCCTCAATCATGGAATAGCAAAACCCATAGGGCATGCTTGGTTGAGGGGAATGGAATAACTATTTCTCCTCTATTCTCATTCTTAAGATAAAATTGCATTTGGTTCAATGGAATGGCTATTCTGAAGAATAGCTATTCCAAGAGAAGCCTGAATAGCCATTACCAAGGCCCCCCTTGGTAATGGCTATTCCAAATTGTTAGGAATAAGAAAAAAAATTAATTAGACAAATATATCTTTTTACAATTTAAAAAATTACCTTATAAAAAATACTAAACCTATTTTTTTTCTCTCTCTTCCTCACTCCTTCTCTCTTTAAAGCACAAAAAAAAATTTTTTTTACTTCATTTTCAAAAAAAAGGAAATGAAAATATATTAAATATTATTTAATATATTAATATTATTTAACTATAATAAATATTATAAAGCATATTATTTAATATTATTATTTGAATATAATAAATGTAATAAAGAATATTATTTAGTATTATTTAAATTTAATGAAGAATATATTTTATCTTTTAATATTAAATATTATTTAATTGTAATAAAATGTTTAATTAGCTTTTAATACAAAATATTATTAAATTATAATAAAAATATGTTTGTATTCTGGTGAAAATATTATTTAATTATTGCTCAGAATATTTTTATCTTTTAACAAAATAAATTCTTTAATTTTAATAAAGAGTATTTTTTTTCATCATAGTTTTTTTGTTTTTTAATTAAAAAATTTTTAAATTTTAATAAAGGGTATTTTTATCATTTACCCATTGTTCCTTAACTATTCTTAAAATAATTCCTGTCAACCAAATAATGAAATACGTAATAATAACAATTCTTATTCTATTCCATTCTCATGAATCAATCTATATAATAGTTATTCTTTCTCTATTCTATTCTCTTGGAATGACTATTCTATTCTCATTCTATTCTTTTTAGTAAACCAAACATGCTAATAGGAAAGCTCGGGTGTAGTTATGCCTGAGTTTTACTCCATTTTAAAGAATAGCTATTATTAGATAATAGTTATTCCTTGTGGCATTGTTGTACCAAACGGAGGTAAAGCAAAACCATGTGAATAGATAAGGAATAATTTAGCTATACCCTGTACTAAACGTGCAGTTAAAGATGTTTAATTCGATTCAGACATAATTACATCCATCGATCGGAAGGGAAGAGGGCTTTGAGGGAGAGACATAGGAACATTTGGGCCGCCGGTCGGAGGGAAGCAAAAAGGGTAGTACGCCGACGTCGACGGGAAGAGGAAAGGGTTTTTAGAGAGAAGGCAGAGGGTAGTCGACTATAGAGAGAAAATAGAATCTGAAAATAAAAGGAAAGGCCAAAAATGGGATTTATATACCCAAGTTTAGGGTCTAAACGACGCCGTTTCAGTGGGGTGGGGAATTAAAGGGATCAACGCCTAAACGACGTCGTTTGAGGGAGTCCCCGGAGCCCCAAAACGGTGCGTTTAGGGGCAAGCCAGACGAACCAAGGGAGCAGGCTTGGGATGCCTCTGTGCAGCCCAAACAACTTGGGCCATCATTCTAGCCCAAGCAAGGTGAGGCCTTACCCGTTTATTGTGGATTTGGGCTTGTTATTTTGGGCTTATCTAGTTTATTTAATTATTTGCTTAGCTTAAATAAAAATAAAAAAATATATAAAAAATAATAATATATAAATAATAACAATAACAATAATAAGTGAATAAAGAAATATTTATATTATAAATATATTTGAGGCTTGCAAATAATAAAATAATAATAATAATAATAATTCATGATACAAATATATATATTTTTAAAAAATAAGAAAAATAAAAAAAATATAAAAAATAAATAATATAATTGGAACAATTATTTGAGTATTACTACCTAAAAGGGGCAAAGAGTTGCCTCTTTCGGGTGGATGTTTTTCGGGTGCGAAGTTCGAGACGAATTTTCACCGAAGCGTCGAGATAAATCTGAACTCTAAACTTCAAAACCCGTTAAGTCTAATAGTCGTTGTTAAAAAATAATATATGTAAGAAAATTTTGTTGCATTCGAATTAATGTAATTGGTTAATGAGCTTAAATAAATATTACTAAATAAAGTTAATTTAATCGTTTAAAAATTAATTAATTATTTATTTGATAAGCTTTGTAATCAAGTAAAAAATTAACCAACAACGTTAAATAAAGGATATGGATTTAAATAGAAAACCAAAAAAATAAAAAATATATATAAAAAAATAATAAATAATCCAAAAATTTTCATTAAACATATAATTGGGTGAATTATAAATCACCAAAATCAATAAACGCGTGCATGTAGATATCATCATTTTATTCTGTCATAGCTTGTCATATTTATCTTGCAAATGGTGCGGGAGTCCTGATAATGGGATTTCCCCGAAGAGCTTGTAGAGACGAGTTCTTCCGGAGATATCTCTAGGTGAGGAGAATTTCGAGACTTCACCAAAGCGTTGGAATGGTCTTCGAATAATTTTTCAATAAAAGATTACCGACTCCATCATTTAAAATAAACAAGTCATGACATCATTTTATTCTTACATCATGTGCATACGTAAAACCAAATAAAAACTCTCAGTCAACCAATTTAATAAAAATTTAAGGGATTAAATTAAAAGTAGGCTATATTAAGATAACTTAAGATTAAATGGTACTGTTCGTGGAACGGGCGCCACGGAGGTGCTAACCCATCTCCGTGCATGACCGCACTCCCGAACCCATCTCTAAAAAACGTGGGCTAGTTCTCGTTCTTTCGACGGACCTAAAATTAATTTAGGACTTCGTCGATTAGAATCGGGTTAATAGGTGACCAATCACACCTAGATAAAAAAGATTGGTGGCGACTCCTAAACCATCTTAATTTTCGCCCGCGTCTGACAGACGGGTTCCCGGACCCGCACGTTACGACAGTTAAAGATGTTTAATTCGATTCAGACATAATTATTTGTGGCTTGAATAGTGCGGTTTGGATTAGGACAACTGATAAGAGCATGGTTTGGATTAGGACAACTGATAAGAGCATGGTTTGGATTAGGACAACTGATAAGAGCATGGTTTGGTTTCGGATATCATTTAAAATAATGCCTGAATTTGACAACATTCTAGGATGAATAAGGGGAGTATAGCTCATACACTAGTGAATTATTTTCGAAGGGCATGGCATGAAGGGTGCGATCTACATTAATATATCCAAATGTTCCCAAATTTGAATATTTAGTTATTAGGGTTTTTATTTTATTTTTATTTGTGGTCATAAAGTCCAAAACTTATTTTGGCTTTGACACCAAGCAATAAAATGTGTACTTTTCAAAAAAAATTATATACCAAAATCCTAAAAATAAACTGCCACTAGTGAACCTACCCTCTCCCACCTTCAACAACCCACTCACCATCGTCCATGCACCACACCACAACCAAAAATGACGAAAAGCACACAAATCTATGTGGCAGATGATATGATATAAAAGTGCAACATGTACCATTGACTAATGGAAGTTAGTCAACAGTTAGGAAAAATGGCTTATATGACTCGAAATAAAAATTTAGGGGCTTACTTGAATGTAATAAAACGATAGGGGTTGAATTGTTTTTTTTTTTTACATGGTTCAGGGGCTTATTTGGGTATTTAACCTATTTTAAACTAAAAATAAAAAATTATTAACATTTTAATCATAATAATGTTTAAATTATATATAAAATATTAATATTTAAGTTATTAAATGAAAATATAAATCAAAAAATGAAAAATGCAAATAGAGAAAAATAAAAAATATACTAATACTTTAATAATAAATTATTAAATTTTCAAAATTTTAATGAAAATAAAAATTAAATTATTAAAAAAATTTACTTAATTTTGTCTTTTGGTAAAAATTGTTCTAAATTTGTATAAAGAGTATTTTTGTTTTACATGAAAATAAATCTGATTTCAATAAAGAGTTTAAGTTTTTAATTATATATTATAAAAATTAATATTTTAAATTTTAAAATTAATTAAAATTATTAAAATTTTGATCATAATAATATATAAATTATAAATAAATTATTAATATTTTAATTATATTATAAATTATTAATATTTAAAAAAGAAAATAATATAAAAATAAATAATCATATATTATAATAAAAGGTGTTGTTGTCTTGTTTTCATTTATTTCTTTATTATTCTAAAATTATTTCTACTAACTAAGCATTGTAATAAGTTATAATAGCAATTCTACCTTTTTTCAATCCGTCAATCAAACTATATAATAACATTTTCATTTTATTCCTACCGTATTCTATTACTACAAAATACCTATTCTATTCAATTCTTTTCTATTCCATAAACCAAATATGCCCTACAAAATCAAAATAAATTAATGATACCATTTACACCAGATTGAATGGCGCTGGAGGCATTTGTAAGCATTCAGCTTCATTTTGTAGCATCTCAACAACTTTGTTCATGGAAGGACGATTACTAGGCTTCATTTGTATGCACCACAAGGATACTATCACCATCTTCTTCACTATCTCCTTCTCCTCATCCGTGATTTCTCCAATTTCAATTTCTTTTCCCAAAGTCAATTGGTCAAAAACCCAAGAAGGGAAGTAAATTTGACTTGAATGCTCTGCAAAAGCATTTAAATTCTTTCTTCTACCAACCATTTCCATCAACAACATTCCGAAACTATAGACATCAGCTTTGTAAGAAATACCTCCAATGTTTTTATAGAATAACTCAGGAGCCATATAACCCATTGTACCTCGTGCCGCTGTCTGAGGAACCATACTGTCTTCTATTGGATATAATTTTGCAAGTCCAAAATCCGACACCTTGGGAGTGAAATTTTCATCCAGAAGTATGTTGTGTGGTTTGATATCAAAATGTAAGATCTGCATGTCGCAACCTTTATGTAGATATTCAATCCCACGAGCCACGCCAATAGAAATCTCGTACATTTTCTTGCAACTCAAGGAGGTACTGCTTTCATTTGAGAATATATACTTTTCAAGAGACCCGTTGGCCATGAATTCGTATACAAGAGCACGCTTAGACCTTTCAGCACAAAATCCAATTAATTGAACTACATTGACATGATGAATCCTCCCGATGGTAGCAACCTCATTGATGAATTCTTGTCCATTACATTTGGACTTGCCCAATATCTTTACGGCTACCATACAGCCGCTTCGAAGCTTTCCTTTATAAACAGAGCCGTAACCACCTTCACCTAACTTATTCTTGAACCCATTAGTCATTTTCTTGATTTCTGAAAATGAGTACTTGATAGGCGTGAGATTGTTCTGACTTTGAAGAAAATCTTCCACCATGTCAAACATTGATAAATGTCTTCTTCGCCATTTATATATTAAGAATGCAATCACCAATGGTAGCCCACATAATCTTTCAGCAAACATTAGTAGGACTGCATTTAAATATAGTAAAACATTACCATTTGCAGGAAACGACATATAACATGAGAGCTCAAATATGTGTGGGGTTTTGGCAATGAGAACAAATTTTGAAGGACGAACTTCTCCATAATAATTTATTATAATTTGTTTAATTTTAGTTTTCTCATATATGCACTACAAGTGTATGGATATTTTGCTTTAAAGTATTGTAGTAATTGGTGTTTGTTGATCTTATGTTAGATATTTGGTTACGCTGGTAGGATAGTGCTTCTAGCTATTTTGTCAAACTTCAAACTAACCTTTTTTTTGAAAATATAATATATATATATATATATATATAAATTTTTAATTAATAACAAACCAAAATCTCATAATTTGGGCTTTAACTCTACAATCCAAGTAAAGAAAATGGGTATGTAAAAGAAAGGATTATAATTAATCTTTTATAGAAGATAATGCGAAAACAAAAGGTATAGAATTGAAGTCTTTCTGATGTTGATCAAACAGAAAAAGAATGTTATGTTATGCATCTCTCAATTTATTTTATTATAAAAGTAACTTTGATCTGATCATTTGTTGCCATATTTATATTGTGAAAATTTGTTGTTTCATGGTGTTTTTTTCTTTTTTGATAAGCTGTTGTTTCATAGTGTTAATATAGACTAACAAACACTTGGAAAATACTCCAGCTAACATTAGTGATCAAAATTTAAAATTTCATATTTTAGTGACCAAAACACATATTTAACAAATTTAAGTGATTATTCATGTAGTTTATTCTTCTTCTTTTTTTGGTACTCTAATTATTTATATTTTTGTTCTTGTGTACATAGGACTTTAAAGGTAATTTTCTTTTATTTCATAAAATCTTTACCCTTCTGATTTTAAGTAGATGTGTCTAAGGATTGGGCTACCTGTCCAGGCTGGCGAGCTTGGGCATAATTTTTGTATGCCTAACTTAATTTTATTTTAACTGATATATTTTTATTTAATTTTAATTTTAAAATATATTTTAAGATATTAATATAAAGTAATAATTTGTTATTATAATAACAAAATAGTTGGTAAATGGATGAGACAAGTCAAGTTTAGTTTTTGGCTATTACAGAGCGAGGCTGGGTGGACCAAAACTGGCTCGTTGAACCCTTCTAATGCCAAGACTCAAATCTAAAACCTCCAACTGAAGCCTCAAAGTTCTATGTTCTAACAAATACATATTCCCTTGGGGATCATTTTCCTGGTTATATTTTAGTAAGTTTGAAGATTCTGATTTGGTTTTTGAAGTAAAAATGGTAGAAGTTGAAGTTGAAATTTTTTGAATTAATGTGTCCGAAATAAACATATTTATAAGTTTAAAAATTATTAATGCATATTTTACTCTATCTTTTTTATGTTTCATTTATCTATAATCTATAAGATATATAAAAGTAGGAATATTAGAAAAATATTTTATGATAAATATGGGGTATTTTTACTCATTATATTTTTAAATTACCATTGTAAATATTTTTATTATAAATATCTATAAGATTTATCCATTTCCTAAATAAAAACTTTAATTGTATTGAAATGACTTTCATTAAAAAATATTTTTATTAAATCTAATAATATTAAATAATTATAGATTAATATTATAAAATTTTAATTATTTATATTTCAAACTTTGTGCTCACTTGTGTTTATATATAATTGTTAAAACAAAATAAAAGAACAAGTATCCACATGGGACGTGTCAACAAGTACTAATTTTACCCTAAAAGTTGTAACTTTTAGTCATAAATAAATTTATCAATCTAGAAATTCATTTGGATTTCCTAGTTTGAAGAAAATAAAAATTATAGCATAGTAATTCTTCATTCTTCATCTACAATATTGTCCACATACCCAAATACCTCACTAATACCATTCACTTCTTTTTCTTAGATTTTTTCAAAGGATTTATATTTGGTGTATTGTCATGCCTATGTACTGTCACTTAATTACAAAGTGTCTGTTTATAAATGTGTAAAGATAAAAAGTTAAATGTTCTCCACAATAAATATTTTAAAAATTATGAGAATTTATTTTTAAATATTTTTAATTTTTAAATTTATTTATTAATGAAGTGACAACATTTATTCCCTGATAGTGTGTTGGTAATATACAATGTCTCACTAAAACTATTCATTTCATTTTCTGCAAATACAATTATAATTAAGTCTGTCACCCACCTATTTTACACTTATATTGACCCTCCAGTTTTTGAAATTTTGTGTAAATATGGACAGCCATTAATTAAACTATTCATTTCTTTTTCTCCAAATACTCTTATATTCAATATTATGGATTTTGCACATCTAATTTGGGTCATGGTGATTAGGAGGTACAAGTAGATCTTATCAAGAGAAGCCTTGATGGGTAGTCCTATTAGGGTTTCATATAAATATGACTATATCCCCTCTTCACTCCTAGTCCTACTACAATGAATTTTACCGATTAAAAGCCGTCTAAAAGAGAAGATCCAGAAGGAAGAGCACAGCCTTAAATCTAATTTTGCCTTAACTCCTACATACAGTTATTGATAATTTCAATAACCCTAACAGTTATATAAATATGCAAAGCATAGCATATAAGATCCGGAAATTAGCTTACTTGCATTTCCACTTAATCGTAAAGTCATCAGCCTGTATGCGTAACAAAGTAATGAAGATACTGACAAACATAAATGTGCTTCAGACCAATGATCAATGTCATATTATAAGCTAGACGAAGAGGAGCTTTCATTTTCTTTGTCTCCTTTTTAGCTTTGTCTTTCAAATGTACTTACTGTGTTTTGATATTTTTATTTCTCTTTTGGACTCAATAGACAATTTTAACAATAATATAGAGATAATGATGTGCATATGTACGAGTTTTTCTGTTTTATAAAGGTGGTCTTACCAATCAATTGTGCTGCATACAGAGGTAAACCTGTAACAGGGAATGTAGACACTAAATTACAAATAAAAAAATGGAGTAAAAAATATATATATAATAAAATTTTAAAAAAATAATAATAATGAAAAAATGAAAAAAAAAATGAAATGAAAAAAGAAAGGAGAGAGGTACGACTGGCAGGGTGCGGACGCACCCTGCCAGGCACCTCTCTCACCTGCCAGACGCGAATTTTTCGCGTCTGGCAGGATAGTGGAATTTGCCCCTGGGTGCCCAGGGACAAGGCAATGGAGCGTGCCCCCTCCAGAACCCGAGAATCGGGTATAAAGGAGAGGGGGCACTGTAACA